>NW_006439568.1:2573887-2588755 GCF_000325575.1 Pteropus alecto | reverse complement strand
GGAAGTGGTGACGCGAGAGTATTGCCTATTAACCTCCACCGCAAGAGGAAACTTCCTCCCTTCCCCCTGCATGCTGCTTTCATTTTTTCTACCTAAGATGTAGACTACCAAAGTGTTCTTTCTTTTTTGAAGAAACCATAGATCTGAGTGGTGGTAGAGGGTTGACAGTAGAGAAGCTTAGGTATTCACTGGAACACCCAAACTAATTTGCAGTGGAATTAAAAATGCAGCCGAAGACCCCCTCTCCCCTGTTTTCCATCACTGTTTCTTTTGACTGAGCTTTTCCAGGTAACACTATTATTTATTCAGCGTGTATACCAACTAGTGGAAACAGAAATATACTAACACTCCTGCAATCCTTTTCAGTTTGAGGGGAAAATAAATCAATCTACTTGTGTACTTTTGAGCCTGTACAGCCAATACTAGCAGAGTTGTGATGGAAATTAGTCCTTCAGCAAGTCTAATATCACAGTATAAGTTAAATCCAAAGAGACTTCTGTGTGCTTGCTGAGCAGACCAACTTTAGGCGAGTGTGACCAGATGAGTCCCTGCCACCACCTTTTGACCTTTTCTTTTGATAACAAAGGCCCCTGGGGGTTACTGTTACCTGAATAGTATTTGTCACTTCTACGTGTGTTCATATAAGTACTCATTTCACAGGGAGGAAGAGTTAGGCTTAGAAAGAAAAAGGCAAGTCAACCTGGGAAAACTTTGCCATGGTCAGCAGTGGTAGATCATTGGGTAGGTTTGCTGGTGATGGGAGAATCTCTAGAAGGACACATTAGTGGTGACAGTTTGCAGCCAGCACTCTGGGGTAAAGATCTAATAAAAACACCATGAAAAATAATATAAACAGAGCCACTCCAAAGTAGAGTTGGAGCTGCCATTTCAGGGGAACTGCCTTGCAATCTTCTTCCTCAAACCTAAGGAATGTTAAAACTGGGCAAAACAACCTTTAGACTGGGCCTAAGGCAGCACTGTATTCCAAACAACTGTTCTGTCTACTGGACTGAAGTTTAAAGACACTCTTTAGAATTAGAATCACTATGTAACTTATCTGCATCAACAGAAATTCCTTTCTTCTATTCAAATTATTGTAGTTAGAGAGGTGGGGAAGCTTTGGGGTTTCAGGGTTGTCACCTTGGCTGCCCTACGGAAAATAGACCATAAGGGGATGAGAAAAGAGGCAGGTCCCATGGAGGAAAGTTCATTCCATGCAGATGGAGCCTAGTGAGCAAAGGACAAAACTCCTGAAGTCACCTTCCCCAAGAGCAGCCACTCAGTAAAGAATTGTTAGTTGGATTTGACTTCTCAGTGATAGGTAGCTTTATCGCTTTTTCAGTGACCCACGTGTCATATCCCACTCACCTCCTCAGAGAAGGCACTCAATAAAAACAAGTCGCATTGAATGCCAGTTAGTGACTCTCACAGGATCTTGTCCAGGACAGTGGGGAGTAATAGAGAATTGAGATTCTGCCTGACCAGACAGAGGCACCGACTCTGCAGGTATGGTAGAGATCTCGGTTTAGATGGCCACCTCTAACAATGTGTGAAAAAGGAACACAAGGGCAGAATTATGTGATTAGGCAATCTGGAGCTTTGCTTGTTCCCTGGGCTTGGCCCCAGGCTCATGGCGGCAGCAGATAAGCTGAGTGAGTTTGCTGAAGACAGGTTCCTCCATGTCTCCCTCATACTGGGAAACTCCCGGACTTACCGGTGCCTGTTACCTACTCTACGGTTTTGTCAAGACCTCAGGAGGTGAGAGGTAGGAGAACGGAAACATGACCCAGGTTGGGGTCCCGCCTGCCAGTTGCATGACCTTGGAGCTGTGTCTTCTCCACTCCCAGTCTCTGAAGTGGCGCTGTTGATAACTGTGAATCCTTAAATGAGACAGTGTCTATGGAAGGACCTTGTAAACCCTAAAGGCGGAGTAGATGCCAGGCATTATTCACACACCTTGTAAGAGCCAGATGATGATTTTAATAAGGGAAAGAAAGGATGACTGTGTAGTGGGCAAAACCTCTTACGAAATCACAGATCTTGTTTTTTACATTCCTGGATAAGAATACAAAAGCCCAGGGATATGAATCTTGCCTACTGGGAGAGGGAGAAGCTGGATTTAAATCCCAATCTGCCTGGCCCCAAGGCTACTTTCCGTTTTGTGTCACATGGCCTCCGGAATATGTGTTTGTTTATCCAGCCACTGGGCAGTCTGAGGACCAGGGGACTGGGATGTCTTCTGGATGTAGAGTGACCAACTTGTCTTGGTTTGCGTAGGACTATCCTTTTAGTTTGAGCACTAAAAGCCCCATCTCCTAGCCAAACTGGGACAGCTGGCTGCCCCACGGGGATGACTTCCTGTCCTCTTTATTGCCTTTCCTGACCAAGAGCTTCATAGACTCAGAGCCGGGGTGTTGCCAGGGGTGGAGCTGAGAAGAGGGGAACAAGAGAGACAGGTGTTTTTGTCCAGACCTGACTCTCACAAGGGGCCTCCATTTCCAAACTAGGTTATATATACAGCAGCAGCTGCGTAAACAAGGCCAGCCAATACAAGAGACAATAATCGTTAGAATCTACTTTTGGCATTTGTTTTTCTTTTTTTAATCATTCTCTGCACAGGAGGTGAAGGCTGGGCCTGTCTCCCCTTTGAGTGGAACTGTCCTGCAGCTGCTCTCTCCACCCTCGTGGCTGGCCTGACTTGGGCTTTAAAACCCGCATAAAGAGTTTTGCACTTTGGCCGGATGACCCCTAGATCTTCGAGTTAAGGAAAGGAGTCCACAGGCTTCTGAGTGCCATCCTTTTCTTGGGCTTCTGTATTTGCTTTTCCCCTCAGATCACCAGAGCAGGCTCTCTCAAACAGGCTGGGCGGGAGCTAATCTTCCCGGTGGGTGGGGGTGAGAAGGAGATGTCCTGAGAAGAGGTTTGAGGCTGTCGCCCACCCTAGATCACCAGCCCTCCATGCATTAATCCTGTGGCTAAAGTGTAAGGAAGCTTTTAATCTTTTTCCGGAAGAGGGCTCACCAACGGGAAAACACTGAGGCCAGTCCCTCCCAGAGACGGGCTGTTTCAGGAGGCCCCTGCCATCATATTGTTGATGTTGAACCAGAGTTTGGTTTGTGCTCAGGAGTCTGAGTGTGTAGCTGGGCTCCTGCAGAAGCCTCATGAAAGATGCATCTCACCAGGTGGTTCCAGGGGAGAGACTGGCTTAAATTACAGCTCGACGAATCCAAATATTGGCATATCTGCAAATCCAAATGTAGGGATTTCAAGAAAAATAATCTAAATTCTGAGAATCTTATTTTGCACTTCTTGTGCGAGAAGGGGAGGATGAGCTATTCAGAGAGGAGACAAGGCTGTCAGTACCGAGAGGCTTCGGCAGAGCCGGACCAGCCTCCTTTTCTTTCCTTGGGCATTTTCATGCCCACATGAGGGAGGAAGGCAGCGCTCGTTCAGCACAGCTCTCTGCGGGACAGATTAGGGGGACTGGCCACCCTGTATTTGGGGCATGGGGCTCAATAAATCTGGTGGTTCAATTTCTGTCTGTTCTACCCAAACCACTTCTAGGCCTGGGGCCGAGAGATTTGCTTGGAGCCCTCACCCACTGTAGTCAATTCACAACACAGCAGCCCCCAGCAATCCTGCAAGACTGCAAGACAAGGCAGATCGCTCCCCTGCTCAAACCCTCCATGGCTCCCTAACTCCCTTGGAGAAAGCCAGGATCCCTAAAATAGCCCTCAAGGCCTTGGACTGCCTCTCTCACTACCTCTCTGAAACCCCCTCACTCACACTTCCAGACTCACTGGCTCCTTGCCGTTCCTCCCCCATAGGGGGCGTGCTTCTCTCCCAGGCACTAACATTCGCTGTTACTTCCGCCGGGGACACTTCCCCGCCCCCCTCCTCCACAGGGGTGTCTTCATGGAGTGCTCCCAAGTCTTGACTCAGATGTTAGCTTCTTGGTAAGCCTCCCCTGACAACCCTATTTAAAATTTTAAGTGTCTTTTCCTATCATCTTTCCTGCTCTATTTTTCTGTCACTCAACTAATTTATCACCTTTTAGTATGCTATATAATTTATTAATTTAGTTTTGTTCCTCATCTCTCCCAATTAGACTATAAACTCTGTGAAGTCAGGGTACCCTTATTTTATTCATCGAGGTATCCTCAGCACCCAGAACGGTGCTCAACACATGCGAGTCTCAATAAATTACAGTTATATGAAAAAATAGAAGGGCTTTTTATGGATCATCTCTATTCATCCTCACAATAGCTTTAATGATGTAGGATTAACTCTCAATTTAAAGATGGGAAAATTAATTATAAGATTCACTAAATAACTGTGGCGTGCCAGGCATGGTACAAGGCAGTTGAGTTTCAGAGGGGTTAAGAAGGTGGGTCCAGGTAACATAGCTAAGTTCACCCAGAAATTATTGCTCTGCACCGTCCCACGTGGTAGCCACTCCCCTCGTGTGGCCGTTGAACACCCAAAATGTAGCTCCTCTGACCTGAATGTGTTGTCAATGGAAAGTGCACACCAGTTTCCAAGATTTAGTAAAATAAAGGAAATACATTAGTTTTTCATGTTGATTACATGGTGAAATTGCAATATTTTAGATCTATTCAGTGAAACAAAATATATTATTAAAGGTAATATTACGTGTTTGCTTTTACTTTTTTTAACGTGGCACTATAAAATTTTAAGTTACGCGTGTGGTTTGCACTTGGCTCTTCTAGCTATTTTTGTTACACCTTGTATCTCTATTTTCAATTATATTATCTCTTGGACTCTTGAGGGCAAGAGCACAGTGATTATCTTTCCTGAAAGGATAAGAGCAATAATATGCAGAATGCATGAACAAGTCTCAAAGATAGTAACCTACCTGTTATATACTGACTGTTTTTGTCCTCGTAAAAATTTACATGTTGAAGCACTGCCCCCAAATGTGATGATATTTAGAGGCAGGGCCTTTGGGACACAGTTAGATTTAGATGAAGTCAAAAGGGTGAAGTACCCATGATGGGTTTAGTGTTCTTATAAGAGGAAGAGACACCAGAACTTCTTTTCTCTGCCTTGTGAGAACACTGTGACAAGGTGGCCAAGAACCAGGAAGAAGGCTCTTACCAGAACCCGACCATTCTGGTACCCTGATCTTGGACTTGCAGCCTCCAGGACTGTGAGAAAATTAATTTCTGTAGTGTAAGCCACCCAGTCTGTGGAATTTTGTTATGGCAGCCACAGCCACCCAAGACAATACCTAAAGACTAAATGTCTCTCTCCAAAGGACAGTAAATCTCCATGAAAAGCAAATGGAAGGTAGAAGAGGCCTCCAGGGCTGGTGTGTCTTCAGTACCTCAGTCAAGCTGACAGCTCCCTGCACACACTTGAGAGCTGGATCCGTGAATAAGGAATTCCCAGTGTACTGGAAGTGGATGAGGCTGACTGTCACAGAGCCAGGACACTCACCATTAATATTATCGAGCATATTCTTCCTTCTCGTCCCTGCCAACTGAGCTGTCTTTTGAGAGGCATTTGGCTGTCCAGGTAGACACGCTTATAAAGAAGACAAATTGACCTGGTGGTTACATTTTTGTCAATAAGTAAGCTAGAGAGCTAATTTTATTCACCTGACTCTGTGGGCTGGGTCTGTCAGCTTTCAGTGGGTTGACAGAGTTGGGTTTTTGAGACTTCAAGCTTGAGGATCACACCTCAGATGACAGAGAATTCATGAATTGGTAATAAACACAAATAAGATTGTAGCAGCTAACATTTATTGAGTGCTTACTGTATCCAACACCATTCTAAGAGCTTTATATGTATTCGCTCATCAAATCCTCACTGATGAGGTAAGCATTATTATTATTATCCTCATTTTACAGATGAGAAAGCAGAGGAATAGCAAATTTAAACATCTTACCCACGGCCACACAGCTAGTGCCCCGCAAAGAGTCAGACACAAGGCAATGGCATAGAGTGGTGGTGACCTCCGGCCACCCACCTGGCTCAGACAGTAACCAATATGGCTGAATTCCTTTGTCTTCACACCCCACATTCTCCTTGGTCCCAACTGAGGATGATGAATATGTCACCTGTCACCTTTGCATTCATTCATGAGTCTGACTCTTCACCATCCTCATCCCCAGACAGTTTCCCAATTGCTCACTGTGTTCCAGCCACAGGGGTTCTTGCTTCCCTGTCCACACCCAGCCTGCGATTGCCTCAGGTCTTGACCTAACTGTTCCCTGGGCCTGGAATGTTCTTCATTCCACTCTTCACAAAGCTAAATCTTTTGCGTTTTTAATGCCTTCCATTAAGTCCTTAGGGATTTGCTAACTAGGGCCTAAAATCCAATCCTTGCCCTGTTACACACCTCACACTTCCTCGGCCTGTTTGTTTCCTCCATAACACTTATTACAATGGATAGTAATTGTATTTGCTTATTTACTTATCATTGTCTGTCTCTCCAGAAGCCCAGCCTTTGATGTGTCACTGTGGCTCCCCCATTGTTCAGTGTAGCGTCCTGCACACAGTAGATGCTTAACAAATATGTACTGAGTAAATGAATCCTTCTTTGCATTAGCCCAATATTCTCATTCTGTATGGGCCAAGAGAAACATTTCTTCAAAGAGTGATTCTGAGTTTCAAGTACGTGCTCAGGTTTGCAAAACTAAGATGTTAAGTGGAGCCAGGAGGAAGCTGCTAAAGTAAAATGGATCACAGAGAAGCAATAGGGAAAAAAGAAGAGGAAAACAAGGGCCTGTTAAGAACAAATATCAGGAAATGGTTTTGCTAATGTACATGGCATGGGGGCTCGATTTCCAGTTTGTCCAATGAGTTATCTGGCTGGACCTCAGGAGTGAAAGGTGCGATGGCATTCTCACTTCACACGGTGAGGATTTACTTTCAGTCTAGCCCTGCCCTGGGCCCTGTGGCCAGGCTGAATGTCCAGTGCTGTACACAGCAGTCTGCCGCTGTGCCTGGCAATCTGGTTCTGGGAATCCTTATTGAACTGTTACTTTATGCCATCCATCATTCTCACCTGCTGTCCAAAGGGCCTAAAATCCATTCCTTGCCCTGTGGTTACTCAGGCCCCATCACACCAACTAGCTTCTACTGAATAACTTAGTAGACGTTCAGTAAGCGTTTTTGAAGTGATGGATTAATGAGTGTTAGAATTAGGCCTTTGTCTTAAGAGTCCTAAGAGCAGTTGGGGATGCCAGACAAGGGATATTTAGTGAATGAGCCAAAGTATAAGTATATAAGCTGTGTTTACCTAACTGTGCAAATTGAAGGGGCTATAACCACTCTGCGCATAGCTATTACAAGAGAAGAAATAAAACATTTTTGCTCTATCTCTCTTCATGGGTTGGGGCCCTCAAATTAGACTGAGAAAAGACAAGATTAACAAGAGAAGAGAAAAGCAAATGGAAGTTTACTAACGTGTATCCTGCATATACACACAGGAACACTTTGTAATGAGTAGATCAAAGAGGTGGTTAGAACGTGGGCTTGTCTAGCATCTTAGCAAAGAACGATAATTTTGTAGAGAAGTGACAAGACAAAGTAAAAGGACTTTGAGCTAGTGATCGCAAATTGCGGGAAGACAAATATGTGGAGAAACTAATGGTAGATAAGGGCTGGTTAGATAAGGTTTGTTTGAGTTGACCATTTTTCAGAGCCATCTTGTTTCCAATGATAAGGTTATTATTCCCTTCCTGGAATAGGAAGTGAGGAAGGGGACACCTTAACAAACAAATCTATGTCTTGCTCTTAGGCAAATAGGGAGAGGGCAGAGAGCTTTTCTTGTATCTGTTTCTTCTCAATTGCCTTCAACTCACAATAATCCTTGTGCCAAAATGCATATTTTGGGCTAGCAGGTTATGCTACTTTTTACTATAAACCAGCAAAAAGATGAAGTCTGGTCTCTGAGACAGCAGAGGGATTTATTCTATTACTATTCGTAATCATTACCTGGTTCACCTTCCCCACAGCTTCACCTGGCAGGTTCTATTATCATCCTAATAGCCATGTTAGAGCCGGGGAAAGTGAAATGTCAGAAGTGACTTGTCCCTATCACAGGGCTTCCAAGTCAGCCAACCAAGAGGATATGGGCCTGGGCAGATCTGAATCTAAACCCCACTGGACATGGCACCTTGGCCCTCCGACCATTATTTGTCACACTAATGTCACCAATAACAGGAAGGAGCAAAATGCAGCCATTAACTATTTCTTTTTTGTCACACTAATGTCACCAATAACAGGAAGGAGCACCTTGGTAGGCAAAATGCAGCCACTAACTATTTCTTTCTCCTCTTCCTCCTCCTCTAAGCAGGGCATACTTCACCTAGAGCACCTAGCCCAAGGGTTTCAGTCTTGTTTCTTAGAATTTAGTACACCCACACTGGTTTCAGAAACAGACTGACAGAAGATGGCCCCACTGGGAAAAGGAAGCTGAACCTCCTAGATAAGGATAGCCCAGGGAGAGGAGAGAAGAAACAAACTCAAGATCCTGACTAATTTGAAGGAATGAATGTATTACCATGGGAGGGTCTGAGTCATTAGATCTTTGGGGACATGCCAACTGAGATAAATAAATTGGATTTCAGTGTGCTATATCAAATCACTACATTCTTGCAGGCACTTAAACATACACCAACCTGAGCATAAGGAAATCTGCCATTTGGGCAGGGTCAAAAAAAAAATTCCCATTGCCACCAGGCAAAACCCTCACCTGATTTACGAAGTCCTGCCCAATTGTCAGGGACTAGATCAACACTTACTAATACTGTTTTCCATTGTCCACAAACCCCAGAGGCTCCTGCCTCCTGACTCATTATGTAAATAATTACAGGCAGAATCTAATAGTCATTTAACTGGTGGAACACTGTGCCTTGAAGGTCTCCAGTTAACTGGATTTCTGCTTAACTGAAAGTTAAATAAAACCTGCCTTGTTTCATCCCTCATTATTGAAAATCTTTCTAAACTCTGTTAGTTCGCTCACCTGCCTAAGTTTCTGGAGCAGAATGAAAATAATAACATTTTCGCTTGATGATCAGACATCTTGCAGTGCCTTGGGGCACTATTCAGCCTAGCGGTTTACATTAAAATTTCACTGTTGGTGTAGACTTTTGTAAGAAATTAAGCTCCAAGTTGAAGAAGAAATTAATTGAATTTTATTGAAAGGAGTACAGTACCCTGACTTCCCAGTGCCTAGACGAGTGTCAGGAGCACTATCTTGAATATTTTTTTGTCTATAACCATGCTAGCCTGAGCAAGCCCGATCCCGACTGATCTTGGAAGCTAAGCAGGGTCGGACCTGGTTAGTACTTGGATAGGAGACCACCTAGGAAGACCAGGTGCTGTAGGCATAAAAAATAAAAAATTGGGATTGTAAACTGACAAGGTCCTTGCAATCTGTGAGATCAACCAAGGGTTACCTCACCTAAAAAAAAAAAAAAGAAAGAAAATTTTCTTTCCAGTGCTGATAAAGTCAATAATGCCTGATATAAATTTATGTTTTGCAGATTTTTTTCTAATAATAATTGTATCTGCTCTTTATTGATCTCTAGGGATTGCTCCAGGTCTTGTGATAAGCCATTTGCATGCTTTATGTCATTTTGTCTCAAGTTATCACACAGTAGGTGAGTTTTATTTTACAAATGAGGAAAAAGAGCCTCAGAGAGGTTGAGTGACTGGCAGAGGTTCTAAAACTAGGAAGAGACAAACCAGAACTCAGATTACTTGAGGGGTTTAATGGATGGCAGTCTCCATCTGAAGGTGAATAGATATGAAGGAACTCCCCTAAGACTGGAAGGAAAATGGAACCTCTAGGAAATGGGAATTGAGATGGATGGGGACACACACACACACACACACACACACACATACACACACACACCCATGGTCCTAGCCTCCCCATCTGTTAGGAAGCCAGTACAGTGTAGACGTTTAGATAAGTGATTCTCAAATGATCTGTAGGGAAGGACTAGACTGTTTGTTTTGTTTATAATTTCCAACTTTTGATGAACTGAAAGTTTTGTAAAATAACAGAGATATATTACTAGGAGAATGAAATGAAAATTAAAAAATAATAATAATGAAGTACAAGCTCCTTATTATTACTGTTATTAGATTTAGCAGATATAAAATAACTGTCAAATAGTTATAAAATTTCTAGTGGCTCACTCCCAATTTCTGTTCTTCCTCTGTGGACAGATAAACCATTGGTGGATCAACAGAGGTGCTCATATCCCACTTTGAGGGCCCAGGGCACTGACTCTTGCTTCTCCAAGTGTGGCCTTTGAACTGGAAGCGTGGGCCGTACCTGGGAGCTGAGCTTGTTGGAAATGCAGCATCTCAAGAAATCTCAGGTCCCACCTCCAACCTGCTGGATCAGAATCTGCATTTTAACCAGGTCATCAAGGGATTCTTGTGTGCGTTAATGCTTAAGAAGCACAGATTTAGGCATAGGTTCTGAAGTCTGACCACTTCTTTTAATCCAGCTCTATCTCTCATATCTGTGTGATGTTGGGCAAATCACTTAACCTCTCTGTGCTTCGATTCCCTAGCCTTAACAGTAAACCCCTTTCCAGGCTATTGTGAGCACTGCTGAGGCAATACACCTGGAGGGTTAGAGCACTTGATGAAGCCCAGCCTCAATGGAGCCTAGCAGGCTAGGTAAGGGCTCCCTAGCTATTGTTGTTATTGCTAATGCTTTTTTTTTTTTTTTTTTTTTTTTAATTCCCTAGGCTATCCTTGCTGTCTTTGAGGCTTAAGCATCCAGGCCCAGGATGTTTCCTTTGAGGGTTAAATGATCTGTTAGCTGTATGGAGGGTTTCCCTTTCCTCTGCCTGCTCCATGTTATTTAAACGGCTTCTGAGGCCATTTAAGCCCCACTGGGACAGGTGCCTCATTCACTCAGGATCATCCGTTCCCACTGATCATCCCAAGTGGGATGAGTCTGCAAGAGGCCCTTCAAACTGGTATGTTCTGGCTTCCTAGGCTGTCCAGGATGGGTCTCACCGTGGCTTGGTGGTTCCTGCTGGCTGACTGAGCTACCATGACTCAGCTGGGACAGAGGACATACACCGGGGTGGTGGGGTTTCTGTGGCAGCAGTGACTCCGGCTGCTCTTTTTCTTTTCCTCTGTTATCTCTACAGATGAAAACCAGTGAGTCCTTTAGTGAGACTGATGATTCTGTGAGCTTGAAGCCAGGGGAAGGCAACAAAGAAAAGTGAACAGTCAGCCAAGTAGAGTTTGCTGGAGATTTACGCAGAAACCTACCCGCAGACACAGGGCTGCTGGATTTATAACAAGGACGGGATAATTTGTTCTTTCTTGTGTGCTCAGATAAGGGTAAACACATTTCATGCTGTGATATAAGCCCCTATCTGCAGAAGTCAGGAAAGATTTTCTGCCCTATTGCCAAATTGCGTGCTCGACAAATTATCCTCAGGCTTATTTCTTGGTGACTTCCATCTAGAGGTCATGTGGGGCCCAGTGGTAAAGGTAGAAGGGCGTGCCTGGGTGCAGGGGAGGGAGACTCAGCATTCCTGTGCCTCTGGAAGCGTAGACATAAAGTGGCAGCAGCACTGGTGATACTATTTAGAACATTCCAGAGAGACGCTGGGGTGGCTTTGAGTAACCGTGTGATCCCTGGGCATGCATGATTGAGGAAATATGCCAGGAAACGCGTGTTCCCATTTCAGCCCACACTTGGCCTTGGTCCACACCCACCCTAGACCTGACTCTGACCTTATATTGTCAACAGCCGGTAGATAAGGGTTCTGTGTTCCCAGAGTTTCTCATTATACCTCCGCGGAAGGAAGTCCTCACTGAGCTGCAGGAACTGGCTCTCTCCACCACACCTTCCTCTTCTAGAGGACAAAGGCAATATTTGATCATCTTTACGTCCCTTATGCACACACTACTCTATATGTTCTAATGATGTTTAGGGAAATAAGAAAGAAAGTCAGAGCTCTGAGGGTGAGCCTCTTTAAGAAATACAGGAACGCAACTTTAAAGTTGAAAATTTATCACTATTCTATAATATTCACTATTTGGTTTTCTGTGTATGTTTTGTTATAATTCTAATTATTCTATATGTTATTCTTATGACCCCACATTCCAGATATTGAAACTGAGTTTCCAGAACCAAGAAAACATGGCTTTCCTGCAATGAAGCCAGGTTCAAACTTATGACACTTAGATAGCCAACTCCACTTTGCCTAAGCTGACGCTAGAGACCTGATTCCAGGCTGTATGCTGTCCATGTTCTTTGGGGACTTCCCTAAGCCTAGGCCTGGGTCTCATTATTTCCCATCTGTAAAACAGGGGGAAGATAGACTAAGACCCCATAGGCTTTTTGTCAGTGGCTGTCAGCAGTGCAGAAGGAGGAGGTGTGCAGCTGGGAAGACTGCACTATGAGGCTTGGGCGATGTCACATGTGAGTCCCCGATAGATTACGATGCTGCTGTACGGGCTTGGGCGTGAGAAAAGTGAACAGGGAGGCCGTCACCAGCACAATGCCTTCCAGAGACAATTCAACCCAAGGCCCAAAGTCCAGTCTAGGGCTGTGAGTAACCAGATTGGTGTGATAGAAAATGCTGATCTCGAAAGATGCGTGTGGTCATGTTTGTGTGCAGAGGAAGGCAGACACGCATGCACATGTGTGCACACCTGGAGACAGTCATCAAGAGAGTGTCTGTGTGTAGCCAGAGACACAAGAGGCACAGAATAAGATTCTTTTATATTGCAGATAATATTATCAGAACTCTCGGGCTTCCCTTATGTAGGACTTTGCAGATTACTAAGGTCTTTTACTAGTTAGTTTCTCTCTGTCTCATGCTTCCCATATTCCTGGTGCAGACAATGCATATAATATATTACATATTTTTGGAAAACAATTTTTTTTACACATATATATATTAAATATCTATCTATATCTATATATTCTTGTTTTTTCTCAAAAATTTTCCACATATAGACTATTTTTGGAAGTTTCTCCAAAAAGCTGGTAAGTATGGTTGCCTCTGAATAGGGATCTAAGTGTTGGGGTAGGAAAGAAAATAACTTTGTATAACATCTTCTTTCATAATATTTGCATCTTTTAATCATGGATATAGATTCCTCTCTCACAATAAACTGGAGAAGAAAACGATGATCAAGTATCTGTCTTACACTTGGTTTCTGAATTGGTTTCTCTGAGCATATGATCATCTCCGAATGTGAATAATTCTTGGAGTATTTATGACGTGGTTAGAGGCTGTTTCTGGTTAGTGGAAAGACATGGACGGTGAAGGATATCTGGAGCTGGGGAGGATGGAAATGCTCTAGATAGGAGAGAAACTCCTTCCGCCTCAGCCAAGAACGGCCAGATCAAACACCGGCTAGTGATAGGTGTCAGTCATTCCCATAAATCAGTTAAGAAATAGGCTGGGCTCTTCACCATGACACAGGGATGAAGTGGGAGTATCTAGGAATTTTGGAAGATTTGAACTAGACTTCGGGAACTCTCTTTTATTTCTGAAGATAAGATAGCAGTGAATTCCAAACATTTGTCGCTGGACTGACCTATGGCCACAGAGCTGTGGCGCAGACTTTGAAAGGAGAACTTTGGGCACAGCAGTGGCCAGGTGTTTTGCAGGTCTTGTCTCACTTAATCTTTAAACAATCTTATCAGGTAATATCCCATTTTACCTATGAAGAAATCAAGGCCCCAAGGAGTTAGGGGTTAATCAACTGGCCCCAGATGTCACAGATAAGATGGCAGAATCACGACATGACATCAAGTTCTCTCTGATTTAAAATCCTAGGCTCTACCCAACATTGCCTAGGGGGGAAAAAAAAAGAGCTGGGGGCGGGGTGAATTTTCCACCAGAAATTAGCAAGTAATTAACCTAAGGAAATGGCTTTCAAACAGAAACACCTGCAGGGCTTGTGAAATCACCTATTGCCAGCCATACCCCCAGGGTTTCATACTCAGTAAATTTGGGCCAGGGCCTAACAATTTGCATTCTAAGTTCTCAGGGAATGTTGATACTTTTGGTCAGGGGATGCCTTTTGAGAACCACTATCTTGAAGAGATTAGAGTGGGGACTCAAAGCTTATTTGGTGATTTTAGAGTCAAATGTGATAGAAACATGACAATTTCATGCTGTTTATGTTTCTTATGATTATTTCCTTTGTGTTTTCCTTTGAGTTTTAACAAAATCCTTTTTGAAAATATCCACCTATCCCCTTTTAAGGTGAAATGGTGTTGCTTTAGCAGATTAACAGTAAAAGATCTGGGATCTCTAGGATTCTTTTCTTTTTTAACTCATTGTCTCAAAATAGCTGCTGTTGCTCCAATCATCACATCTATGTTCCAGTAAGGAAGAAGGTGGGAAGTGGAAGGTATGCGGTCCACCAGTTGTTCATATCCCTCTTTAAGGTTTAACTGTGTCACATAATCATATGCAGTCTCAAGAGAAATGGATTGAATGAGTAGTTGGGTATATTGCCTCCCTACACAAAGTCGGCATTTCATAGTTAAAAGAAGAGTTATTGGATATTGGGAATTCACTTAAAAGTCTTGCACAGCAGATGGGGCAAAATGGGGAAGATAGCGCCTTCATAAAAAGGCAAGAATGGGCGTCTTCAAGAAAGTTATACGAGTTAGGTTTTGCTGCATAACAAGTGACTCCAAAATTTAGTGACTTTTTAGAATAAGCAAACATCTATCTGTTTATAAATCTGTGGATTGGAAACTAGGACTTATCTGGGAGATTCACCTCTGCTCCATGTGATACTGGCTGGGCTTTGCGTTATATCTGTTATCTATGCCAGATGGCCGAGATCATTGGTATAGTTGAAACACCTGAACTTTTCTTTGTA
>NW_006439568.1:2560123-2573836 GCF_000325575.1 Pteropus alecto | reverse complement strand
TTTTTTTTTTTTTTTTTGTCCTACAGCCACTTTCTGCACATGGTGGCAGAAAGGTCTCAGCAGCAAGTTATTTATTGCTGAGTAACAAACTACTTCAAAACTTGGTGAAAGAAAGACCATCATTTCATTTGCTCATAACTCTGCGGATCATCATTTTGGACTGGACTCAGCTTGATGGTTCATCCATTGATCTCGGGTGTCCCTCATGTGGCACACTGGGTCCAAGTGGTTTATGACATTCTTCCTCTCATGTCTGGCAAATGATGCTGGCTATTGGCTGGGCTACTTGTCTTCAGCAGGCTAGCCTGGTCTTCTTCTGGTGGCTAAGTTCTAAAAGCAGCAAGAGAAAAGCTAGTACACAATGCATAAGTGCTTTTCAAGCCTCCATTTCATCACATTTGCTGAATTCCCACTGGCCAAAGCAAGTCATATGGCTAAGACTCACATCAATGTGGGAGGGGACAGCGCCAGGTTGTGTATACAAGGAGACATGGTTTTGGGGGGCCGCTTACTGTTAACCATATACCATATATATCTAAATCAAGTATTTGAATGTCCCAGGGTTCTCTCTATTGTGTCTGCATTTCTCTGCATGTCATCTTCATGACTTTAGGCACACGCCTTCCCTAAGGGTGGGAACTATAGCTGCCCTCAGCTCCAAGAATCACTTTCTCAGCTTCCCACCCAGAGGGAAGAAGGTCTTTTTCCCTTTAATCCTATTCTGAAAGTCACTGAGAAGAACTCTGGTTGGTCTGCTCTGCGTCAGATGCCTGTCCTGAGGCTAAGTCGGTGACATTACTATTATCGGTAGTTCCCACTAGAAGTTTGTGTTTGGATAAGGGTTGCAGGAGTAAATTTGAAGACATCACCCTAAAAATCAAGTAGTGTCTCTTCTGGAGTAATGGAGATGCACTGGCTAGAAACCACAAATATATGTGCTCAAACAGAGTTAGGGACTTTTTGAACAAAAAAACCTCACAGACTTAGTTTTGGGATGATTTTTGTGTGTTTGTTTTGTCAGTTGTTTGGTGAAATCTGGTTTAATAAGAATTTAAGTTAGTTTAAATTTAGCTTCTGTAGTTTTCCAAAGCATTACTTTATTCAACCAACCTACATATTTCCCTTATATTTTCTTTGAAAAAAGTACAGACTAACATCCACTGCTGTCCCCAGTGGGAAGTGACCGGGTGTTCTTTGTGGCAGACGTGCAATAGCAATTACATTTTCCGGTCACTCACCTCCCCCTGAGACTGTGTTGGGAAAACAGAATGCAGAAAAGCAAAAGAAGAGAGACCTTAACTGGCACAGCAGTCACATATCAATGGGGGTCTATTTTTGCCCCAATCCCATTAGGAATTTAAGAGCGTGCTGATGACGGTCTACATGGTGATTTCTGAACATATGGGATTTGTGGCAAATGGAGATTGCTAGGATCCTCTCTGCTTTGCACTGCCTCTGACGGAAGCATTCCAGCAGAGCGTCACTGAGGATCCCCAGCATGAGTGGAGTGGAAGGGTCCCCTCTTGCCTTTTTAATTGGAGGGAGAGAACGTAAAGAGAGGTAATCGTGAAAAGTGCATGAGGGTGTAGGGAGGCCAGTCTTGGGGGAATGCTATCCAGTTTCCACAAATAGCAGAGATTCCTGAAAGGCTTTGAGGCAGGCTCTGCCGGGTAGCCATGGTGATGCTGTGTGTCCTGCCTCCCTGCTGCTGGAGACTGAGAGTTTGCTCCGACTTCTCAGAGGTCTTCGCTGGTATAGCACTGGCCTATTTCAGAAACTGCTAGACACAGCTACTACTCAGAGACTCCCCATTAATGGGTGGAACCAGATCCCAATTGTCTTGGTGCCCTGAGGCGTGTCACAGGCACCCCTTCTGTCCACCTAGGAAACATTTGCCAGTTCTCGTGGTGTCGTCGCTTTGATTTGTTTGTTTGTTTCTTTATTATTTATTTATATTAAATTTATTGGGATGACAACTGGTTAATAAAATCATATAAGTTTCAAGTGTACAAGTCAATAATGTCATATGTGTATTGCATCGTGTGTTCGCCACCCAGAGTTAAATGAACAGGTTGTGGTTTGCTTTCAACGGGCTGTTAGTTCTTTTGTTTTGTATTCTTTGTTGACATTTAGGGTGTCTTCATCAGCAGGATTGCCGAGGAGTCTTGGCTGTGACTTTGGGATATGAAAACAGTCTGGCTTCCTATATACCCGGTTCAAAATTCATGTCCCTTCTCCCTACATTCTTTGGCTGTCTCTCATATCCTTGGTCCTAGATGGGAATTTATGAGAGATTGTTGGACCCAAACTGGGATTTCTCATTCAACGTGATGGAAAAGCCAAAATGAGAAGGGTAAAATTTAAATCAAGTAAATTGTGCTAAGGTCCATGAGAAGCCACAAGAAGGCTACGTGGTGGGTAGTTGGAGGGGTCACCTGCAGGGTCAATATCCATGGAAGCCTATGTGAGGGTGGGTGAGAATGACTGGTTTATAGAACACTGCAGTTCCTATACATACACAAAAGACGGCGTTTAAAATGGTTGGTATTAGGGGATGAATATCAGACCAGGAATGAGAAAATGTGGGCCAGTGTGAGTTGAGCATAGAAGGAGGACTTGTTTATTCATTCATTCACTCGTTCATTCATTCAGCACTGATGTACTCCTGAACACCCAATTGGAAAATGTCATGCTTGGCACTGGGAATAGAATAATGGGCAAAACAGATATGATCCCAACTGATGGAACTTTCAGGAGAGTCAGGCACTCTCCAAAAAGGTCACACTAATGAATATACAGTTATAAACTGAGCGAAATGCTTTGAAGGAAGGTAACTTGACTGTGATTGGAGGTCAGGGCACTTCCTACAGGACAGGGCACTTGACCTGAGATCTTAGGGGTAACTAGGAGTTGACTAGGATGAGGGAAGAGTCTGCTGCTCTTGTGACCAGCTCAGCGAGCATCCTCCTGACCACACTCTTCTCTTCCATTGTCCTCTCTATAAGGCCACTCTGTGATGGAAGTTCAGCTCTTTTTGGAATGATTGGGACATACAGTGGGTATGATCTGATGACTCCATCCAAAAGAGTTGCCCAGCATCTCCAAGCAATGTGGGAAGGCAAGAGGTAATGAAGCTTTATTTCTTGCTTGCTGTATCCTCCATCCCCATTTTTCTAACAAAACATGTTTTTGTCATTTGTTTGTTTTTTATTTTTATTTTTTTGGTGGTCATGATGTTCCAGACATGGGGGTATAAATTAAATGAAATATGGTGTCTGCCTTCACGGATTATGCTAATGCGTAAACATATAATTGCATAATATACTTCTACGGCAGCCCTTGCAGGATGATCTGGGGACATCCATGTGTCTGTTCATTCTACAGCATGTCTTAAGTGCCTGCTGCGTGCTAGGGACACAGATGAATGAGGAACACGATCTGCCTATAAAGACCTCACTTTCTAGTACAAGAGATGACCTGTAAACACAATTCAGTGTAGTAAGCGCCGAAATGGAGATAGAGGTAATAGAACTCTTTGAAAGAATGCAGGGTTGAGAGCCTTTGCTTAAAATCTTTTTTGCTTTAGGGAGAGAAAGTAGACTTCTTTCTATTCTATAGTAAAATCATTAAGAGAAATGTATAGATGTAGCTATTTTAGCTAAAAAATTATCTTTGCTTAATCTGAGGCCTGAGATGATACATTTCTGTGCTCTGTGGAGGGAACTTCAGTGCTGCGACACTAAATTAAAGACCCTTCAGCTTCTGCAGGAGGAGCAAGACAGACAGCAGCATGCAGGGGTCAGTCCTGCTCAGATGCAAGTGACCTCCTCAGTTCCCACTATGAATTCTCCTGGGGTCTAGTGAATGAATTAGACCTTTGGGTGCAAAAGTAGCCCTGATTTTCTTTTTGAAATATTACCTGCCCTGGTCTATTTGGTTGTTTTAAAAATAAGGCTCTGTCCCATTGGTTCAAGTTCAGCCAGGGCAATTAGAGAAAGTCTGGAGGGGCCGTGGAAGGTGGTTCCTAAGCAGGATTCGAATGTGGTACGAAAAGAAAATTAAGTTTCGTTTCTCTCTCCTGAAGAACGCTCAAGTACTTCTTCTAACTTGTCCCACTTCACACACTCCTGCCATCTTTCCTTTGCCATTTCTGGTAGCGTGTGAACATGCCATTGTGAAGAAAATGTGATTTAAGCTACTGATCTCTAAAGTAATAGTTCTAGAAAGGATAAGGATTTTTGGGTGATCGGAGGGGCAGGAAATTAAGGACTTAACTTGTCAAGATGTAGTATGCGTGGGATGTCACGTGCGTGACAAGACCGTGAGCTCTCGTCATGAAAGGGGCTGACTCAGAAATAGGTCGATCCCTAATCTTGGTATTAACAGACCTTCCACATGGTCCTTCTTTTACTTTAACTTTCTGTATGAGCACAAACAAGTAACATTACCTAGATTTCTGTAAATTCTCTGTCTTACTTCACAGGAGTATATCATAGATTAGCAAAAATATGGGAAATAGGTTAAGTCTTTTTGCATAAAGAAGGTAGCCTGCCCTCTTGCTGCCTACTTTTATTTCTGTGTGTGTGGGATGGCGGGGGTTGGGGGGGCGAGGCTGTCTGGCCTGAAATGAGAGGAAAGGGTCAGGAAGATCAGAATGGGTGGGAGAGAGACTCTTCTGATAGATCGGTCCTCAAGGTCATGGACATGAAGAAACCTGGCTGGAGGGGAGAGGGCAGCAGGCTGCTGAAGTGAAAGACTTCAGTGGGAGGCAGCATGGCCAAGGGAACAAGCACAACCCTGGAGTTCGTTAGTCAAGGTGGGTTCCACCTATCACTGATGGTGTGAACTTCGATGAGCTGTGTCACCTCCTTGAGACTCAGTTTCCTCACTCGTTAAGGTGGGATAATAATATTTTCCTTGGATTATTTGAAGTAAATGAAATCATGTATGCAAGAGACCCGTGGCTCTCTTTCTCTTGAAATCCATTTAATATTTAATTTTTATTTTAAACATCCATAAATGTACCAATAATAGGGAGCCAGGGATAGTTCACAAAGATTCTCTAATTTACTGAACCAACACCAACAGAAAACAGAAATATTTTCCAACTCTCCTACGTTCAAGTGTCATGGAGTGACATGACTTCTCGGAAAATATCCCATAGTTTCCTATCTCCTGGCTTCTGCTGACCCTCCACCTGGAAGGTGGCCCTTCTCACACCCTGTCACCATCAACTCATTTTCTCTGTGTCTGTCCTTCCCCAGACAGGAGATGCTCTGATCTGCTCACAGCTCTCTGCTAGGCTGTGCCCTCTCTGCAGGCAGCATCTGAGGTTCTACACCAGCAAACACGTGCATAGAGCTTCTGGGTTCCAGACACTGCATTCCCATGCTCCATACATGCTATCTCATTGAATCCTCACAGGAGGATAAGGCTACCTCACCTTATGGATGTAGAAACTGAGGCACCCAAAGTTTTAGCATCTTTACCTAAGGTCTCAAAGATATGAGTGACAGAGTCAGAATTCGAATCTTATCTGATTTAGGAGTCTCCATTCTTCTCCTGTATGCCAGCGGTGTTTGCATTACTAGCTCTGAATATAATACCTACCCCAGAGTTTGTATTCAGGAAGTGCTTATTGAATTAACTGGAATAAACACCCAAGGCTGTACTTAGAGAGTTTTAACTTCGTGGACTATATACCCTCGTTTGAAGGAAATGCCGATATAATGAATTTGCATCTGTGAGGCACAGGAGAAAGCCAGGTTTAACATATTAAAGTCACTCTGCTGTTATAATATATAAAACAATTTATGTAGGATCCTTTTTGCATGCAGACAATGACCTAACATGGAATAAACACACACAATCACACACAAACTACACATACCACACACTTCTTTTTCCTAGGTCGGGACAAGCCGGGATAGTTTGGGGAATTAGATTACACCATATCTGTGTCCTTGTGAGGAAATTCCAACAACTCCCATTTAGAGTGCTGCCTTTGGTGAGAGCAGCTCATGGCTGCACAGAGGAGTGAAATAAATATTATCATAGCCATTGGACTTGACTGGAGTTTAACCCCAAGGTCACTGGGAGGCCAGAGCTGAACAAGAAAAAGAATGTTGGCCCCCGAGCCGGCTGAGCCTCTGGGCACGCTCACCTCCCCTTCCTGGCCTTCCACGTAGTGCTGTGACAGTCTGTACCAGACCTTACTTAGCAACCCAGCCATGCTTCTCCCCACAGGAAGGGAACCCGTCCCCGCCTCCGGCAGAAAAGCACGGGCACCTCCCTGCTTGGCCCTCATTCCTCCTTGCCCATACAGCCTGTCTCCCCACTCATACAAAAGACTCTTTCAGAAACTGGTTACCTAGATTTGAACTTTTTAACAAGGCTTTTTTTTTTTTTTTTCCTTTAAGCTCTGTAGCTAAAATGCCAGATCCTGCTGTTGCTAAGATTAAGGATTTTTTTTCCCCTTTTCTCCCTTAGCTCAGTTTCCATTTACTAGGAAAAGACCAAGAGATGGATTACTGTTCCCTTGCCAAAGGGAGAGAGAGTACTTGAGCTTCTGGGGCTTACCGTGGGGCAGGACATTATTCGGGCTTGTGCTAATAGTCCTTAGTTACTCCTCATGCTCTCACAAAAGTCACACATGCTTGTGTTGGTAACTAAGGCCTTACCGAAACCACTCAGCCCTAAACACACACAGGAGAACCGGGGAGTTGGAATACGAGGTAATTTAACATGAATATTTATATACTGTACATACTGCGTGCCATGATCCACTCAGCTTATTTCCATTTATGCATCTTCTTCCCATTTGAAATCTTTATTTATTACAAAGTTAAGGCGGTTAGCAAAATAACACTTTGGGGGTAGGTTTGCTTTATCCTTTTTTTTTTTTAGGTTTCCTGCTTTCTAATCTATCTCTGGGAAAGTATGCCAATATCGCAGCAAAATTGGTCACTGCTGCCAAACCCCGAGAGACTGATGGCGCATTGTCCTGAGCTGAGATCTTCGCCCCGCCTTAACCCCTGAGGGCTGAACACAGTGGCTGTGTGAGCCCTGTGTTTACTGAGCTGAGGCAGCTCACATCCGTCACCGTTTAGTGACAGCAATCACCCATTTCCCTAGCTTTCAATGTGGGATTGCAGGTACGGAACAGGGCAATGTTTCAATGGGAACATTGCTAGAATGTTCACTGGATGCTCACAGTCTCAAGCTAGAAAGACTTGGGTTTATGGCCCAGCACTGCCACTTACTTGCTCTGTAACACTGGGCAAATGCCTATAACTTTTTTTTTTTTTTTTAATTTTTTTTTTAGGGGAGGCAACCCTTTGCGGACCTCATAGATTGCAAGGACCTTCTCAGTTTACAATCCCTTATTTTTTATTTTTTCCTCATAGATTGCAAGGACCCTCATAGATTGCAAGGACCTTCTCAGTTTACAATCCCTTATTTTTTATTTTTTATGCCTACGGTACCTAGTCTTCTGAGGTGGTCTCCCATTCAAGTACTAACCAGGCCCGACCCTGCTTAGCTTCCGAGATCAGATGAGATCGGGCTTGTTCAGGGGGGCATGGACGTAGACTGTCTATAACATTCTGAGCCTCTATTTCCTCTTCTATAAAACATGCATAATGATAGAACCTTCTTCATAGATGTGGATACATGTTAAAATGTGTAAAATGTGTGTACGCGCTCAGCTGGGCACATGACAGGCTCTAAACCAATGCTGACTCTAATCACACACGTGTGACCCTGACAGTAGCCAGGAGGGTGATGAGGGCATCTGTAGCCCGGGAGGGTAAGTCCCTTTCCTAATGCACACAACCAATGCGTTTTGGACCCAGTTGTCTGATCCACATTTGTTTCACTCCAAAACTTTCCATCTAGTCACAATAAAACACACCTTAGTATCTCTTGCCACATTTTTACTGGAAGTACTTGAAATCTGGCAAATTTAAGTTTTGGGCAGGGGTCTTAACCTGGATATGAGTGATAAAAACAGGTAAAAGAGACTCAGGTTTTCCTTTATGCCAGTGCCTGTGTAGAGATTAAACACACTTTTGAGAAATGTCCCAATATTTTGATTCATGGCTGAGTTCCTTTTCGGTGGGAGCTACAATTTCCAGCACTTCTAAACCTCACTGCGGCCATCAGGGTTTTGACAACTGGTTTACAAAGAGTCGCATCTCTCATTTCCAAAGCGGATATCCTGTCCAGCTCTGGATGCCATTGGGCATGCCCAGAGGAGGGTCACCAGGATGATGAGGGCTGTGAGAACATGTTAAGAGGGACAATTGCTAGATAACGGGTGAGGAGGCCTGTGTGAGAGATTAAACTTTACCTTTGAGGCTTCAGACATGTCTTGAGCAACAGGTGGGAGTTACTGGGAGATAGGTTGGGGTTTGATTGGAGGGTCCCTGAAACAGTTCAGCAGTAGAATGAGCTCTGATAAGGGTGTGTGTTTCCCATCCCTACTGCTGTGCACGATGGACTGAGAAGCCATTTTTAACCATGTTATTCGAAGAATTTATGCATAGACAAGAAGATGACTATGGTCCTTTTCAGTTTGAAGATACCATCACTGTAATATATCTGGTACCCATAGACAGTTTCCCACTAATATCTATTCTCCCTTTTTCTTAATATTATAACTCCTGATTTTTGATGGACACATGGCCACCTAGCTAGAAACCTCATTTCTCAGTTTCCCTGGCTTCTGAGTGTGACCATGTAGTTGAATTCTGGATAATGGAAGGTGACCAGGAATGATGTGTGCCATTTCCAGATTGTCCCCTAAGTATTCGTGGATGAGTGTTCTTTCTGCCTATTCTCTTTCTTGAAGGTTGAGTTGCAGATGTGATGATGACAGCTAGAAGACACGGCTGGGACCCACAGCCTGTCTAGGAAGTAGGTGTCTCCCGTGTTGATAAAAATCCTGCCCAGCGTGATGCCTCAAGTGACCCAGGGGCTGCTGTATGTTTGAGGGACACTCATTTGAAGGTCACTGATCAGATGGACATCGTGGAAAAGTCACAGTCAGCAGCAGATTCATGCCAAGCCAAACCTTCTTACTCTTAGCCTGGCACCTCATCTCAGAGATTAACTGTGGTGTTGTGGTGACTGCAAGGGATGTTAGAAGGGAAAGAAAGAGGACTGTCATTCGCAGGAGTACAGGTAGGTACGGATGAATTATGAATCAACCTGAGCTATTCATTTTTTTTATTATTATTATTTATGCCTACAGAACCTGGTCTTCCTAGGTGGTCTCCCATCCAAATACTAACCAGGCCCGACCCTGCTTAGCTTCTGAGATCAGATATCGGGCTTGTTCAGGGCGGCATGGCCATAGACCATGGACCGTGGCTCCACTGGGGCACAAACCCAGGACCTTCTGCGTGTAAAGCAGACATGCTAACCGCTACACTCTGGAACCACATCCAAGCTATTCATGTTGGATCATTTCTCTTTTGGCCTATTTCTGTTGACTCTGAGTTCTGCTCCTTTCTGTTATGGATTGAACTGTGCTCCCATTCCCCCATATTCTCATGCTGAAATCCTAACCCTCCTTACTTCGGAATGTTACCTTACTCGGCAAAAGGATCTTTGCAGATATAATCAAGTTAAGGTGAGGTCATTAGAATGGGATTTAATCCAATATGACTGTGTCCTTATAGGAGGACACAGACATATACAGAGAAGATGGCCATGTGACAATGGAGGCAGAGACTGAAGTACTACAGCCGCAAGCCAAGTATTACCCAAGATTGCCAGCAAACCACCAGAAGCCAGGAAGAGTCAAGGAAGAATCCCCCACACGAACCTCCAGAGAGAGCACAGCCCTGCTGACAGCTCGATTTCAGACTTCCATCCTCAAGAGCTATAAGATAATACATTTCTGTTGCTTTAAGTCACCCAGTTTGTGGTGCTTTATCACGGCAGCTCTAGGAAACAAATATACTCTTTCTGGGCAGCCTGTCTCTGCAGAAATGGTCAAAGCAGGCAGAGCGGACCAAAGAGCAGGGCACCTGTAAGGTTCTGTCCCTTTACACAGGACCCTGGGAGTGTGCCGCTGGCCAGGCTGGAGCCCTGACTTATAGGGTGTCCCTCAACATTAAAGCTAGAATGGACCAGGGAAGAAAAATCGCAAGATTTATTACTTACCACTGACTCCTACCAGGGTTATTGGGGAAAGGAACAAACCAGTGGTCCCTGGAAGACCTTCCTGAGAGGCCAAGGTCAAGCTCATGGGTTATATTCCCCAAGTTCCCTTTTATGGTATCATTCTTTTCCTGGCATAAAACTCCTCCCAAATTTGTACTCAGACCTCCTGATAAAGTGGAGTTAACCAGTCGAATATGAACATGAGCATCAATAAAATCACTAGCTACTTCATTTGCATGCTGTTTTCTCATTTAAATATCATTACCATAAGGTGGGGGTCCTATTGCCAGGGCAACCAGTCACAGAACTGAGCAGTGTAGCTTTTCTAGACACTCTTCCTCCACTTTGACTCTTGCTGTGTTCTTGGCTACCCTCTCATTCGCCATTAAAGGAATGCAAACCATTCCATGGTTCTGCTTTTTCTCACCTCATTTTGCTTTTCTCTTTGCCAAAGAGCTCAGTACTCACCCTAGAGTTTCACCTGACCTGTCGTTTTTGCTGAATTAGCTAATTTAGCTCTTTTACTCCTTCCAGCTGAGCTCGATGATGCTTCCCCCTCTCCTGTTTATTAGCCTCTCCCTCTGGTCAACGCCCTACCCACTGGTTCCCACGACCATGTCCCCAGTGCCTGGCACTTAGTCATACGACCTGTATGGCATGTCTTGAGTGTGAATTCCATCTCAGCTGTGAATTCACTCCAGGAGCATGTGATAAATTCTCTGTGAATTCCATCTCAGCTGTGAATTCACTCCAGGAATTCAATAATTCAGGCACCACGTTGCTCATCTTTAAATAAGAGGGCCTACTCTGTGAGAATTAAATAAGGTAATATATGTGAAGCCTGCTGTATGTAGGCTTCGTATGAGTTATCTAATGCTGCATAACTCAGTGGTTCAGAGCAGCAATTATTATCGACATCCCTCACCGTTTCTGTGGTTCAGGAATCCGGGAGCAGATTGGCCGGGCTGCTCTGGCTTGGGGTTTCTCATGAAGTTGCAATAAGATACTGGCTGGACCTGCAGTCATCTGAAGACTGGGCGTTGACTGGAGAATCCACTTTGAAGGTGGCCGTCTCACATGACTCACTCACATTGGTGCTGGCTGTCGATGGGAGGTCTCAGTTCCTCTCCGTGTGGGCCTCTCTGAGGGCTGCTTGATGGCATGGCACGGTGGCTGTTTTCCCCTAGTAAGAACAGTGGCAGAGAGGGGTAGACGGTGAGAGAGAGAGAGATGGGGCGGGGTCAGGGGAGAGGGAGAGAGAAGCTCAAGGGTGTATCGTTTTTATGGTGTATCTCAAGTCACATAGCATCATCTTCACCATAGCTGTTGGTCGAAATGAGTCAGTAAGTCACTACATCCAACCCACATTCAAGATGAAGGGATTTAGACTTCATTATTTGAACGAAAGGGTGTCAGCAAACTTAACATTTTTACAACCATGACAGGCTCGTACTAAATGTCAATTTTTATCATAACTCTAGTTATATATTTTTTAACTAGAGATATTTTTATTTATACAAATAGATGATCACACGCCACCTGCCTATCCTCGCCCTTGCCTTCCTGTCCCTGATGTGGCATGGCAGAGGTCCCATCAGGGTGACCCAACACTGAGTAAGGGTCCTGTGCACATCCTGTCCCAGGAGCTCCCTTTGGGCTCAGCTCGGACCCATCTCTGCCTCTTTGTCACTGTCCTCAACCAGATACTCCTGGATCTCCTGAGCCCCCAGGCTCTGGAGGAAGCTGCACAGTGGGAACTGTCCCCCAGGTGCTCATGACCAGAAGGGCCCCTCCCAGGGCTCCCCCAGCAGAGTGGCGCCAGTGTTCCTGGCTGTAGAGCTGGGTCTTGACCAGGATATGGAGTGTGAGGGGTTCAGGAAGTACTCCCACAGGGCCTTGCCCCCCGGCAGCAGCCCTGGGCTCTCCCCCGGACTTGGGCATCCTGGCCTCAGCCAGCGAGGTTCGGGACTGCATCTGGGAGAAACTGGAGGTCTGAGCCCCAAAAGCCATGGCACTGTCGGCAGTGTGGGGCAGGTCCAAGGTACACATACAGAGCAGGCAGTGGGGCCAGGGAATCCAACAGGACAGCCTTTTCTGGGGGCCTTGAGCAGCTTCTCATTCATCCTGTATATGGTGCTAACTGTGGAGAGGAACTGGGCCAGCTGGCCTTTTCAGGGATCTTGGTGTTGATGGCCAGTCTAAAGACAGAGGGGACAGCAAACAGGCAGCTATAGAAGGAGACCTCCTTTGGCATGTAACCATATATGGGCTGCGCCCACACCCTGTCACCCTGCAGCTAGTCTAAGAAGCCCATGTCACAGGTGAGGAAGGACCGCTCAGCAGCTCCAGGTAGTAAAGCTTGATGCCTGGTCATGAGCTCAGTGGGTGCAGCTGTTCTCCATCAGCTCCCTGGAGTGGCCATGGATCCAGGCCACCTGCAGGATCAAGTTGGCCCGCTGGGCTGTGGAAGGTTTTCTTGGCTGTCAGTGCCGCCACGGAGTCAAACAGGCTGGACGGACAGAGCCTTAGCCTGAGCAGCTGCGGGTGGCCCAGGCGGGCTCTGAGGGTCCTGGTTGCCAACCAGCCTAGCTGCAATTTCTCCTGGGCCAGACTGGAGCTGTCCCTGGCTTCTTCAGCCCTCAGCCACTGCTGGAGGCCCTTCAGCTGTTGCCCTTTCCCGGGCCAAGCAGCTCAGTAAGGACTGCAGGCCAAACACCTCCTTGAAGGCAGCGATGCCTGTTGATCCAAAACCTCGGGAGTTTGCGGAGAGGAAGATTTGAAACTGGCCCTGATACACAGTGGGCAACAAGCAAGGGAACTTACCTGCGAGGCTTGTCTTGGGCGCGGGAAGACGAGCAGCTCTCCGCAGCCAGGCCAGAATCTCCAGTGCGTACAGAGACCCCAGCCCATTCATTCAGTCACGTCTACTGTCCAGACGGTCTCAACAACACGTTGCTCTCTCAACGCTGCATCTTTTAAAGGGCTCCGGCCATGCGGATGGAGGTCGGAACGTAAGTTCCAAGAACAGGGGAGTGGCCGAGGGACCTCCAGTTGCCCCGGTCCAGCTCTCGGGTCAACGGGAGGTCACCTCTCCTCTAAGACCTCCTGCGACAATGCGCCACGGTAGCGACCGGTCTGCGGCGTCAGCTTCACTTCCGCCAGGGTTTGCGCTCTGCCCTCTGGGCTCTGGCCATAGGCTGCTCCTTCGTTGACAGAAACGACCCTTGTCACAAAAGGCAGTCTTTTGACAGAATCTCCAGTCAGGCCTGCATAGACCTGCCAGACCATGGAGCTGGACGAAGGTCCCCCCAGACCCTGCCAGGGGAACCTTCTCTCCAGGAGAGATTAGCTGCTTCTCCCTAAACCTGCCTCTGAACTTGTGCGCGTAAAACACCTTGAAACGGTCCTGCAGAAGGCATCTCCAGCTGGAATCACCACAACAGGTAGGACTTCCTTGCACTTGATACACTTCTGCTCACTCCCACAGCAGTGGTGGTGGCCCCTTGTAGTTTTCACCGCCTGGCTCATGTTTTAATAATATTT
>NW_006439568.1:2553735-2559970 GCF_000325575.1 Pteropus alecto | reverse complement strand
TTTATATATAAGAAATAAAGGTTCATATAAAATATAAATACATATATCAGTGCTAAAAAGAAAAAATGTTACTTCTAGAATCTACCTCATCTTGCTCTGGCACCCTCTTAACTACTGATGCTGAGCAGTGGTATACAATGTATTAAATCTTTGTGTCCCTCACAAAATTCATATGTTGAAATTCTACACCTCAGTGTGATATTAGGAGATGGGGTCTTTGGGAGGTGATCAGGTCTTGAGGAGGAGTCTTTATGAATGGGATTCATGCTTTTATAAAGGAGGTTCCAAAGAAATTCCCTCACCCCTTCTGCCACGAGAGGACACAGTGACAAAGTGTCCTCCACAAATCAGAAAGTGGGCTCTTAATTGACACTGAATCTGCAGGAGCCTTGATCCTGGACGTCCAGCCTCCAGAACTGTGAGAAATGCATTTCTGTGGTTTATAAGCCCCCCAGCCGGTGGTATTCTGTTACAGCGGCCCCAACCCAGACAGGTAGGGTAGAGCAGCTGAACTATGGTGACTGAAAAGCTCAATCTCTTTCTTTGGCAACAGTTTCTTCGGTTTCTTTGGGTAGGGTAAGTGAGCCACTGAGGAAAAGCTCAAACTCCCCTCAGGCTTGATGCTTTCTGTCTTAGGGAAGCTCTTTTCCTTTCTTCCTGAAAGACCCGCCCCCACTCGCTGTGGCTGGACCTGTTTTTCTGCACGTCGCTCTTTACCGCACCCTCATGTCATTCTCAGCTTGGCCCCATCTTGCTCCTTTGACTTCTGAATTGAAGTCATTCTTCATTGTCAAATAAAGATGGAAACTCAAAATATATTTTTTCCCTGAAAATATTGTGGTAAATTATATTTAGTTTTCAAGGCTAGTTGCCAAAGGCTCATTTCTCTAACAATGGAACTGTTACCTGACAATAAAAATTTTTGGAAAAGTCATGTTACCGAATGAATAAATAAAACAGAAAAATATATTTTTCATTTATTATATTTTCTAAATTTTCATAGAAGAAAGTTAACTGCCTTAGGAGTATATAGTTCTTTGAATTTGAACACACCTCCAAAGTCAGGATTCAGAACAATTATGATGCTCCCCAAAATTGCACCATGTAATGCCATCTCCCATCTCTAACCCTGGCAATGACTGATCGGTTTTGTTCTCCGTTACTATAATTTTGTCAGTTTAAGAATATTACAGAAATGGGATCTTTTGAGATTGGCTTTTGCCAGTCAGCATAATTCCATTGAGATCTATCTAAATCATTGCATGATTCAATAATTTGTTCCTTTTTTAATGTTGTATAGTATTCCATTGTATGACTATACTAGTTTCTTTATCCACTTGCCCTTTGAAGGACTTCAAGGTTTTCTCTAGTTTTTGTCAGTGGGGAATAGAGCTGATATAAACATTCATGTACAGATTTTTGTGTGTATGCAAGTTTTCATTTCGCAAGGGCAAATGACCAGAACTGCTGAATTATATCATGCATGTATGTTTAACTTTATAAGAAACTTTATAAGAAATTGTTTTCCAGAGTGGCCATACCATTTTCCATTTCTATCAGCAATATGTAAGAGTTTCAGTCACTCCACATCTTTACTGGCACTTGGTTGGTATTACCAGTATGTTTTAAACTTTAGCCATTTTAATAGGTATGTATTAGCATTTTATACTTTTTATTTGCATTTCTCTAATGGTTAATTATGTAGAACATCTCTTTATATGCATATTTGACACACCCATATCTTCTCTAAGGAAGTGTCTGTTCTTTTGCCAATTTTTAAAACTGGGTTTCTGTTTTCCTACTGTTGAGTATACCATTACAAATAGCTCCCTAATCAGATAACTAATTTGAAAATAGTTTCTCCTAGTCTGTAGCTTATCTCTCCAATCACTTAAGAATGTCTTTTGCAGAGCAAAAGTTTTTAATTTTAATGAAGTTCAGTTTATAATTTTTTTTTACTTGTGGTTTTTATGTTATTTCTAAGAACTCTATCTAGTTTTTCTGTCTTCTGTGGTTTCTGATGAGAAATCTGTCAATTGAATTGTTGTCCTATATATATATAGGTAAGACATCATTTCTTTCTGGCTACACAAAATGTTTTTTGTTAGTTTCTTTAGAAGTTTGATTATGATGTGCCTGGGTGTGGATTTCTTTGGTTTGATCCTTGCGTAGGTTTTACTTAGCTTCTTAAATGTGTACGTTTAAATCTTTTGCCAGATTTGGGAAATTTTCAATCATTATTTCCTAAAACGTATTTTTCGTCCTCTCTTTTTGGAATTCCAGGAACCTGAATTTTAGAACATTTTTATTGCCCCACGCATTACTGTGACTCTGTTAATTTTTGTTCAATCTCTTCTTTTTGTTGTTCAGATTGGATGACTTCTGTTGATCTATCTTTGGGTTTACTGGCTCTTTTCTCTGTCATCTCAGAGCCCATCCAGTGAGTTTACACACACACACACACACACACACACACATTTATTTATTGTACTTTTATTTCCAAAATATTTGAATTTTTAAAAAATGTTTTATTTCTTTGCTGAGATTTTCTATTTTTGTCAGTTATTTCCAGAATATTTGCTATTGTTTGTTGTGGCATTTTAAAAATAGCTGCTATAAACTCTTTGTCAGAAAATTATAATATCAGTGTGTGTTAGTTTGCTCAGACTGCCGTAACAAAACACTGCACACTGGGTGGCTTAAACAACAGAAACTTGTTTTCTCACAGTTCCAAGGCTGGAGGTCTGAGCTCCAGGAAACCCCTTCTGGTGCTCCCCAGTACCCCCTCCTTGGCTGGCAGGTGGTGCTTTCTCCCTGGGTCTCAAACGGTCTTTCATCTGCGCATCAGGCCTCCCCGGTGGCTCTCTGTGTCTCTAGGCTTCCTTTTCTTATAAGGACGCCACTCAGTGGGATTATAATGGACCCTGATGGCTCATTTTAACTTAATCACCTTTTTAAAGTCTCTATCTCCAAATATAGTCACATTCTGAGGTACGGGGTTGGGGGGGGGTGAGGGGTGGGCTTAAAGCCTTAGCATATGAATTTTAGGAGAAAATAATTCAGACCATAATAGAGTGTCATCTGGAGATTCCTGTCTATCGATTGTATTTTTCCTACGTGGATGTAGGGTTCCTGGTTCTTCATGTGCTCAGTAATTTTGGATTGTATCCCGCACGTTTCGTATGTTATATTGTGAGACTCTTGGCCTTATTTAAATCCCACCGAAAGCATAGATATTTTTGTTTTTTCGGGCAATTCACCTTGAGAGGTTCAGGCTACAAGTTCCAACCTGCCTTTTGTGTGCTGTATTTCCGGTATCAGTTCAGTTTTTAAAGCCTTTGCAATTCTCATTAGATCTGCCACACGTGTGCGTGACCTGGGGCTCTGCCTTCGATGTGGGCAGTGATTTGTCTGTATGTTTAGTTTAAAATTCCTTGATATACTGATTAGGATCACGTGCACAGATTGTGGGGCCACCTTGGGGTTCACAAGTGACTTTATGAGGTCACTTTCCTGATCTCTCTCTTTGCAGTCTACTGGTACTCGTTCCCTGAATGTCCCCACTTTTGATTATTAGCTAGAAAGCTGGGGCTTTAGTAAATCCTGCTCTGCCACATTTTTGTGACTATGGCCATGTCCGGGGTTAACTGCTGGGAGGACAGAGAACAGAAATAAGAGGGGAGTCACCCCACCCAATTGGAATCACAGTTCGGAGAGGAAGGGCCCTTCAACGGGCTCCCACAGGGACCTCAGATCCCACGACGTTGCTTGGGGACTGGGTATGAGAAAACGGAAGGGAGAAAAAACACTAAGGAAATGTATACACGCTCCCATTTCAGGGTCAGAATTTCCTTTTCACTACTTGAGGCAGAATTAGGGCTTCTTCTGAAGTTTTCTGTGCTGATGCTCACTTCTGGGTTTCAAGTTGCCTCGTGCTCAAGCTGGAGGATGCCAGCGGGAAAAAATGAAAATATCACCACTAGTTTGGTGATACTTCAAACTGCAGTCTTTTTACCCAATCTTCCTGCTACCATTTACTCCTCAGAGTCCCCCAAGGAGCCGTTCTATGGATCCTGCCCAGGTTTTGTAGCTACATCAGTGGCAGAGACAGGGTGGGTCGTGCTTCCTCTATCTTAGCAGGAACTGGAAATGCCTGAAGCCAAATATTATGGAAATTGAATAAGAAAAAGATGGAAACATGTCTTTTAAATGCTAATGCTTAAGACAAACTGATACAATTAGGTGAGGATGAAGATATGGGTAGAAGTGTAAGTGAAAAATGGTAATTCTGAAGATGTTTAAAAATCTATGGAAGCTTTTGAAATTCAGAGTACAAATGTTTATCGTTTAATCTTAGATGAAAAGGAATAGTTTCTACCTTCTTGAATGCTGACATTTGGCTAATGCTATATGCTTATAAGTGGAGTGAAAATTTAGACTCTTTCGGCTAGCAATCTGAATGCAATATCCTTTTAGATTTTTCCAATTATTTCCACTGAACTTTTAAAATACTTTTTTTAAAATTTGTAGTCCGGTACACTAAATGTAAAATTTACCATCTTAACCATTTTCGAGTGTACAGTGCAGTAGCGTTAAGTATATTCAGTGTTGTGCAACCAACTTCTCCATCTCACGGAACTGAAATCCATACCCGCCAAACGACAATGTCCCGTCACCCTTCCCCCAAGCTCCTAGACACCACCCTGGTGCCTTTTGTTTCTCTGAGTCTGATTACTGTAGTTACCTCCTGAAGTGGAATCAATCATACAAATATTTGTCTTTTTTGTGACTGGCTTATTTTACTCAGCATAATGTCTTTTAGGTTTATACATGTTGTATCATGTGTCAGAATTTTTCAAGGGCTGAATAATATTCTGTTGTGTGCATAGACCACTTTTGTTTTTCCATTCATCCATCAGTGGACACTTGTTTTCTTCCACCTTTTGGATATTTGAATAATGCCGCTACGAACATGGTGTACAAATATCTCTCAGAGCCTCTGCTTGCAGTTCTTTGGATGTATTCGTAGATGTAGAATTGGTAGATCACATGGAAATTCTGTTTTTAAGTTTTTGAGAAACTGCCATATTCTTTTTCAGTGTGGTGCACCATTTCATATTCCTACCAAGAGTGCACAAAGATTCCAATTTCTTCACATCCTTGCCCAAACTTTTGTTTCTTTGTTTTTCTTTTTACAGTAGCCATCTTAATGGATATCAGGTGATATCTCATTGCCGGTTTGATTTGCATATCCGTTGTGATTAATGATTTTTAATATCTTTTCCTGTGCTTATTGGCCATTTATATATTTTCTTTGGTGAAATGTTTATTAAGATTCTTTGCCCATTTCTGAATCAGGTTGGTTGTTCTTTTATTGTTGTTGAATATTAAGAATTCTTTATTTATTCTGGATATTATCATATATATGATTTGCAAATGTTTTCTTTTTGCTCTGTTGATTTTGTCTTTGAAGTACAAAGTTTTTAATTTTGGTATAGTCCAATTTACCTATTTTTATTTTTGTTGGCTGTGCTTTTGATACCATATATGATGGGATTTAGGACATGCTACCCCATAATATGGCATTTTGGCATATTTAATATTTCAAGCTGAAGGAGTTTGAGAAAACAGTAGAAGCAAGGTCTGAAATCCCGCATCTTTTAGAAGATGTACAGTTTTATTCTGAAATAAATTTGTTCTTGTATTTCACAGTACTAATAAATGTTTACATGTGACAATACGTAAATGCTGCCTAACTTGTCTTAGACTAGGAAACATTTGTGTTAAGTAGAGAGGGATGTTTGAATGGGAGCTAATTTTTATAAATTGTCAGATTTTTTTAGTAAATACAGAATTAAACTTTGTGAGTTTGGGGATTCTGATGATAAAGTTAACATCATCACTGAGGCCTCAAGAATGAGTGTGTTCTTCGGCCTACTCAACTTCAGAGTCGAGAGGGTCGGAAAGAGAATCAAAGTGATCATGAGGCCACTAACTTTAGAACAGTTGAGGAGAAAAATATTTGAAGTGGCTGGGGAAGTAGCTTTGAGGAAATTATAAGAAGCATGTGGGTAATTAAAAAAAATAACAGGTAGGAAAGTAGAAAAATTTTAGATTTATCATCTCAGGAAGGCGAATAAGTAAGGAAAGAGAAGTGTGGGGTTTAAAAGAGAACGAGGGAAAACATGATGGTAGATGCAAAAGGAACTTGGGTTTGAATTTCTTTTAAGATAAA
>NW_006439568.1:2552685-2553704 GCF_000325575.1 Pteropus alecto | reverse complement strand
CCATTAAGCTGCCACTGTCAGTACATTTTCTTACCTTTACAAACAGACTGAAGCAGGGGCACAATTAGAGACCACACAAAGCTTTACATTTTTGACTTTCTGCTTGAACTCCATCCCATCTCCATTCTCTCTCTGTGCTGTAAACTGCTCCTGCGGGGCTTGTCACAGCTGGATTCACCCACCTTGATATTAGTTTATAACAGCTGACTGTATTTTCCCTCAGAACTATTAGATTCTAGGAATCTAATAGAACCTGTAGAACAAAAGGTATAAATGTATAATGGTGGCATTTCAAGCATATTTACAAAGTCATGTCATTTTATTCATTCTCCTTGACTCATTTCTTTTAAGAGTATTTAGTGAGTTTTCTGTGTTCTAAGTGCAGTGTTGGACCGAGAACACAAAAACAAGTCCTCACAGACTTCACTACCCAGGTACTTCTCAACCAGGAGGCGACAGTATTTCTCTCTCCATGTTTGAAAATGTTGGGGACAGTTTGGGTTTTCCCATTGACTTGGGGGACATTATTGGTATTAGCGGTGGGGATGCTAAGTGTTCTGGAAAGATTTGCACAAAGAAGAATTGTCTGGCCCCAACCAGGGGTGTCTCTACTGATAGACAAATGCTAGAATATGAATAATACTAGTACTAACAATTTATGATAGACCTGCGCTGTATCACGCACTTTACCTGCATTGTGTAATGAATCTTCACCTTGACACATGGAAGTAAATATCTCCATTTTTCTGAGTAGCTTAAAAAGCATAAAGAACTCTCTCAAGGTGACTCTGCTCGTAAGTGGCAGACCCGGATTTAGACAGTGTTCTAGACCTGACTCCAGAGCTCGCAGTCTTCATAAGTTTACCATATCTCAAGCTTTATCCTTCAGCCGAAATAGAACCTGGGGATCATGTTCAAGCAGCCAGGGGATCCTTCCTCCCGTACACCTGGGACAAAGGCTTCCGTCAAGCCTGCCCTTTGCACGCTGTTGCTGGTTGAACCCTCTCGTTTTTGCAGGG
>NW_006439568.1:2472887-2552674 GCF_000325575.1 Pteropus alecto | reverse complement strand
TCAGGGAGGTGCAGTCCTTCTAGCACGTGGCAGACCTGGGGACAGAATTACGGGAAGCTGGTACAGTCACTATGAGTGACAGCGTAAAGGTTTTTCAAAAAATTAAAAATAGAGCTACTATATGACCCAAAGTTCCACTTCTGGTAAACGTCCAAAGGAAATTGTCACTATCTCAAAAAGCCAGTGGTACCCCGTGTTCATTGCAGCATTATTCACAATAACCAAGAAATGAATAAATATATATTTATATGTATATATATGTATAAAAGAATATTATTTAGCCATGAGAAGGAAGGAAATCCTGCCATTTGCAACATGGATGAAGCTCGAGGGCATTATGCCAAGTGAAATAAGTCAGATAGAGAAAGAAAAATGCTATGTAAGCTCACATGTGGAATCCCAAAAAGCCAAACTCACAGAAACAGAGCAATGGTTGTTGCCAGGGGCTGAGGGGAGAGGGTAGTGGGGAGAAAACGAATATGTCCGGGGGAATAATATACAGCATGGTGACTATAGTTAATGATATTATATTGTATACTTGGAACTTGCTAAAAAAGTAGATCTTAAATGTTTTCACTACAAACAAAAAATGATAATTATGTGAGGTGACGGGGGTGTTAACTAAAGTTACTGTGGTAATCATTTCACAGTATGTAGTGTATCAAGTCCACATGTTAATACCTTAAACTTTTACAATCTCGTAAATCATTTATGTCTCAATAAAGCTGGAAAAAGATAGAGCACATCTACTCCGGATCACTTCGGAAAAAATCCAGAGGAGGAGTTGACAGTGTGTTAGCAGCCAACTGCTCTATCTCTTAGTTCACCCGCTTGCCTAGTCCCTTAGTCCCTGGTGTCTATTTACACCAGAGGTCGGCAGATTTTTTTTCTGTAAAGGGCCAGGTAGTAGATATTGTATGCTTGGCAGGCCATGTGGTCTGTGTCACAACTGCTCACTGCTGTTTTAGTAAGAAAGTGGTTATAGGTAATTTATAAACAAATGGGCATGGCTGTGGTCCAATACAACTTTGCATACAAAACGAATGGTGGGCCAGATTTGGCCCATGGGCCATAGCTCCCTGGTCCCTGGTCTATCTCCAGTTGTGGGCTTTGTCCATTTAGATCAATCTGTACCTGGATCATCGAGACCTTGGAATAAGAAATGTAGAACAGCATTTCTCAAACTGGTTGTTTACGGCATTTCTTGGGAACTGTTAAAAAAGTAGATTCCTGAGTCCCACACTGAGATTCTGATGTGGAATGTCTGGGGAAGGGCCACGGGACCTATATTTCTGGCCTGTCCCTGATGCACACAACAAAATTTGAAAATGATAAATTTATAACGTCAGAAGATAACTTTGCAAAGAGATGAGATTAAATACATCTCTTTGTAATTTCAATTTCACCCACGATCCTAGCTCCATGTCCAAAACTCTGGTTTACCGAACAGAATGTACATTACATCTCAAAACCTCCTATCATTCCACTCTTTCTGTATTTATTCAGCGGCAGACACGTAAAAATAATCACCATCAGAATACTAATAGACCATAAGCTAATGTAAGGATCTTTATTCAGCTGAATGCAATTACCAGTAAAACCTTGTTTTCCATAGGTGTGACTGTAATCCAATTTAAGTCTTTTAACCCCTGGTGATTTTTGTTTCATCGTGCTTTGTGATGGGTGGAAACCAGGCATGGTTACTGGGGGCTGGCAGAGCTAGAATAAAGGGGAAATAGCACCACCACACTACAGGCAATTTTCAGTTGCAATGAGTCACTAAATCTCCATAACCACGGGGTGACTCTACATGATTCTATTGTTAATTGAATTTTTTCTCCAACTAGAAGGAGTGCTTGTTTTGCATTAACGCGATTTTATTTTTAATGATTGTTGGTAAAGTCAGCTAAATTAAAGGTATTTTAGCTTCCACATCCAAAGGTATTACTGCTATGACCTTAAAGGAGTAAGAGTGTCCAAAAGGGTTTTTCCAAGAAAAGACAGCATACAGAAAAGATGGCCCCACACTGCATCGGTGTGGATGACATGGTTGGGAAGCTCTCTCCACATAAGTGATATTATGTCCTTTTAACTCATCAGCAGGTACATGATGTCGATATGTTTTATTGCTACTGGTTAGGTGAAAAGCGATCCTTTGGTTAAGGTGGCATCTGCCGGGTTTCCCCACTGTGAAGATTTAAAGTTTCCCTTTGTAATTAATAAGTAAACTGTAGGAAGATGCTCTGAAGTTATGCAAATGCATTGAGTTGGTTTCAAGAAAATACAGGAAGTGGACACATTTAACTATGTGCCTATGAATGGTATGCATCAGAGAAATCGATGACTGAAAGTGGTTTTACCACAAACTAATCCCGAAGTCTCTCATTTGAGACAGAAAATGGCTCACCTGAATGCCAACTGAGAATTTAGTCTTAGAATTGGGATGACCACCAGCCCATTGCCTCACCTCAGCTTGCTTTTCTCTGACCACCTTTATAATTGATCATCTATCCAGAGTTTGTTAGTCCCTGATGATGTGCGTGTTATAGAGACAGAACTCATTCAAGCCTTCCCCCTTCTTCCACTCACTGAAAAGAATCGTCACCCGTCAGCCAACTTCTGTCTTTCTCCCTCTCCATAGTGTAGGTTCTGTTTTCATTCCCAGAGGAGCCTACTGTGGTCTGTTTCATGTGACTTCCATGCTTAAGCCTTTTTTTTGACCCCACATTGCTTGTGGGTCTTAAAGCCTCTCATGTCCCCTACATTTGCTCTTTTTCTAGATATTCCTTGGGCTTTCACTCCAGCGGGCCTTTGGGCATGTTATTCCATTGACCTAGAATTCCTTCCCCTCTCTATCAGCCTGGTGAAATCCTTGTGAAATTTTAACTTTGATGCCATTGACTCTCAGAAAGTATCAGTGACTCTGCTTACACCCGCCCCTCCCACCCGCTCATGTCCCCTACATTTGCTCTTTTTCTAGATATTCCTTGGGCTTTCACTCCAGCGGGCCTTTGGGCATGTTATTCCATTGACCTAGAATTCCTTCCCCTCTCTATCAGCCTGGTGAAATCCTTGTGAAATTTTAACTTTGATGCCATTGACTCTCAGAAAGTATCAGTGACTCTGCTTACACCCGCCCCACCCATGGCGCTTCAAATAAATCTCCATTCTAGCTTTTATGACCCTCAATTAAATTTAGCTGTGTTTGTACCTGTCTTTTTCTATGCCAGGCCCCTGCTCAGATTTAAAGAGCTAACTCCAGGTTTCGATCCTCATTTCACCCAGCAGTCTGGATCATCGTGGTCTTTCCTGCTCTCTGCCAGTCTCCTCAGCCAGACCTCCAGCCACCTGAGATCAGCGCTGCTGGGTTAGTCGCCTTGTTGTCCCCAAGACCTCAGACAGAGCCTGGTCCCTAGAAGGGAATGAGTGCATGTTGCTTAGTGTGTTTGCTACAGGCTCAGAATAAGCTGGAAGGAAGGCTCCAGTGCCCTAAGGCAGACGCAGCTTGCTCTCTGCACGGGCGGGACCGGCACTGGCTCTCCCCACTGGTTTTATTTCTCCCCTCATGTGTGAGTCTGTACTCGGATCCCCAAGCCAGGCTAACATGACTGAAAACTTTGACGGGCTGGCGTTGCGGAAGCTCACGGGGGCCTCTTCCACACGCAGCGTCAGAGTTATTTTTGTCTCGTTAGTCTTAGTTTATTTCGGGTAGTCAGATGAACACTGATCCATGTGTCTTACACCAGCAGGTCTCAGTTTTGTTGTTGTTGGTTTTTTTTTTCCCCAGTACTTTGTCCTAAGCTACATTTGAGAAGTTGTCAGACCAGAGCCTGGAGGGAGTAAAAATGGGGTCAGATGTTTCCAGAGATCACCAACATGGCCCCCTCTCTTCCTCTTAGCTGAACTAACCCACTCATTAGGTGTGAGATCATCGGGACTGCTTTTGAGAAAGTCTACCCCACTCTTATTATTTTATTTAAGATACAATGCAGTTTTATATCAAAGATCAAGAATTTAGACATCACCGTAGTGCATCTAGTAGAACTGCAAAGATAAGTGCTTTGGAAAATACGTTATTTGAGGAAGGTGGTGTTTAACTTAGGGAAGAGAAGACTTGTGGCCACTTGGTTTCTGTCTCCTAATATTTGTCTTGTGAGCTTGGTAGGAAGCATGTTCTGTGTGCTTCTAGAAGGTGAAATTAGATCCTATGAAAGAATGAAACAAGGAGGAAGATTTTAGCTCAGACAAAGAAGAAGAGCATGTGTCTACCACGCTTGGCCCCAGTGGGTAAGACATCTAATTTTCACTATATCTCTGTCCATTAAAGGTTTTCATTCACATACAAGGAAACGAAGACTCAGAGAGTAGCCCGCCCAGGGTTGCTCTGCTCGTAGGGGCGGTGGTGGATTCGAGCCCAGGCCTGTGGTCTTTCCCCTACATCCCTTTGCCTCCTGCACCTATGGCGCTGAGTTGTTTATCAGTAATGCCCTGGGTCATTCTACGTCCTGTTAGGGAGACGCTTGGACAGAGTGTGTAACCCTAGAAACTCTTGCATGGGGTGCGAGGTACACCAGATGACCTTTCAGATCCCTGGCAAATATCAGACCTTGATTCCAATTCAAAGCAAGGAGTAAAGGAACAGGTCACAGTTTGAGAGCTTCGTGCTGTCTCAGCCTCCTCCCGGCCCCGCACCCATCACCCATCTGTGCATCTCCTTTTCCCAGTGCTGAGGAATGACCTCTTGAAAGCACATCTCAGCTAATGTCCCGCCACTGTTCCAAAGTCTCTAGCAGCTCCCGTTTGCCTAGGCAATAATTACACGAAAACAAAGCACATTTGGTTTTCAAAGGCTGTCTTCACTTTCTTCTCAGCTCGCATCAGCTCCCTTCTCAGAGTCTGTTCTCTGGGCAAAGATTCTTCTTACATCCTGATGCTGTGCCTTCAGTAACGAGGTTGTCCTCTCCTGCCGAAATGCGCTCCGACAGCTCGACTTGAATCCTTTCCCTTCTCGAAGGGTCACCTCTAATGTCACCACTTCCATGAAGCTTCTCCGCAGGGCCCAGCCTCAAGTGGAATCTGTCCTTTGAAGCTACAGAAAACATACTTTGCATCGACCTTACGGCGTGCACACCACTCCGTGCAGCTTTGAAATTGCGTGCACCCTTGTCTTGTCTCCTCGCTGTGTCGTAGACTTCCTGAGGGCAGGGCCTGGATCAGTCGTTTTGGTCTGTCCCTCCCTGTGTCCCTCCGAGTGTCCAGCACCCAGTGCCCACCAGGTCATCAGGGCTCACTGGGATCCGTGGAGCTGGCCATGGAATGGAGTGACCAGGTTAACTCTCAGAGCACGCCTGATTAACATGTGATCGTGTCTGAAGAATTTCAGGGTTACCAACTGGAGAGGAAGAGAAGGAGGGGGAATATATTTTTTCTGTTAATTCTTGCCCCGTTATTTTTAGTCTTTTGATGAGGGATAAAAAGAAGAAAAAAAGTAAAAGCTCTGTCGACAGTAAAAAGCAGACATCTATTATCTTCACCAAGTGTGTGCTCACTGTTCTCGGGAGGAACTTAATTCATCTTTAAAAAAGTTTTCAACATCCCTATAATTATTTCCTTTTTAAAAAGTTTCCATTTTGAAAAGAAAATTCAGTTTCGGAGAGGTTAATTAACTTGCCCAAGGAAATGGCGACTCTGTCTAGACCCCAAATTTTGCTTCTCCTCCTAGTGCACCCTGCCTCTTGGGCCCTGCAAACACTTGTGAAAACAAATGGTCTTGGGGTTGGTCAGTGGCTTCAAGAGGTGCTTTAGCCAAGGTCATCTTGCCTCGAGCTTAAAAAATACAAAAAATAGTAATGCAGCTGCTACTTAAAGTTAGCAGATTTAACTTTTTCCCATATTTGTTTGGGATCACTCTCTTTAAAGAGAAAGAGAGAGGAGAGAAAGGGTGAGGGGAAATAGAGAGAGAACGCTAAAAACATTTATGTCCTTAATTTATCACTCTTTAACCAGAAATTAACCCTTTTTTTTTTTTAAAGAAAAACGAATGATAAAAGCAATGTCTCATTAGCTGTGGAAAACTAAAGAAAGAAAAAACAGCTGAAGATGCAAATGTATGTAACATTTGCCTTATTTATATATATCAAGCTATATGCAGGTTCTCTCTCTCTCTCAAGTGAAAATACACAACAGCAGGAAATCACCCTATAATCTAAGACGCTCTTTTTAGTGTGAGCCTATTTGGCCCAAAAGACCACATGAGTTCTTGGCAGAGACCTGTCCCCATTTCAGGAGTGTCTGTCAGAGAGGAAAGGACCCTGTGCGGGGGGTCAGGTCCCAGGTCTGTCTCTGCCCCCATTCCGATGGGCAAGGTTGGGCAGGGAACTTCACTGCTTCAGCTCTCAGTTTTGCTTTGTTTTGATTTATTAAAGTACTACACTGGATTAGAGCAGGGTTTCTCAGCCTGAGTACTGTTGATGCTTCGGCCCAGGTAATTTTTTGTAATGGAAAGCTGTCCTGTGCATTGTAGAGCGTTAGCAGCATCCCTGGCCTCTATCCACACACCTCCTTCAAACTTATGACAACCAAAAATGTCTCCAGACATTATCAAATGTCCCCTGCAGGGCAAAATCACCCTCCACCCCAGCTGCGAATCACCGGCTAGAAGCAGATTTTACATTCATCAAGTATTTATTGAGAACGCTCACAGGAAAGGCTCTGTGCTATGCGCCTGGACGCAATGGTTAACTGAGTAAATGTGTCCTGTCTTCATGGAGCTACATACGATCTAGTGGGGAAGGGGACTCTACAGGCTGCGCGGAGACACTGAGACAGGCGTCGTCATCAGGCACATGCAGGAGGAGTCAGGGACCCTCTGGACCTGTGATTCTGCGAACATGTCAGCTCTGGATGGACCCAGTCGCTTCTTAATAAATGATGTATTTTGGCCTGCTGCCCACTCAGATAAGTGGGGAAGATGAACACTCTTGTTTGGGGATAAAGAGCTATTTTGCAACATAGACTTGCAGAGACGTGGGGAAATGACGAGTGAGTGTTTTGAAATGGGCACCAGAGCAGAGCTATCCCTAGTGCTTAATTCTCTGTCTCTAGGGTAGTGATTTGGGCGTGTTTCCCCTCTCAGCTGCCACACTGCTGGGAGGAATGCAGCAGAGGTGAGCCAGACCTGGTGCCTGTGTAACCTTTCTTAGCCTTCAATTTTCACACTCCACTGGGGTGTTTAAATTGCAGTGGGATTATCAGGACATTCTAAACATCATTTTCTTTGACAGGAAAAAGAAAGGCACTTTTGGAAGGTGGTTTTTTGTTTTTTTGTTTTCCTTAAAAGGAATACGTTGATAGAATATTAAATTGATAGGCATTGTTGCCTAGAGATTAAGAGTCCAGGCTAAGGGAGCAGAATATTCGAGTTCATAGTTTTGACTCAGATACTTAGCTGTGCAATTGAAGCAAGTTACTTGACCTCTCTGTGTTTTGATTTTTTTTCACTAGTAAAATGGAAATACTAATGGTATTTACCTCACAAGATTGTTGTTGGGATTAAAGGACTTTGAACAAAACCTGGCATAAGGAAGTCACTCATTAAAATTTTGAAATAAATTCTGATGAGACTGAGAATTACCGGGTCACTTGGGTAAGGTCTTAGATTATACAGACCATGAGCAGAGTTTTGCAAATGTCTGTACATAGTAGACCAGATTATGCTCTTCTAAGTCCCTTTACATCCTTCCAGCATAACTATAATCCTGGTACCAGCCCTTGTGTTTTCTATAAAACAGGAAAAATTGAATATTATTCATTCAAGGTCAGTTATTTGAACCAGAAGATCTTTGGAAAATCCATCCCAGCTCTAAAACCTTTTGAGTTTTTCTGGATTCTTACAAATTCTCTTTAGCTTCCTTAGCTCTGTGAAATATGAAAAATTGATCTCATCCCCACTACGTTTCTCAAATATTAGGAGAGGATTTAAGAAAGATGTTTTAGTTTATTGGTAGGAAAAGTGCTTTTTAAGTCAGGATAAAAAATATACCTCCCTCGATTGGTTAAACACTCTTGGACTCACTTTCCTTTCTCCCTTTAGATTTTTCTCTCCTTTTCTCCCTTTCCCTCTATTTCCCTTCCTCCACTGTTCCTCAAGACCTAGTCGATATCCTTCAGAATATAGGCTTTGCTTGGACTTTCCTTCTCTATCAGAAGCAGGATATTCAATTGGCACTGTTTATCTGCCTCCAGTTCTGGGGCGAAGTGGTCACCAGAGGAGCAGAAACCAAACAGGAGTGTTTTAAACTTGTCCGTCATCCCTTCTCCTCAACTACTATAGAAAGCCCATCTCTGTTAATTATTAACTTATGGTTTAAACACTGTCTGCAGCTTCCTGAGCTGCTTTATGCATCTTGTGGTTATTTAGTCCTCCTAGAACCCAGGCAAGGGAACTCAGAATTCTCATGGTTGATATGAGCAATAAATATTCACAAATTGACTGGTTCTGAAAGAGAATTTTCCTAGGGATCAAAGAACCAACATTCTTGTGCAATAACCAGACCCATTCTCCTGTACTACAGAGTGAGACTTCGCTGAGCACTTTCTGCGTGCCAGGCTCTGTGCTACGTGCTGGGGATGTGAGGGAGTAGGGGCATTCAAGGCCTTTGTCATAATAAAGCTATAGTCTCTTGAGGGAGATTTATTAGGTAAGTAAGGCTTTGCTCACACCCACTTGACAAGTTGTAACCTTGTTTCCTGTTTCTGGAATCTTCGCACAGGAAGAGGTTCAGATCATGGGATCGAGATGACATGGATTCCAACAGGGAAAGAAGGTAGAAACAGTGGGGCAGAATCTTCTATCTTTAGTTGATGCCTCTTAATGGTTGGTTTAGCTTCTGGGCATTAGAGAAACTCAGAGGATGGAGAATGATTGACATCTAGACTCATCAGATTCACACATGGACCCTGAGAAAATGTTTGACATTTGTCCAGAGGATCACAGTAAAACATAAACTCTTGACTGAAGAGCCGACATCTAGCTGAGACAGGCATCCTGACTTGCAGCTTTCAGATGGACATCTAAAGAGAGCTGAAGGAAGTGAGGTGCGCCTTTCCAGGTAACCAAGTCAGGCACCTCAAGATCTGTGCAGTGACAGATGTTATAGCCTTCTCACCTGGCTTATTCATTAACTATGGTAATGAAAAGGTGCTAGAGTTGATCCAAGCCAGTGGTTCTCATCCCTGCCGCTGGAGTCACTTGGAAGCTTGTAAAAATAGAGAAACTGAGGGCATAGATTTGCTGAGACAGAATGAGGACAATCCCTATGTATAAGGATTGGCAATCTGTACATTTTTAAACATCAAGGCTGAACCCCATGTAGAGGGGGTTATTGGGCAAACGTGAGCCAGTTAAGTCTCTTGTGGTGGATGCCATCATTCTGTTCATTATTTTAAATATAGTTATCATTTCTGGAGCATTCCTTAGAAAATTATGATTTAAATATTTTAATTTATGTAAATTTATGATTCTTGGAACCAGGTCAGAATACTTTTAAGACTGTGTCTCTTTGGGAAATTAAAGGTCTGCTCCTAATTCTAGGATGGCTGTTTAGTTAAGGTGCTCACTATTCCTCTGAGAAAAGTGTGTGTGTGGCGGCAGGGGAGGGGGTATGGGTATGTGGGTGGGTGGCTGTGTGGGTGTGTGTGTGTAAGTGTGCTCACACAGTAATTTTAGTAGTTGTTGCCAAAGAGTTGATGGTTTGAGCTATGGTAATATCAGATGTCATTTGATATGGCCCAGTGTGGGGATCTCTCAAAGAGACAAAATACCATATAGGATGAGGTGCTTTATTCCATGTTAAAAGCTATGACTGTTGACCTGAAAAGGACATTATTCGCCATCATGGCTTTTGCGGGACTATCATAAAAGGCATTCATTTATTCCATCAACAAATATATATTTAGCACTTGCTACCTGCCAGGTACTGTACTAAGTTCATTCTAGGGGTTCAGAGACGACTAGGGGCTGATATGGAACCGCCGAGGATATGAAATTAGCTGAGGAAATATATTCATTCACATTGTGAGGTTGTTGCTCCAGCACAGTGTGCTTGGGAGTCCGTGTTCGGTTCTCTAAAGTAGCGCCTGGCACTTACAAGGTGTTCATGACATGGGAAGGGCACCCCGGGAGTAGAGTGGACCTAGCACCAGGAAACCAAGCACCAGTTCCAAACCCCCTGTTTCCCAGGGGCACGTGACTGTTAATCTCGTCGATACTGTTCATATAAAGTGGGGCCAGAAGCTTCTGATTCAGCCACATGTATGCTGTTTCCATAGTTATGTGCTCGGAGTGACGAATTCATCAAAAGTTAAGTTTCTAAAGTCTAATTGAATAATATCTCTGAACTGATACACTGTTCCTTTAAAATTGGCATTTTTTCTATTTCTTTCATAAAACACCAAAAATAATTTAGAGAGTTTTAAAAAAGCCATCAACTTATTACTTCATTACATTTCCGTGCACAAGGAATTCGCTGTAATTTACATAAGTGATTTTAATTTTACAACAAATCTATGAGGTCTCTATCATCTCCATTTTACTAATGGGGAAGGAGAGGCATATATAGCTGAACTAGTTTGCCAAGAAGACAAATAGAAAATAATGGAATCAGGATTCAAATTTAAGTTTGTCTAATTTTAAAACCCACAAGAAAACATATCTCCTCCTTATACGTAGCATTGGAAGTTGTCATTCACTGTCTTTTCTTTAGGACCATGTAGAGAATATCTTTTAATCTATAATGTAAATTCTTTATATAAAGATTTTGGTTTGTCTTTAGACATATCACAAGGGTATTCTGAACATGTTTTTGACATTATGACGAACACTGGGGACCTAAAACTGAGAATACAGACAAAATCTAATAAAAAGGACAATTGCAAAATCAAATTAAATAATTGCAGTTCTGTGATTGCTATAAAAGATAAGTCCTAACTTCTATTAGTCCTGGGAGACCCTGAAAAGTAATATGAGCTACTAAATCCCATGTCAGTCCCTACAAGATCACCCTGGATCTGGGCCATAAAGAAAAGTAACATATAAAGGAAAATTAAAAATGGTACAGCAACCACCTCCCTCTACTTCAAACTGAGCACATGTTCAATGTTGAGTGAATAAGTCACATGAACTTGAAAATGAAGCATGGGTTTTAGAGACAAAGAAAAATGAATTTGTCTCTGGGGAAAAGCCTCTATTGTTTCCTGGGATCAATGCTATCGATTTTGTTCTGTGGTACATAAGAACAGTGGCCTCAAGATGTGGGTGTCGACTAGCAGCAAAAGGCCAAGGATAACAGCTGTGGTAATGAGAGAAAATGACAAAGTTTCTCTGTCAACCTATAGGAAGACTTTGATTTATCTTTGCTCCTCTAAACTCAGAGTTTAGAGCAATTGCACAGGTAGCCCCTTAAACAGTGAGCCTAGAAGAGGTGATAAAGTTATACCTGGAGCATCAGGATCAGCTGTTGGCATCTGAGTTAAGAGAAGGAAAAAAAAACGGTGAGGGTAAGGACCAAAAAAGTATATTCCTGAATTGCCTGGTCATAAATACTACCTGGGCCTTGTGTCAGTTAACTATGTCTATAATTTTATTACATAACAACTGCATGTCAGTGGAATTTTTTAGCTCACATATCTTCTATCACTTGGTTGTGGGTCAGCTCATCTAGACTGAGCTTGGCTGACAGAGTCTCTGGTCTCTTGTATCAGCTGGGATGATGCAAGAATCTGCTGTTGCCTGGGGGTCATCTATTCTGGGTTGGGCCCAGCGGGTCCACATGCCTCTCATTCTTCTCCTGGGCCAGTGGTTTAGCTAGGGGAAGTTTTCCTCATCACAATGTCAAAGTGCAAGCATAAGTCAAGTCTAAGTGCACAAGTGTGTTCCAAACTTTGATTATGTGATACCAACTGATATTCCATGGCAAAGAACACAGATACAGGGAATGAAGAAGAACGGGAATCATAAATGTACTCTGCCCTATGTCTTCTTTAAATATGTCAACTACGACATTCTGGATCAGAATGTCTTTGGGAGGTGCGTGAGCCTCTGGCTCTTACCACCAAGCAAATTTGGACCTAAAATAAAAACCTTTTGAGCATTATTTTGATGTGATCACATATGTACAAATGTATATATATGTGTATCCAGTCATATTGGAAAAGTCAAACTAACTAAAATTTATTTTCAATAAAGCTCTGAATCTTCCCTCCATATTTCTTTTGTAACAGCTTTATTGAGATATAATTTACATACCATACAGTTCACCTATTTAAATTGTACCATCAATGGCTTATGGTATATTAGAGAGTTGTACAACTGTCAATATAATAAGTTCTAGAACATTTTTATCAACTAAAAAAGGAACATATATCATTTAGCTATGATTCCCCACACCCCCTTGTCTCTGTTTTTGAGGCAAGATACTGATAATTTTCAAAAGACATTTCTATTTTTGTGCTCCCAAGAGTTTTGGAAATAACTGCATTATAGCACTTATCACAGAGCAGAGCTATTATTTATTTCTTTTTCTGTCTCTCTGATGAATCTGTAACTTCCTTTAAGACAAAAAAGAACTGTGCCTTATTGAACTTTATATCTATACTTTTGGCCTAAGGCTTAGTGTATCTTGGGGTTCAAATAAATGGAGGAAGGAAGGGAAAAAGGAAATTGTCGATAGAACTCCTCATTTATTCTGTAGAATATAGTCAAGGAGAAAATATCCCCACAACCTATTGTGACAAATATTCATGAGGTAAAGAGTAGTTTGGCTTTTTGTTTGAGAAAAATAAAAATCTTGAGTTTTGAACACAAATTTTTTTGAGCTAATCCTATTCTGAAAATTCTGAGATAGGTCCTTCAGAACCCACCCAGGATTCTCCACGTACATCATCGTTTTTTATTTGTATTAGTTAAGATATATATATATTTGGCTGCTATCATAGAGGGATTCAAAATAAAAGTTAGAAGTAGATTTTCCTGTGACATAGCAACCGCTAGGTAGATGTTTTAGAACCAGTGGAATGCCTTGCTCCTGAAGATTGTCTAAGGGGCCCCTCCTGTGCTTCATCATTCTCCAGGGTACCACCTTCAGTTGCACTGTCTAGGATGGCGGCCCAGCATTTGTGTTCCAGCCAGTCGAAGAGGGGCATAGGGTTTTAAGAGCATAATCTGGAAGGTACATACATCACTTCTGCTTGCACCTCATTGGCAGAATTAATCACATGACCATAGCGAGGAGCAGGCGGGCTATAAAATATGTTCTTTATTCTGGATGGCTTTGTATTGAGCTACCAATTGAGTGTCTGTCTATTTCTAAGGGAAGAGGGGAAAAGGCTGGATGTGAGGAAATGGCTAGTCGCGTGTCCCAGGCCGCTTTCACAAGTCCCAATACGTGTGGAAAACTGAGTTCTTGTTCATTTTCCTTGTTTCAAGTTTTGTATCTTAACGAAACTTGAGGCCTGAAAACTATTGTAACTTTTCAACGTATTTCGCCTTATTCTCCATGGTTAGATGTTTTATAGGATTTAACAGAAAATGAGCTCTTTACAGAATGACTTTCTACTTTTATAATTGAAAATTTATTTCAGCTAAATTATGAAATAAATAGGTTTTGCTGAGCTAGCCTGGAAAACTTACAACCACTTACAATATTGTTTCTGTGGGAAAATGGCTTTGAATTCTTAAAAGAATCTGACAAAAAAATGTACTTTTGGAATGAAACACATTTGAAAGTTGGGAACTGCTAAACACACTTAGGTTGACACATATGAAATAACAGACGAAATTTCCTGGAACCTTTTCTCAGTGAGGCCTCACACAACACTCCAGCAGCTTCAGTCTGCAGCCAGGACTAGTCGAGTCCAGATCCAGTTTCTTCCTTTCTCCATATGTTTTTCAGGCATACAACTGTTGGTTTCTCTTTTTCACTTCAAACATTTAGCTTGTCCTTGGAAAGTTGTTAGTTGGGGAAGTTGTAGCTGGAGTAAAATAGCAAACTAGGGAAGGATATCTTAAAAAGTTTGAGTCCTAGGCTAGATCAACATTTGAGAGACTATTCCAAGGGAGTAATGACCTAACATTTCGCCTTCTTCCAGATAAGACTAATGCTCCTTAAGATTGCTTAGAAAAAGCTAAGCTGGTCAAAGGTTCAGGGATTTATTTTCAGTTTTACAGAAAATCACTGGTGAATTGATTGGAATGCAGTAACTCTATGAGATCATAAAATCAGAGTGTCAGAACCAATATGAACTCTAGAAGCAGTCAGGGCTGTATCTTCTATTTTAAATGTAGGAAATTAAATTCCTGAGTGTGTGTGTGTGTGTGTGTGTGTGTGTGTGTGTGTGTGTGCGTGCGTGCGTGCGTGTGTTGAAATGAGTTGATAAAATTGAGACCATAGAGCTCTGAAAAGGTTTTCTACTAATTAAGGGAGCTTTCACGACTTAGAAATAAAACAAAATGACAAGTTAGAATTTTAGCCAGAGAGAAGTATATTTGAAGAGGAATCGAATGGTGATTCTGTATTAAACACAAAGGTGAATGAAGGAAATGTATTCTTTCTTCTCTTGGAAGGAAACAGAGCACTGGAGTGAACCATCTTGGAACAACCTAGAAACAGTTGAGATTTCATCTGTTTATTTGTACAGTCATTAATTAACCCACTCCTCCAAAGATACTTCTTGTGCAACTAGTATGTGTTTAGCATTTGGGATATAGTGGTTACTCTATTAGACAAGACAAGATTTGTACTCTCATGGAACAGTCAATCTACAGATGATAGGGGATTGAAATAAAATGTTAAATTCTAGAACGGAGGGCTCTGTGAGAAAGAGAGACAAAAGGCGCTTAACTGTGATGTGGCAGTGGTGTGTGTAAGGGATTTCCAGTGAAGGCTTCCTGGAAGAAGTCACATATAACCAAATGTCTGAGAGAGGAACAGGGCATCATCAGGTGAAAGTAGGCAGAGTGCAATGAGAGCTCAACGTACGAGGAACAGCTTATAAAAAAGCACAGAAGCCAAAGCCTGATAAGCCGGAGGCCAGTGAGGCACATAAATGGCCAGTTAGTGCTAGTTACAATGCTAGCTTTAGGCTCTTAAGACAAGTAAGACACAATTTCCCTTTCTTTGGAACCGTCCACCCCACATTTCCGCAAACCAGGATTTTATAGTAAAGTTATTCAACTGCTGTTCTAAAATCATTGGTGTTATTTTAAAAATAGTTGGCACTCTGCTTTCTGGGATCAGGAGTGAAATTCCTGGTTCATTTGTGGTTAGGTGAGGCCATATGGTTATTTCCTGCCAGTGAGCTGTGAATGGAAGGCGTGCGTGTCACTTTTAGGTTAGACTCTGCTTGCCAGTGTAAGGTCCTCCAGAGCTGTCAGTCCTTTGTCCATGGCAACCCGGCAGTGCCTGCTCCATCATCCTGGGGCTCAGAGTGAGGACGATACGGGACGGAGACCCCAAGTGGCACATGTTGACATGCAGTACGAGTGATAAATAATTTTTGTTGTTGTAAGATAATTTTTTGTTCTTCACTGAGATGTGGGAGTTGTTTATTAAAGCAGCAAAACTTACTGTATTGTGACAGATACAAAATAAGAAACGAAAAATTTTAAATCAATCTAATAACCATTTAAGATTCGCCCACTGTGCTGAGTGCCATGGATGTAAAGACTGGAGAGACTTGTGCTCTGCCTGCCAAGAGCTGGGGGGACGCACTCACAATCGAATCAATTGGACGCTGTGAGGTCACTGAGAGAAGCACAGGCCTTGTGGGCACATCGTAGGAGGACAATGTATTTCAGCTCACAGGGGCATAGAGGTGAAGGAAGTTGAAACTTATTCTGGAGAAAGCCAGGTTGAAAAGATGGGAAAGGAGGCTCTAGGCCATGAAAAGAGCAGGACAAACGATATAGGGAGATTAAGCCTACAAGGTTGCACATTTGGGTCTCCCATAAATTTATATGGTGAAACCTAATCTGCAATGGGTTGTTTTTTGCAGATGGGGTGGAGCCCTCATTTATGGGGTTACAGTGAGAAGGCACTCACTAGAATCTGCAGGCACCATGAACTTAGACTTCTCGGCCTACAGAACTGTGAGAAATAAATTAATGTTGTTTCGAAGCTAAGCAGTCTGTGGACTTGTGTTATAGCAGCCTAAACAGACTAAGCGAACTAACCAAGAAGTCCTGGTGGATTTCCTATAGAAGCCAAATCAGGTGGGCAAATAAATAAAAAATAAAATAAAATAAAGATTTTAAAAGGTGGAAGTAAGTAAAACAGAAACAAACAAAAACCAACCAAGTATAGCTAGTAGGAGGAACAATCTATTATTTCTTGGGAATTCTGCCCGGTGAGGGCCCAGTGGAGCTATGGGCTTCTACTTGAGCTTCATGTCCAGGCCCTGAACATCTAATGGCCTCTCTTAGTCTCTGGAAAGGAAACAGGACAGTGACACACCTACCAGACATCTCCACACACACTTCTAAAGACCAGAAATATCTTAGAGCCAAGGCGTGTGACTAGATGTGCTTCCGATGGCTCTTTAACAAGAAGAGAAACCAGTTGGAACAAGAGTTTCAACTTACCACGTGGCTGTAACAGTCAGAGGGGCTGTTTGTGCTTATTTGGGCACGGGCGGAGTGTACAAGTCATTTCTGTTTTCCTAAAACCTGCTCCTGGTTACCTCACTGCTAACTGGTAGCCATGCATCCAATTGCTAATTTTTCTTGATTAAATGTATAACAGTTTTTTTTTTTAAATAACTTCTCTATCCATTCTAATTAGATGTTAGTGATTTGGCTTTCTCTGCTAATTACCGCTTATCTTCCTTCCAAAGACTATATATACAAAACTATATATGTATTTATATGCACACATGCATATGTGTGTGAACATATGTGTGTGCATATATATGTTTATACACACACATGCGTGCGCACGCACACACACACACACACACATATATATAATTGGAATTTTAATAACCTGCCTCTTGGGAGAATGCATCATTGATAAAAATGCCCCTGCCTTGGGTTGGTGGTTTTCTGAGATTTTAATTTCAATAGCATCTTCCATATTAGGCTGCTTTCATCTCAGGAAATAATTATATCCAGGTTTGACTCTGTTCATCGGGGCATGACTACACCACAATGGGTCGCTTCCTGAATGGAAAAAGAAAATTGAAAAAAAAAAATAATAAAAGCCCAACACACCAAACCCCAAATTATCTAAATGCATTTTCAACAAAAAGCTTGGTAGCTTGATAAAAACGATGACTTTTAAAAGAAAAATCCATTGAAAAATCCCATTTCCCATGCTGTAAGCTTAGGGGAATAAATTGCACTCGGGGGAGGGAGGAGGGAAGCGCCTTTAGACGTGTAATAAAGCAGGTGGCCTCATTTGAATTTTCCCATTAGGTCTCCTGGAGCGATCTCAGAAATATGTTGCCCTTGCAAACTGTAACTCAGCCTTGGTTCTCTGACTCCAGGACTCACAGTTTTTCATGCAGCAGAATTAAAGTCTGGACTGCTTGAAATGTCCAACAGGAAGTTATTTGTTATCGTGTTGGGTTTCCGATTTGTCGTAAAATATTAAATACGGCTCTTATTTTCCCCAGAATATTCATAATCTGATTTGCTAGTGGGCAAGTGCCTTCTCTCCCAACCAGCCTTTTCTTTTTTTCCCCTCGTTATGTTTTCCCACCCCAAGGATCACTGGAGATGCTTCTATACCCATGCAGGGACTTTCTAGATGCAACATCCAATGCTGCTCGGTGTGTGGTTGAAGTCACCGATGTTCGTCTCAAATGTACGCCTCCCAGAAGAGGTGCGGTGACGTATGCTGTGAAGCATCGATGCTGCTCGGTGTGTGGTTGAAGTCACCGATGTTCATCCCAAATGTACGCCTCCCAAATGACGTATGCTATGAAGCATCGGTTGTATTCATTCATTCATTCATTCATTCATTCATTCATTTAACAAATAAGTATTGAAGAAACCTGAAATGAGAAAGCAGTCATGGCCCTTCCCTCATACAGGATTCATCAGAAGAGAGACATTAAAATAATAATGAACAAATCATTAATTAGTTGCAATTTTCAAAAGTACTATGAGAGAGAAGTATAAGAAGCAATAAGAAGGCAAATCCAAGGGGCTCAAGAATGTGGGCACTTCACATAGACTAATACCTTGTTGTGTTTTCAAACAGATTTTTAAAAAACACTTTTTCATCGTTTATTTAATGGAGGCAGGAAGAAAGTGATTTTTAAAAAATTTACTCCGTTTCACTAAAGAAACAGCAAACAAGCTCTTTGCAGGATGTGTATGAGAGAGACACTACACACTGATACGGGCAGGCATGGTTTTACAGATATGCTTTTTTTTTTTTGCTAGCAGCCTGTGCGGAGTGACAGATCCACTGGGTCAGGGGAGTACAGACGCTCCAGCTACCTGCCTTTCATCTTTGTTTAGGGTGGTGACCCAGTCCCAGCATCTGGGTCCTGGGGACACAATTTCTCTCCTATGCCGTAGCTTGGGAGCTTGTAGAATCTTCCAAGCATCCACATAACCTACAGGCTTTCTTCTTTTTCTCCTGCTGCACCCATTGGAACTATATGGCCATGTAGCCCCGTAGGACGCTGTTAGGGAGTCCCAGAAATAACAAAGTGAGATTTTGGGGGGTGGTTGGGGAGCAATCTAAAGTGAAGGTAGAAGAAAAGAGGCAAGAAATAAAGAAAGGCATTTGTTACTGGCAGTGCCACCCCGTCCATTACCCATGGCCTAGTGAAGAGTTGTGAATTCTCAACCAACCAGCTGATGTAATGGGTGTTTGTGGAAGAGTCTCGGGTACCTTGAACTCATGCAAAGTCTAAACACCTCTTCCTTTTGCTCTGGTCACCCATGTTCTTCAGCAACACCATTACGCTGTACCTTTGATGTCTTCTAACGCCCCAACCTAACCTCAACCTGTATCCAGATAGCTCGATGCTCTGGCAAGCAGGCTGACCGCAAGGATGTGCGTGGCCGAGGGCCACACTGTGCAGGTGGCCGTGGTGCTCATATGTGGGTGGGTTCTTTAGTGCTGCACGTCATTGTGATTCCTTTGGATTGTGGTACATGTATTAGTGTTACCTACTAACTCACCCGATCGGGGAGATCATTAAAGGTAGAATCTGTGTTTGAACCACGTGTGTCCCCTAACCCACCATAGGTGTCCAATAAGTGGTCGATAGATAAATAAAGAAACTTCTTCTGGCCGGCTCTTGCTGGGCTGCGCCAGACACTGGGAACTGTTGAGAAGTCTTTCAATCCAAAGGGAAAACCCTGACAGCAGCAGAGCCTCAGTTGGCTTGGCTGGGAAGTGGGGGTGGTGCAAACACAGGGCACAGCCACAGAGCCTGTGGTGTGCATGTAGCCAGACTTATGAGAAACTTATTTTGAATTAATCAAAATGATATTCCAAAATAGTTCCACCCATGAATTCACTTCCGCTGACTGAAGCAGAATCAATATTCTGAACATTTCTGGCAAAATGTTTTCTACATTTCCGTAGTTCTTGTTCTCACTTAAGTTTTCTTTTGCAGTTTCCCAAGCCAGGCAACATCTTGGGAAGGATGTTAAAGGATCCAAAATATAGATATTAAAATAAGTAATTTGCTCCCATGTCACCCCATGGATCATTGGGATTCAGAATCTCAGCCGACTGCTGATAATACGCATCTCTTTAAAAAACGCATCACAAGCGGGCTCAGCTGAGCAAGGAAATATTTGCTTTAATTTACACTCAAGAGTGTCATCTATTTTTCTGGAACCAAAGCCATATTACATAAGGTCTTGCAAACCATTATAAAGTTCCTAGACGTTTTGGCCATTTTAGATTTTCAATGTCCAGGAAATGAATTAGCTTTTTTTTTTTTTTAACAAACAAACAAACAAAAACCCCCACAGAACTAGCACGTGTCTTTGCCACTTCCTCATCCTGTTACCTCTATGAACTTGAAGCACTGTCACCTCTCCTCACTCTAGTGTCCCCAGTGACATTTTGGGATTCACCCCAGTCAGGCTGGCACTTCTCCCCTTGTTATTCCTGACGGGCAGCTGCTCTTGGCCCTCGATGGGCCTGCACAGGGCAGGAATCGGGCCTCCTCTGAGGGCTGGCAAGCTCGGATCTGACCTCAGGCCTCTGGCTCCACAGCTGTCCCCTGCCAGAGCTCCCTGAACCTCGGAGATGGTGCCAGGCCTGGCTGGAGTGGGCGTGAGTGAGAACACAGACCCACAAAGGCCGGGCCTGCTGTGCCAGGCCTCAGGCTCTGATGCCTGGGTCCTCTGAGCACAAAGAAAGCTTTCTTCCTTTCTCCATTTTCTAGGAGTTCTGCCTGAATAGAGGCTCTAGGATGGGCGGCAGTTGATGGCAAAGGTTAAAATATGGGCTTTAGAGTTTCTCAGAAGGAGATTTGAATTTCCATTTTCAGACTTACGTGGTGTGTGACATTAGGTAACTGGCTGACTCTTTCTGAGCCTGAGTCCTGTGCCTGTAAAATGGAGATGCTGATATTAACCTGGTAGAACTGTAATAAGTATATGAGATGAGGCATGCAAAATTAGTGCAGAGTCTGGCTCCAAACAAGTGGTTAATTAATTAAGGATGATTTCACTGGGCTTTTGCTAGATGATTTGCATCTCTCTTTCTCCTCCTCTTCCTCCGAAAGGACACATATTACAAAAACTATTCAGCTCACCCGGGCTGGCAGTGGAGCAGCATCACATGCTCGCGCTGCACGGCCCGGATTACATCAGAGAGGCTCCATCACACCTGCGCTTCCCAGCGCGCCTCCCGTCACCTTCAAACACAGCCTCCGTCTGGCACAAAGACCAAGAAGAGTTTCCGGTCCCTTGAGGTTGGAGAAGAAAGCAACTGCGTAGAAACAAGCTATTAATATTAATGTTCCAGGAAAAGGAGAGGAGAGAAAGGACACGGGCTCCCAGAAAGAATGACTCCATATGGCTTTGATGTGTTCCTTTCGGGAGCAGCGCAGAGAATACAGAATAGCGAGGAGGAGGGAAGTGAGGAGGTGGAGGTGGCCTGGCAGCATCTGAGAAATTACGTGAGCCGTGGGGAGTAGGTTCTGTCTAGACAAAAAGCCAGCCAGCCACACTGCCATCTGCAACCATCAGAGAACAAGCCGGAAGGGAAAGGGACCCCCTCCCTCCCACCCCCCCCACCCAGTGCCCTGATTGTTGCAAGGAGAGTGTGTAGGATATTTTCTGTAAAAGACTCTTGTGCTAAACCTTGGGGGGGGAGGGGCGCTTGGTATTCCTGAGAACCTTCCCAAGGGTCTCTTTTGTGCAGACTTCTGCAGGCAAACTTGTTTTAACCTCTCCCTTACAGTCCTATTATAGCTTTTAATATCTGGCACGGATATTGCGGTCTGATACTCAAGAGCTTAGTCGTTGCCTTAGTTTGGCCTTGATTTAAATCCTGTCTCTATCTCAGTCTGGCCAGTGCCCTGGTGGGCAAATTGCTCTATCTCTGGGATCGTCTGTTTCTTCTTCTATGTTAAGTAGTAGCAAGTGAGGAAGTAGTTTGTGGACAGGACCTAACCACAGTGGCTGGCGTTTTGAATGCTAGAGCCCATTCCCTTTCTCTCTCCGATACCAGAGACGGCAGAAGCCAGCTGGTAAGGACCTCCAGCAAAGGGGAAACTCCTGGGATAATACATTACTAGAGGTACAGGTGTTGATTCAAGCTCTGTTGAAGGACGCAAGCTTCCTTGGAACACTGCAGATAGAGCCTCTATACATTGAATTTTGAACTTTTTGCATAAGTAGAAACTGAGGATCTTCCCCCCTCAAAGTAAAAAAGATCTCTGCTACATGAAGAAATGTTCCAGCTTGGGGTACATGGGAGTCATGGCATTAAATTAAAGGAGTTTAAGACTTGCTAATTATGGGATGGGATAGAGATGTTAGCTAACATGATTATAGTGGCGATCATATTGTAATATATTAAGTGTATCAAGTCAATACACTACACACCTTAAACTTACCCATGATATATGTCTATTACATCTCAATTAAAAAAAAAATACCTTAGAAAAGGCAAAAAGAAAAATAATTAGATTATATCTGGCTAAATATTTTCATCATTTCCTTTGTGATGAGGAATTGTGGGTGGGGAGCAAACACCTACTGAACAATATCTACAGTTCGTTACACGTTATAAACCACTAGTCCATTGTCCAGTAGACTCTATTTTGTCATACTATATGGTGGGATTAATCTCGTTCAAATATTTCTTTGGATCATGTTTATAGAGAGTTTCACATTAAGTAATCCTTTGGATATTAAACCCAACAAGTATGAACTGTATCTGAATATCATTCCCAACATTCAGTTGTCTAGAAAGAGCAAAATCGCATTAGGTAAATCCCCTTAAAAATGTTGCATTAGAGAAAATATTTACTTAAGTATCCAAGGAATGGGAAAGGCCCTTCTATAGAAGACATAAAACCCAAAGGGTGTAAGAAAGGATGGACAAGTTTGGCTACACAAAAATGGAATATTTCTGTCCAGGAAAAAAAAACAGCATAAAGAATTTTCTCAACAAATAAAGAGGTATTATAAATCAATAAAAGATCATTTGGTTAATAGGAACATGAATAGGCAAAAGCATGAATAGGCTGATTGATGAAAACGAAATAAAATTGGTTTATTAGCATATGAAGTAAAATGCTCAGTGTCACTTACAATTAAAGAAATGGACGTTACAACAGCAAAGAGAAGTTTGTCCAGGTTGGATTGACAAATGCCAGTTTGACGATCATCGTATTTGCGAGATGTGAAGAAATGTGTTCACATCAAAGATTGGTGTAAATTTTTGGAGGGCAGCTTGACAATAACTATCAAAACTTTAAAAATAATGCTCGGGTAAGGACTAATATTTTAAATACATGTTAAATAATTTATTTTATTGACACACATGCTCATATGAGCAAAGATGTATGTACAAAGATGGTTTTTGCAACACGTAGTTATACCAAAGACTAGCAAGAAACTTAAATAAATGGCTATACCTCTGTAAAATGGAATACTACACATACCCATATTTCTGTCTACTCCTGCGTCTTGGAATTAATCATATCTTTCCATACCCATATTTAACCATTTTTATTGGCAGTGTAACACATGTGGAAAAGTGCACAAAACAATATTACAGTTCAACAAATTATGACAAAATGAATATCCTGTAACTACCAATCTGATTAAGAAATAGAACATTATCCATATGCTTTCTTTTTACCTGCAAGATGATGGATGATTTCTTTCATTCCGAGCCTCTGTTTCTTTACCTATAAATTGGGACATTGAAAATCATACCATTGTCCTCTCCTATCTAGCAATGTGTTTGTGAGGACTGCACGAGTTAATGCTACCTCGGTGCTCGTAAGTGACAAGGAGCTCTACAAACGGGGAAGATGATGACTGGTTTGATTGATGTGTGAGACCTACAAAGACATCTTGCTAAGGTCATTCCTAATGGCCTTCACTGCTTTGAGAAGACAGGATGTAGGGGAAACACTGGTCTTCCGAATGGAATAAACCGTCCATCAGCATTCTTCTAGTGGTCTTGACACAGAGCGACTCAGTCCAACTTGCCCTGAGAAGAAACGAGCATCTTGTTTCTCTGAACCTATGCGTTCTGGCAGGACACTGTAGGGATGGAGCCATGCCAGCTTCTGGGGACTTTCTGAGAGCTGTCCCTTTGTTGGAATGGTGTATGATGACTAGGGAGGGGTCGCCTTGCAGTAGTTGCGAGGGTTGTGAAGCAACACTCTTACCCTGCCAGTTTTCTTTTGATGACATGTTAGCTATGTGACCTCAGACATGTCAATCAACCTCAGAGAGCCTGGATTATCTATCTCTTTGAGATTATGCCTGGCCCAACCTCACAGGGTACTTTGAGGGTCACTATGAGATAATCCATATAAAGAGGTGCCTCACTTGACCACTGCTCAGGAATGTTTGCTGTGTTAACCTCTTGGAAGGCCCAATGGGATCATCTTGGTGGATGACATTGCAGCATGTGGGCCTGTATGTTTCTTAAGCTGAAGGCAGGGGGACTAATCTGGGCCTCGAGAGTGGAGCAGTAGTTTTACCGCTGGTGTGGCACTAGACAGATCTCCATTGCTTCAAAGCAGGTCTTGCTTATATTAAGTGACAGAGTTCCTGTACGCTCCATAGTAACACATGAGACTTGACATGTAAAGAAAGGAACATGTCAGGAATATGTGGAGGAAATAAGATTAGGAAAACCCTGCTTAGGCTTTGTTTGTATGGGGAAGGATGTAGAGGGTAAAAGGGAGAGAGAGGGGCAGGGGTGAGAATGGCACAGAAGCAGAAATGTGTAAGTCATGATTTTAAGACCAGAGAGACTGCGAAGGAATGTTCTTTAAGCAAAATGTTAGATGTTAAGGCAGAACATATGGTTTGAGGTCTCGAATGGAAGCCTTTGATGCCAGCCTCGGCATTTAGAATTAATCTCATGGGTAGTGGAGAGCCATTGAAGGTTCTTAAATGAGATCGTGACAGGTCTCAAGCATAAGAGGTAAAACTGAATTAGTAAATAAGTTAGAATATAAGGTAGTTATTATTTACGACTAAAGCGTTATTATGTTCATTCAAGAACAATCCTTTGGCACAAAGCCTCATGTTTTCAGCATATGCCTGCTAAATTTTTATTTTGAATATAAAATTACTGTAGCCCAGATGTCATCTAGCCTCCCCAGATTTTTAATATAAAATGACTTTGCATTTTATTTAAACCCAAAGTAAGTGACTCTAAGTCCTTGTCTTCCACAAACTGGACCAAGGAGTGAGATGCAGTTAGACATCACAGCAACCTTCCATCTTCCTTGCTCCCCTTGCCTCTTGCCCTTAATTCTGCAACCAGGTCTTGTGTTAAGCACCACTATTGATTCCTCTGGTTGCTCCTCTGATAATACCTATCACCAGGCACCACCCCTCCAGGCTTCCCAGAGTTCCACAGCAAGTATGGTGCAAAGCTCTGATGGAGAGTGAATGAAGCTGGACAAAATGCTGTGAAGCCAATATCACAGAATTGTATCAGCAGAGAGAGCCACCACTTATCACAGGCTTCTTCTGCCTTTACAAAATGTCCACGGGGTCCCCTCCATGGCGGACCTTGCCTTGCCATAGGAACTGATGGGTAAGAGAAAAGGATGGATGAAATACAATCCAATCTAGCTCAAATCATTGACCTTTTTATTCAATGCATCCTAATTACCTTTGGATGCTTTCTTTGTCCTTTAAGCATTTTTTCTATCATAAAAAAAAATAAATAAATTGTGTAGGTTGCCCCATGTCATTTGTAGAGAACTGTGGATGCTAATTAAAAACAAAACCAAAAACCATAGATGTAATTATTACATAATGAGGTGAGGATAATATTATCTGATGCTATTACATATACCAAGAGCGAATTTTAATTAAAACCCCAGGTAGTTGCTAAGAAAGCAGGTATAAAGAGATTTTATCTTTACTGCCTATTTGCAAAATAATTATGCATCACAATAATTGCTTAGGTATAAACCAGATTCTTTGGGAATACTCCTTAAAAGGAAGACTTCTTCAGTCTTGGCCTGTGCAAACAAATGAACACACATGACTTACCAAGACCAATTTCCTCAATCTGATACTGCAGGCCTGTAGGATTTAGGACCATTTGAAACATGTAATCATCTAGCATCAAAGGGTTAGATTCATTCTTTTTAGTTTCTGTAAAATATAAATATGAGTTGTATCTGTAATGGCAACAAAATAAATATTTTAAAGCCTGTACTCCTGCTCTTACACATAATTTATAATACTATTTTATGACTCTGCATGTGTGTGTGTGTGTGTGTGTGTGTGTGTATAAAATACACAGTACATTCACAGTGCAATGTATCTAAATAACAGTAATATACTTGCACATATTGTAAAATGGTGCCAAGCAACTGGTAAAGCTTTCTAATAAGTAATCCATAAAAGACCTTTCTAGAACCTAAGTCATGCGTTGTCTCCATTTCATGAACAGGGAGTCAATAGGAGTGGCAGTAAGTAGGCATGTTAATCGCTGTTAACCTCCATTGCTTGATGGAGGCTGGCTGGAACTGTGTTGAAGAGGCCCCTGGAGCCATGCCCTGCCCCAGGGGAGGGTGTATCATTGGTCAGTGGTGGATAATTGATTTCATTTGTGGTCCCGGAGGTGCCGTTGGCAGGTGGTCGTGATATGCATATAATCAGATTCCTGTCCTGTGCCTAATAAAAACACTCACTAGTTTGGAACCCAGAGTTCTGTATTCTGACTTGCCACATGTTCCCTCAATGGCTAGATTGCTGTGTGACCTTGGGCAAGTCCTGTAACTTCTCTGAACCAGAGCTTCTTTATCTTTCAAATGGAAACGATGACACCAACTCAGTCCTCTTAGTGTAGTATGAGACCACGGCAGGACAATCAGTTTAACATTATTATATAAAACCTCAGATAAAAAATAGATGCAGCCAATATATGTTCTGGCTTCTTTTCTTCATTCAATGTAACATTTCGACATCCCAATTCAAAAGACCCAAGAGAAGGGACAGACAACACAACTCAAATCAGTTTTTCAGCTTGTTTATAACTCTCATTTAAAAGCAAATCAACAAATAAAACAAACTTCCAAACAAGTATAAGTTTTTGCTAAGAAAAATATTTATTCACACCTACTATATGCCCAGCTCTATTGTGGATGTTTGAGGTGCCTCAATGAACAGGAAGTTCCTTTTCTTGTTCAGTTGACATTCAAGTGCGGAGAGACAGGCAATGCATAGAAACAAGAAATTACAAATATGTGAATAAATACAAAATATATAACTGCATAGATAGATAAAATTACAGTCATGTACCACATAACTACGTTTTTTGTCAGTGATGACAGTGGTCCCAGAAGATTATAACGGAGCTGAAGAGTTCCTATCACCTCATGACATCGTAGCCACCATGTCTAGTGTAATGCATTACTCATGTGTTTGTGGTGATGCTGGTATAAACAAACCTACTGCACTGCCAGTCATATAAAACTATACCATATACAATTATGTATATATAGTACATGATACTTGACAATGATAAACAACTATGTTACTGGTCTATGTATTTATTATACTATACTTTTATCATTATTTTAGGGTATAGTCTTTCTACTTATAAAAAAATTTTGCTGTGAGACAGTATGCCGGGTTACACTGGCAACAGCCTCATTTCATGTTTACTACATCTCTTGATTGCATCATTTTCTCATGCTTGATTTACTCTTGTGTTGTTTTGTACAGTAACATGCTAGAGCAATAGGCTGTGCCGTACAGCGTAGGTATGTAGTAGGCTATACCCTCTAAGTTGTGTTATACTCTGCGATATTTGCATAATGATGAAACTACCTAATGACACGATCAGAATGTATCCTAGTCCTTAAGTGGTGCAGGACTGTACAGTAATAAAGTAATGCTGTGACATTTGAAGTGTCAGTGGGCAATACACGCTATGAAGAACCAACATAGCGAGACTGGGGAGAGAGCAAGTTCAGGTGGGGAGCGTGCTATTTCAGATAAGGGGATGGGTTTGATCACAACTGACTGAAGCGATGGGGTGGGCCATGTGGCTCTTCAGGGGAAATCTGTTTCAGGTGGAGGGACAACAAATGCCAAGATTGTGTTCTGTGGGTTCCAGGGCCAGGAATGCAGCCAGTATGGCTTTTCCATTTCTTCCAACCTTTCCCTTGGAGTTCAGGTTCGAGGCGTGGCCTGCCAATGTATTTCAGGGGCCGGGAAAATCATGCACAGCTGCTGGGGTCACTGACACGACCCCATGCGCAAGGTCTGACATCTTTTGTTACCACTGCCGATTGACTTTCTGCATTCCCATTATAAATATATAATTAGACCATGTGGTGTTACTCTTGCCCTGTACATAAATATATTTCTTTTTACTGTTACACAATCTGATTTATTGCAGCAGTAGAAACAAACAAGATACATTGCTTAAAAGGTGCAATCTGTCAAGCAATTAACTGTGACTTCCGCAACTTCTGCGTCTTCTGCGGGGCAGCTTATCCTGCAGGGGTGAGAAACCATTCATATTGGTTCAGCTTATCCTGCAGGGGTGAGAAACCCTTCATATTGGTTCCTCTGCCACTTTGCTTCTGTTTCCTCCCCCTGGAAGGTCAGTACTTCTTGCTCAGGCTCTTGGATTATAATGCCAGCCACTCTTTGTAGCCTTCCCACAGCCTGCTGATACACAGATTGCTCAATTTTTTAGTCCTTGCAGGGGTGTAATATGTAACACATCACATAAGATTAAGACAATGACAGGAAGTCAAGTACATAAAGTTTTTGGTACAGTGCTTGGTACATGGTAGATTTCCCCCCAAACAGTAGCTATTATTATCACAACAGTCCTTTATTTAGTTCTCTTAAAATCTCTCTGAAATGGGAATCATAATCCTCATTTTATGGGCTAAGATAGCTTAAGTAACTTCTCCGAGTTCAGTCTGCTAGTTTCAGCCAAAGTTTAAATCTCAGTCTGCCTCATGCTCACCTCTGTTCTTTTCTTTACGTGATACCTCTCTGCACTTAATTTTTCTTGTAACTGTAAAATGGGAATAATATACATATACAAGCATATATACATGTATACATACATATACATATACATATCTCACAAAGGCATTTTGGAGTTTAAATTATATGCATATGTATTTTTGTAAAATATATAACATTAATATTTTACATATGTGTTTATTTTGTAAAACTACATATATGTGTAATGGAGATGGCATAATTCAAATAAAGTTCAGATATTATTGTTAATCTAAATAATTATTCATCTGAATCTGTCCTCAGGCTGTTGGAGCCCACTGAGCCCAGCCCATGACTGGGAATTGACATCTGGGAGTACGGCTTCTAATGACAGTGACTGCTGGGCGTTGGGTGTAACTACTCCAGCCTCCTCATCCTTTGGCTGGGATGTTCCTGAGGCAAGTTTTGTACTCAATTTTCCATATACACCCAGAGGGATGAAGCTTTGGTTTTCCACCGTGGTCACTGAACAAATAACATACAGCTTATTATCTGCCGTTCTCCTCCCGCATCGCCTTACCATCCCCCTGCCAGGATCTCTGCACCTTCAAAATAAACTCCATGCTCTTCATGCCTTCATTAGGGCTTGCTTCGGTAAGGAGCTAACTTTGAAAAAATGAACCTGAGGTCATAGGATGGTTAGAAGCAATCTCTTTAGACTCTCCATTGTCATTCACAAAATAAGTGTTCTCTGTTATGGTGAGATCCAGCTAATCTCTCGAGATAGGAAACCAAATAGAAATGTAAAATCAGAGACCATAATTAGCAATTTTAATGAACTACTGAAGAGACACAGTAATAAAGAAGTTCCATCACCTTTTGCATACCTTAGACCTGGCGGTGAACTGAAAGAGGCATCTAGTTCATTATTTAGAGACTTAGATGAGAGAATCAGCAAATATTTTCTATAAAGGGCCAGCTAATGAATATTTTAGGCTCCACAGGCCAGACTATCTCTGTTGTACCTACTCAGCTCTGCCATGGTAATGTGAAAGCAGCCATAGGCAATATGTAAAATAGTGTGCCAATAAAACTTTATTGTCAAAAATAGACAGAGGGCCAGATTTGGCTCGCAATTGCAGTTCACCTGCCCGATTTAGATCCAGCTACTTTTATATCTTTAATATTCTTGCAATGATTTATTTTCACTTTTTTTTTTTTTTTTACCTTCCCCTCTCTATTCTGCCCATCCCTCTCATGAATTTGTGTATTTTCTGTTCGTATTTAAAGGTTCAGCCTAAGTTTTCTTCCTTTGGAAAATTTTTTCTGAACACTCCCAGCTGGATTAGGGGCTTCTTACCCATGTTCTTTTAGTACCCTCTGCATACCTCTATCTTCATACTTACACTTTGACTGATTATTTTTACATATTATTTAGTTATGGGCTTTCGGTTATGACAGAAATCTCTCAAAGTAGCTTCAATACAAAAAAAATTAAAGTGGATATTGGTTGGCTTCATAATTTAATTTCAAATATGAACATGAAGCACTTTTTATTTTTCCAAAATCTTTTAATAGTTGTGCTCTATGGAAACCCCTTTCCTGCAGGAACAGTGACATATGTCTTGGTGTGCCCAGGATTGTGCTGGTTTATACCTTTGTCCTCAAGAAATTTATAAATAGTGCCCCCTTTGATCCTCATGCATACTATTTGAAATAAATTATACAGTCACCTATTTAATGACATCTTAGTTAGATTTTATAACTTCTTGGTGACTCTCAAGGACTAAGATTTAGTCCCCTCCATTTTAAAATTCTCGCTCCTTTTTTTTTCCGGCCCCCCAAGCATAGTCGAGCCTGTGACCTTTTTGGCATGAACAGGATGTGGTTCACATGTTGCTCTTCCATGTGCTTATTCATCGGCCTTGCCCTTGCTTTTCCGGTCTTGGGAACGGGAAGGAAAGAGACAAAAACTAGTGTAGACTTAAATGATTGTCTGTGGTTGTTTTTTCATGGTCTTTTCCTCTTGATTACTGCTATTGCTCTGACCTGAAGCCTCCTCTATGTCACAGGTGTCCAAATATTGGCCCTTTTGTGAAAGTACATCTGGATTATTTTTGGGGGAAGATCCCAGGGGCCTCTACCTTGCATGGTAGCCAAGATGACAACAGACTCGGGTGTTCAGATGCAGTGCTCGGTGACTCCCACAGGGACCACATCTGCACAGTGCAGGCTTTAAGGCATGAAAGATTCGTCCTTCCTCATTCTGTTCTCTCGCTGTTCTGCCAGCTCCTTGGTTAACAGGAAATTCAGGTTTCCCTTCTCTCTCCTGCCCCCTCCTCCGGACACACTTCCTCTAGGCTGCATGGAAAGGATAAGTTTGCTGAACAGTAGCAGGTACAAATTAACCACATCAAATAGAATTATTTCACCCATGATGGCGTAGGAGGAGGGGCAAACACAAGAAATGTCTGCAGTGCTGAGTCTGAACTCTGAGAACATGATCCAGACCATGAACCAGTGAAGTGATACATGGTTAATAAATACCAAGAAGAGATAGACACTGGGTCTGGGCGCTTCGGGACATACGGAGCAATTCTGGATCCTTGTGAGCTTTAGTTTTAAAGAAGCACAACTTTCACTTACTCATGAGAGCCTTGAGATGCAGCCAAAGAGGAGTGAAACGGCATGGAGTTGGAGTCAGAAGACCTGGGTCGAATCCCAGCTCCAATTCTTACTATCGGGGCAAAGCTGGAGAAGTCACAGACCACGACACACGGCAAGCAGAACGAATGAGACAATGAAGGTAAAAGGGCTCCGAAGACTTTAAAAAGTTGTCTTTTGGTGAGTCCCTTCTCCTCTCATTTTCCTCACTTATAAAATATGGAGATTGGTCCAATCTACTGGTTTTCAAACTGAGTCCATGCATGGCTATAGCGCTACTCCTCCCAAAATCTACAATTGCGGAAGCTGAGTCCCACTTGAATCTATTTTACGTATCAGATTCTCAATGAAATTTATTTTGCAGATAGCGAATTAAAAAAAGGGAAGTCTCCACGCTGAGTGGTGGCTGAGTTCCCATGGAGCCTGAACATGTATTCTAGAGTCCCTGGGATGCTCACGGTTGAATCAAGGAGACACACAAAGAAGTCGTGTAGAGGACCAGGACAACCACACTATAGCATTAAGGTCATGTAAGTTGGGACCAGAAAACATAGGCTCTACCTTGCTGTTGACAATCCATATTGTCACTGTGGGCTATTTAACCTCTTGGTCTCAGTTTCCCCGGTGTCTAAGACGGGCCTATAATACCAACTTTTCATGGTCGTCCTGGAGGTCATAGAGTGCATGTTCTCGAAAATGCTTTGCACAGCGCCTTGCACCTGGTCAGCCCTGGAGACAAGTGGAATTTTCTGTGACACTGTACCTCTTGCTAGCTGTTACTAAGTACCTACTCCTGCTGGTCTGTATGGTACAAGCCGGTATTAAAAGCACTCAGATGCTTGGATGCAGGATCCTTCAAATATATATCCCTGCTGTTGCTGTGCTGACTAGAAAATACATCGCACAGTACTCCAACTGTGGCACCTGTTGAAAAAGTAGAACAGGTAAGCCCCCAAGCATCAGAGAGCAGGGCCTAATGGCTAATGTTTTTGCTGCTCTCCAACTGGTTTATGCACTTGGCATTTAGCCTCAGCTCTTTAAATGGTATTTATCACTGAGATTAAGCAAGGGGCAGAAATATTTGGAATAACTTTGGCTGAGAATTCTCCTGAGCCCTGTTGTTTTTATGTGGCAGGGACTGAGCACGAGCATGGTACCTTTCTGCTGATCTTGAGTTAAGCGAGATTAGCCATTTAGATGACAAGAGGAAGGCACATCTGTCACGCAAACGAGAATACCTATCCCAAGGTTATAGGTAAAATTCTCACAATGTCTTTTCTCTAGTCACTGTCCACTCATGTTAGTGTCCATTAATTAATAATCACTCATGGAAGGCCTTCTCTCTGTTGGGCACTCACTGTATTTTCTTAATCCTCTCAACCGCGATGCAATAGGAAATAACATTATTTTTATTTTATTTGAATAAACTGAAGGCATCTAAAATAGTCTAAGATTGTTTATAGGTTAAGGGGTTTATAGGAAAGACTTGAGATGTGCTGACAAAAGGCTGGATTTTGTAGGATAACTAGGAGTTGACTTGGTGAAGGGGACAGAGGACCTTCAAGTAAAGTGAGTGACCATACTCTGTAAATGTAAAGGGCCGTGCAAATAAAAGGCATCTCAGGGAGAGAGTAAGATGTCCTATAAAAAGCCCCCAAGATTCAAGAGTCCTGGTGTCTCATCCCAGCTCTAGTCAAAGTTAGCAAGTCTGTCAATTTCTTTTTTAATCCCACCTTCATCTGTCCAATGGCGAGAACACACCTGTTCCCCCTTCCTCAGGGATGACGTGCTGTGCTCAACTGCCTACGTGACATCGGGTGAAAGTTTAAGGACAAGCAGAAAGCATTGATCTGATGCAGCTAATATTTCATCAGCTCTGGCTCTTTACTGACTGACATCATAAACCCGGCTCCATGATTTCATCATTCATGTATCTGTAAAACAAGGACCTCTTTGGTATACAAATCCTATAATCTTTAAAGCTGAGACAGTTGGATGGAAATTATTTGCAGGACTGTTCTGTCAGTTCAGTTCACAAGTTTTCTGTCAGTGGCCTGCCAGATGTCCCAGGATTGCTCTAAATATGTGTGTGGCTGGGGAAGCGTATGAGGATACAGGAAAAATAGGGTAGCATTTAAAAGAAAAAGGCAACCGCTCGCATGACACCACCAGCTCTGGTTTTCCTCACTGTTCTTTCTCAGTCTCTCGTGCTTCTCTTTTCCTGCCCACACCTAAGGTGGTACAGCTCAGGGAGGCTCCATTCTTGGAAATTTTCTGTTCGTATTCTAAATTCGTACAGCCATTACCTTGAAAGAGTCAACATCCGTGGAGTACAAGAAGAGCACTTGATTTTCTCCCTATTGTCCTTTCGCAGCTGGTCTGTGGGCTTTTTCTTTACTGCCCTTGAGTGAAATCCATGGCCAGTTTCACAAACAACTCTTCTGATACCTCTCAGATAAGCAGTAGTCCCTCTGGTCACCTTTAGTCACAAAACAGTCTCATTTGAATCACTGACATAGCCAATCCCATTTTATAATCGGAACTCCATTGACCATCTGAAGTCAAAATTCTCCCTTCCCTCAACGACTTCCTCCTTCCAGGTAGAAGTCTACACTGGGAAAGACGCAGCCTCTTCTCTACCTGCTAACTTAGCTCTTCTCTCCTCATCAGCCAGTCACTCTGAGTTTTGTGACTAAACCTTCTCTCTCTCTCTCCCCCTCCCTCCCTCTCCCCTCCTCCCCTCACCCCTACCCCACTTACCTGTGGTAGAAGAGAGTCGAGAGATAAGAAAGGTCTCACTCGTATGATATTGACATCAATCTACCATTGACGTTCTCTGGAATGGATCGAGGGGCAATATTGATTTTTCTCATGGGGTATGTCCTTAGGTTCCTTAGGGATCTCACCACTGGGTTTCCAACTGTACTTCTGCAGCGTGATGATAATCACTAGCTAGCCACTCACGGTTTTCCCCTGACCTGTCGTGCTGGTCCTTCTCTCTAAATGAGATCACGGCACTCCTCTGGGTGTCCTGAGGGAGGGTTTAAAATGGCTACAGGGTGTGATGCCTTTCTGCCATGTGGCTTTCTTTTGCTACTCAAGAAACTCTTGGGCACCCTTGTTCTCTCACGATGGAAGTGCAGCTAAGTCGCTGCGTAGCTCAGTCTCTCTCTGCCCTGAGGCTGATAACGCACCTCTGACCTTTAGATTCCTGGGGTCTGTGTCAGACACCAGTCCAGTATGTCCTCCGAACACCAGAGGTCACCTATGAAACTCTCTGAATGGTTTCTTTGAGGCTCCTTTTACTCTCAGACCAGGAGACTTACGCTCCTTTTTTTCCTCTTTAGTGGAAGACAAAGAAATGGCACCCATTCCAACGACTCTCTCCTAAGGAAATTCTCTCTGAGGTCTTCAACTCTATTGTACCTGAAGATATTAGATCAGAGATTCAAAATCATCTTTTGGAATCTTCTTTGCAAATCCTGCCTAGGTGGCCTATCACTTGTTTTGGAATATGCAAATAGTTGGCCTCTCCTCTCTCAGAATGTCAGCTGAAATGAGACAGAATAGAACCATTTTAAAATCCTGGTACACTCTCCCCCACCTCCATGAATTCATCCACTGAACTGACTTTTGCTGTCATTGGTATCCTGATAACTCTGAAATATGCCAAGTCAACTCTTTTTTACCAGGGGACATTTTGACCCCGGTCAAGGCACACCAGGGACCCAGAAGGAAGTAGTTGTGCCACATGCTGTCTCTGGGGTGCCCTGGTTGATTTAATGTTGGGACACAGAACCTCCTCAGGCACCGAATCCTCCTCTTAGAGGCGAGGCCCATCTCCTTTCCCTGCAGCCCTAATTCATCCATTTCTGGCATAGAGGAATGCTCTTCTGCAGACCAGTCAGTTCCCGTGCAGTAACGGAGCTCTGCCTCCGTGGACTGGCGGCAGTTAAGGACAAGATTAAATGGATACCGGAATACTGAGAATTGACTCTAATTTTGTTTTCATCACGGTCTTGTATTTAAGTGATATTCTCTCTCCTCTGCACCCCGTCGTTACTCTAATTAACACAAAATTAACTGTATCTCTCCCTTGTGAGCTCCAGACACAGATGTCAGAGTGGACAATTTCACCTAGATATTCCAAAGTACCTCAGACTCAGAATGAATGAAATGGGAATGGTGATCTTCCTCTTCTCCAAAACAGATTCTTTGTAGCCCATTCCTTTCTTTCCCAGTGGTCTCAACGCCCACCCCATTCTCCAAGCCCCCAGATCCCGGTTCCCCAGCTTAACATTTTCACTTCACATTCTTCCTCTCCACCTAACGGCTGATGTGCCTCCCAAATCCAGTCACTCTGGCCTCCAAATATGTCAGGAACATGTCTCCTCTTTATCCTTGTAACACCTCTTCGTTTTACTCTCTCATCATTTCTCCCTTGGAAAATTGCATTCACCCCTTTCTTGACTGGGTTTTACTGCATTTATTCACATCTACCTATAATTCATTTTCCACAGAGCCATTGATGTAATCCTTTTAAATCATGTCTCCCTCACTCAAACTTTTTAAGAGCTCCCATTGTTCATAGCTATGACCTCCAAAGCAGAGTGTGGACATTCCAGGCATGCAAAACATGATTTTTGGGGTATGGGAAGAAAATATCGAAATTTTTATTTATATTTTTTAATCTTTAAGGGAAAGAAAGAAATTGAGCTTAATTTGATCTATGACTTGACACTGGGTGCTCGGAGCCCTCACCTAGAAAGTAGGTCAGTCATTCATGTCAGGGATGGAATGATGAGACTTCCACCATGTTGAGGGCTTGACAGTGGGACCAACTCATTGTCTGGTATCTGGCGTACTTTAGCATATTGTGGTTTATGTGTTATATTACATAGTTTATATCCCCTTGTTAAGGGGTTTATAAATTATACGAATGCCTCTAAACAGTATGATGTCTACGAGAGTATATAAGGAGATGAGCATCTTTTGTAGCATAAGATATTTGCTGGTTTCTCAGCAAAAAAAATGAAGATATTGTCAAACTTAAAGATGAGTTATACATTGAATTCGTTTGCTGGGACTGTTGTAACAAAACACCACGGACTGGCTGACTTAAACAACAGAAGTTTATTTTCTCACAATGTGAAGGCTAGAAGTCCAAGATCGAGGTGTCAGAAGGGTTAGATTCTTCTGAGGACTCTCTCCCTGGCTTTCAGTTGGTGGCCTCCTCCCATGTCTTCACGTGGACTTGCCTCTGTGCAAGTCCATCCCTGGAGTCTTTGTATCTTCTTATCAGGACACCAGTCCTATTGGAATAAGTCCCCACTCTAATGGCCTTATTTTAACTTCATCATCTCTTTAAAGACCCCCGTCTCTAAGTGCAGTCCCAGTCTGAGGCATTGGGATTTAGGTCTTCAACATATAAATTTGGGAGGATACAATTCAGCCTATAACACACATTTTTCTTTTTGTGAAATTTCTGGTCTGTGATAAAAAAAGTAGGAATCAAAATTATACTACTTAGCACATATTTGAAAAAAATATACTTTTCTGTCCCTTCAAGGTAAAGATGATGGTTTAACAATGTGTGAGAAAATCATTATTTTTTTTAATATGAAACCTGTGCTATGGAGACAATATTTAAAAATGACAGTCTGGAAGTATTTTTCAGCTATATGTATATGAATTAAGTGTGAGAACTATTGTGCCTCTCAGATGTGCACATATGAAACTGGGAAAAAGAATTTTTAACTCTTATAGAAATCTTTTAAATAAAAAGTTTGAGTGGGACATGGACTCACTTGAGTATACACACAATTATATATAAAAACATGACACATTCTTCTTAATTTATAATAATTACTGAGTCACATCAGGGAAGACAGTATTTTTGGGGAGGGGTATGTGTCAAAGACATTTACATAATTGGGGAGGGATTGACAAATGACCATTATAATTTCATATTTGGACGAACTTATCTCTGTGAAGTTTATTTTTATAGCTATAGCATCCATTAAAACCAAAACTCAAAATTAACTAAACTTAGAACCAGACACTTAAATTGCCATATCACAAAGCATTAAACCCAGATTTTTAAAAGACACGTATTTGGTTTCATTTGTTAAAGAATAATTTTTAAAAGATAAAATCATTATTGTTATATATACCCAAAATCAACTTGTGTCACAGATGTTATCTAGTTTATTAATGAGAGAACCCATGGATGATTAATCTAATTCAAAGAAAGATCTGAAGAGCAGACATATTTACAGGCAATCAGGACTGTTAAAATGAATTTGCTAATAGTTAGAAAACTGGTTAATATCCTGTAGAGTGGCACACAATATTTTTCTATAAGGCAGAAATCAATTTGTATCTCTACTAGACAAAATTTATTTGCATTTCTATGGACAAAAGTAATTTGCATTATCTCAGCTCCTTATAATTTAGAGTTGTAAAATAGCCTCGTCCAAGATAATCCAAGGTTCATAGGTCTATCGAATCAGACAAACCTGATGATAATGCCCCACTTTCCACTGAAAGGGTACCTCAACATCTTTCGCACATTTCAAAGTCTTTCATAACTTTCCTGATGCGATACTTCCACAGAAATATTCATCATACTATTTTTAGGTATATAATCAAAGATTTGGGTCATATTAGTAAATAAATTTAAAATTATTTTAAAGGAGTTTTCATTTCATGTGTATTTCAAAACTTTTTATTTTATATTTTATCTATGCTTTTTAATAGATACAAAACTAGAGATTGTAAATACTTTTTATAAAAATAAACATAAATACAAATATTACATATTTGTCATTTAAAAAATTATTTACCGGTGAAGATTTGGTGCCCCAACATTTGGAGATCACTATTCTAGAGGACGAAACCAAAGTTTTCAGCATCTACAGAGACTCAGTGTCTTGGTGGGAGCCCCAGACCTCTGCTTTGCCCTTGTCAGCCACTAAGGCTGTGTCCCGTGCTCCTAGTCAGCCTGTTCAAAATGATTAGCATGCCCACGAACAACTTTATAGTCACCAGCTTTGAAAGATGGCTCCCTGGAAATACTACAGTAAGGGAGGTCACTGCCTTAAGAGAGTCTTAGTAGATTTATTAGAAGAGAGAAGGCAAAGGAAGATATTTATGAGGATTTGGGGATTTAGTTTAATACAGATCATTTGATATAGGAGCTTATTGGATTGGGTCAGATTTGGGAGCTAGAACTAGGTGGTGGTTTCAAATTAAATCTTGAAGAGACAGTTGCTGGATGTTGTTTATTGCACCAAGAAGGGGGCCTTTACTCTACTAAGCATAAGCTGAAAACTTATGCAGGCAATTCCTTCTATTAGTTTCCTGAGGCTGTGGGAATAAACTCCCACCAACTGGGCGGCTTAACACAAAAGAAATGTATACTCTCCCAGTCTGGAGGTCACATTTTTGAAATCCAGGAGTTGGCAAGGCCACAATTCCAGAGGACCGAAGGAATAATTCTTCTCTTGCTCCTTCCAGCCTTTGGTGGCTATTGGCTGACCTTGGTGGCTGTATCTCTCTCTGCTCCATCATCACCTCTCTGTCTCCTCTAAGTGTGTGTCCCTCTCAAAACTATCTCCGTCCCTCTTTTTTGAGGATACATGTGATTGCAATTAAGGTCTGCCCAGATAATCCAGGAGAAATGCCTCCACTCAAAATGATTAATTTAATTGTTTCTTTTGCCATATAAGAAATATCCATTCTTTTACCATATCAGGTAATATGCACAGATTCCAGAGATTTGACATGGATATCTTTTGGTATATTGAGTTGAATCGTGTCATCCCCAAATTCATGTCCACCTGGAACCTCCGAATGTGACCTTACTTAGAAATAGGTTCTTAGCAGACATAATTAATTAAGGTGAGGTTATCCTGGATTAGGGTGGGCCCTAATTCAACGAATGGTGTCCTTATCAGAAGAGAAACAAAGAATACCTTGTGATGATGGAGGCAGAGGTTGGAATGATGCATCTACGGGACAAGGGACACCAAGTATTGTGAACAACCACCAGAAACTAAGAGAAAGGCATTAAACAGATTCTCTCCTCCAGAGCCTTGAAGAGAGAATGGCATTGTTGACACTTAGATATTGAACTCTATGCTCTAAAACCATGGGAAGATAAATTACTGGTTGTTTTTTTTTTAAGTTTATAGTAATTGGTTACAGCAGCCCTAGAAAACTAATACAGTAGGTCATTTCTCAGCCTACCACATTCCTGAAAAACAATCTCATCTTCCTGAGCAAGACTTACTAAAAAGTCAAGTCATGTATATAAAGACTCTTGACTGTAAATTCTGCACCTGTATAGTTGGTTCCATTTCACGCCATCTCTCACTCAGAAGCCTCTACCTCTTGCGGGCCTTTCTTGGTCCTGCTCACCAGATCCAGCCTCATCAGGAAACTGAGTCAGGATGACTTGAGTCACAATTCATTTATTTGGTCCGAACCCCCTAGGCCCACCTGAGCTCACCTGTAACTTCAGTGGGCAGTTCCTGGCCTGCTTCAAGCCCTTTGTCTCTCTTCTTGACTGCTGCTGTCCTCGGCATTTCAGAGCTTGTTCCAGCACAGGGGCACCTGGAAGTGGCTTGTGGGAGCAACTCGTAACTAATGCAGAGTGAGAATTGGTGGGTCTGTGTCCAAACCCTTTTGTCCCCTCGTATGTTAATTCTGAAGTATATTCAAAACATTTTCTCATATTTTTTGGCTTTTTTTTTAATTACCTGTTTTGTTTTCCCCACTCCCTCATTTATGTTCCCCGTTTTCACCTCCCAAGTAAGCTACCCGCCCCAAGCCCCCACCTCAGAGTCAGCATTTGAGGGAACCCTGAAAAGAACACACAGTATTGGACTCTGCTGGGTCCATCCCTCCCTCTGTCCCTGGCCCCACCTCCTTCTCTCTGGAGACATGAAATGCTGTGGCCCTAACACCTCTCGTTGCTGTGCCCACTGGCCTGTCCCCTCAGATGCCCAGGTCCCTCCACATCATTCTACAGATATTTTTGTAGAGTTGGAGGCAACACATTAAGGAAGAGGCAGCTTCTGAGGAGTCACACCTGGATCACGAAGCCCACACACCATTTCTCCTTTCCTTCTGTTGGAGCCAGTCAGGCAGGAAATTAAAGAAATTCTCTGACTGGATGACATTTCCAGCCTCTTGGTCTCGCTGCAGTTCATATAATCATGCTCTTAGTGGCTCTTGAAAAGTCCTATTTTTCAACTGGCTTCCATCTTTTTTTCCTCACGTTTACTTTAAAGCCAAATGGTACACAGCAACGAGACCTGGGTCGAAGACCGTGAACGTGCTAGTCATTCAGCCTCTCCATCCAAATTCACCCTCTGCTCTTGTCCCTGCTCTGAGCCCCCAGAGCCTGAGCTTGTGACTGCACTACCCAAAATTAGTGTTGATTTTTCTCGTCTTCCCCTTTCTGGCTTTCATTAAATGAACCCTGACCAAAAGAGGATTAACAAATATTGAAGATAAGCGTATTTCTTGTCCCTTGGCTCAGACAAGAGCATTGTTTTTGTTTGTGTATATGTTCGTTTGGTTTGGTTTTAGCAACAATTATCTAGGGTTGATTTGGGCATCCTCTCTCATCCTATCTAAAGCCATCATTTTCAAGCTATACATTAACCTTGACCCATTTTTCCTTTCTGTTGGGAGCCTGCCTGCCCTGACTCAGCCTGATACAGATGCTCGAGCGAGCATGCTGTCCCACCCAGTGGGGGAGGAGCCCCATGGAACTGGGTGCCCGCTGCTCCCTTCATTGTAGAGGTTCAACTGTATGTGTGTCTGTTTGTAAGACCAGCCTGCTGGACATAACTTACACCCGAAACCCTATGTCTCCATAAATAACCGCTGGCAGTTTCATTACAGCCTGGGGTACCCTGGCTAACACTGGCAGCCAACTTAATGCCAGTCAATCTTTCTAATGCCTTTCATGGTTTGGTTTCATTAGGAGCCAAGGCCATCACTCACCATGTGCCTGCTTAGCCACCATGCTGATTTGTGTCTGTTTATCGTGTGAGCAAATATGCGTCCCAGAAGACCCGAGGCAGACGATGTGCTGCCGAGTTTCCCTAGTTATTGCTTAGTGTGAGAATATGTATTACCTTTTATTACATGGCCATTAGAGAGTAAAATCTGGGGAGAGATTTCTATCGGAGGGGAGTGAGCATAATTATAAATTTGAGGACAATGTAAATTATACTTTGCTGTAATAGTCACTGAGTTATGAAACAGGGCTTTCTTTTAGTGATACCAATTAATTCATAGCTCACGTGAGACCATTATGCTGCCCCTTCCTCCTTATTCCAGCTTTCCAGTCTTTGTTTAGCTTTTATTTGTGCCCCTGTATCTAGACAAGAATTGGCCAATTTGAATGAAAAAGAGACTACTTCTAACTCTCTGGTAAAACCCCAGCAAAACTGGTGTCTGTCATTTCGTGTAGGATCTGAGTTAAATAGCCAGGTATATCTGAGGGAGAGAGGAGAGAAAAAAGATGAAAAGAAATGCTTTTCTGTCAGAGAGATCAGGAGTCACTTTATCTGGCTTAGCATAATTACCTACAACGTGGTCAGCTCAGCCTGTCCTTCACACCATTCCCTTATTAAAACTGGGGGTGAGAAAAATTGATACTTAAGGTGAAGCTTCAACCAAGTAGCTTTGGATTATGTAGCGAGCATTTGCTCAGCAGAGCCTAATGGCTCATACTAACCTTGGCGGCATCTCACTGGCCATATTTCCACAGTTGAGTTAGTCTTGAATAATTTCTCCAACAAATTAAGCATAAAAAGCTTTTCCTCTAACCTCAGTCATGAATTTTTTTTTTTTTTTTTTGCCTCTCTACATTATCCCTAAGCCTTTCTGGGATTTTTATCATAAAGCCCATGGGAGAGGCCACTCAGCTTTCTGCCTACACCTGCATGTTCACAGTAGACTTTGACACGTGGACTGAAACGGGCTTACCGGGGCTCACAACCGAGCGGTGGATGGAACTTAATCTTCCTGTGTGTGTCCATGCCACCCCTCTTCTCCCTTCCATTGGGTGTAAACTTGTTCCCACCTCACACCTCCATCCCTTCCAGGTCCCTGGTGCCCTAACTTTAATGTCCTCTCTAATCCCTCGCCTCTGCCCAGCACACGCACAAAGCTTGATTTCATCAGTCTTTGATGACAAAAATCAAACAAAACAAAACATAAACAAACAACAACAGACATCCCTTCCAGTCCCTCTGCTTTTTGAACCAATGATTTGTGACTTAGTGTGTGTTCGTGTGTGTGTGTGTGTGTGTGTGTGTGTGTGCGCGTGTGTGTGTTCCAGGGTGGAGGAGGGTTGATATCTTAGGATGATAGTGGAGAAATAAAACCAGAATTGGCAGTAAGGTGTATAACTTGAAAGACTATATTCGGCATTGTGATTTTACATTTAAAAGACAGGAAGAAAAAAAAAAAACACCCAAAACTTGTTTTACTACCTGTATTATTACATAGTAGAAAAAAGACTTGGCAAAACCTGGAGAAGATTGGAAGAAAATATCCTCTTCTGTTTTATGAAACAAACTACACAATGTAAATATTACTTGAAAAGGAGCTGGAAAAGAAGGAAAAGTAGTTAGCTGCCATCCCACAAGGGGAGAAGTGACCCTTTTGGAAGAAGGGTTATAAGAATTGTTTATTTCATGTTTATTTCGTTGAGTTTGTTTGGTTAATGGGTTCCCCTTCCACTATGTCCCCCTCCTCTTGTAGTGGAATCCTTGCAAGTTTCATTAATAAAGAAGTTTGATGCTAAAGGCTAGAAGAGGTGGCAGGTGGGGCGTTGACTCAGTTTTCTGATTTGTGGCTTTAGGGTGTGAGAAGGTTTCTATCACAGGCTTAGAGATGACCAAAACATCAAACACATGTCTCCCTTCCCTTGGTTTAAGATTTCTTGTCCCTGGCTGAAATGAAAGTATCTCTGGGAGCTAGAGTCCTTTTAGATAAGTCTTGGTCACTCTCACCTCAGAGTTGACTGAGTCCCTTCCTAAGAACAAAAGTAACTGAGCAGAACAAGGAGGATACCGGGACAGTGAGCAACTGAAAGAGAGGGAGGAGGTATAAAGACTGATTTTCAGCTCTAGCACTTTTCCGTTTCTCGTATCCATACCCTTTGTCCTATAATTTAGTAGTTCTTTCCTTAAAAGGGATGAAGTCAGGGGGAAAGCTTTATGACACTGGATTTGGCAATAATTTCCTGAATATGACACCAAAAGCACAGACAAAAAAAAAAAGAAGAAAAAAAGAGATAAATTAGATTTCATCAAGATAAACAACTTTTGTGTATCAAAGGATACTCTTAACAGAATGAAAAGGCAATCCATGAAAAGGGAGAAAATATTCCTAAATCACGTATCTGATACAGGATTAATGTTCAGAATATACAGAGAATTCATACAACTCTACAATAATAACCAAAGGGCAAACATTGCTATTAAAAATAAGCAAAGGACTTGAACAGACATTTCTCCAAAGAAGATATACGAATGGCCGGTAAACACATGAAAAGATGTTTAAAACCACTAGTCATTTGGGAAATATAAACCAAATCCATGAGATACCACTTCACACTCATTAGGATCACTATCATTAAAAAATAGTAGATAACAAGCGTTGGTGAGGATGTGAAATTGGAACCCTTGTGCATTGCTGATAGGAATGTGAAATGGTGCAGACACTCTGGAAGATGGTATACGGTCGTTCCTCAGAAAAGTAAACAATTAGTATATGATTCAGCAATTCTTCCTCTGGATATATACCCCCAAATAATTGAAATCGGGGACTCAAACAAATATCTGTACACCCATGTTCATAGCAGCATTATTCACATTAAACCTACCGTGGATTGCTGAGAGTTGGCTGATCGAGGCAGGGCTCACTTGGGTCTAGGCAAGGCTCCAAAAGGTGGAAGCAACCCAAGTGCTGATCAATAGATGAATGGATAAACAAAATGTAGCATAAACATACACTGGAATATTATTCAACCTTACAAAGGAAAAACATTCTGACACATGCCACAACGTTGAGGAACCTTAAAGACAGCCACGGGCCCGGGCACTTAAAAAAGTAAATTTTATGTTATGTGTATTTTACCACGAAAAGCATGTGGGACCAACTGTAGAGGAAGAAGTGATTGTGTATCAGGGTCGATCCTAGACTTTGGAAGGTCTTCTGTGCTTCTGCTTGCTCTCTCGACCCTCTGCCCTGGCCATGGGAAGAGTTTCCCCAGAGTAGCTAACGTCCATTCAGATCGAGCCCTAGAATGGACAAACACACATGGACCAAACTTCAGCTAGAAGCCAGAATCTCTGCATCCACAGCTGGGGGCAGAGGAGCCCTGCCTCGACCCAAATGAGCCCTGCCTCAATCAGCCAGCTCTCAGCAATCCATGGTGGGTTGAATGAGATTAACTATTACTGTTTTAGCCACTGATTTTGGGAGTAGCTGTTACATAGTAGTATTGTGGGGCAAGAATATGGTGGGGAAGTGAAAATCCTTGAAAGGCCAATACTCGTGGCCTTGTAATTTTGCCAGTGGCCAGCCAGCTCTCCTCTAGTAGACACATGCTTAGTCAGGATCGTCACTAAGGGCTTCCTAAATTTTCCTCATTGCTTTGTCCATTGTCGACTAAAAGCAGACCCGTAAGTCTGTCAGTTCCAGTTGATTCCCCTATATCGAGCACCAGCTTTGTCAGAACGCTACTTAAGTTCTTCCTCACGACTTTCGACTGCACTTAGGATACATTCCAAGTCCCTCGATGTGGCTTTAAGGTCTTACCTGCCCCAGGGCTCCTCTCCAGCTTCATCTCTTCATCAGCCCCTCTCACTGTTTACTCCTTTTCTAATCTCAATTTCAATTGCTCTGTCTCTGTCACTCTGTCTCTCAGTCTTTCTCTCCTTTCTCGTTCTCTTGTTCTTGTGGCCTTCAAATATGCTGACCCTCTAGCATATTTGAGAAACATCCTGTACTCCGAGATTGCACCTGATTCCCAATTGGCCTCCTAGTAAGTTCTAATTTAAATATTACTCCTTTTAAAAGTTCTTTCATGAACTCACCAACCAGATAAGATGCTCTTCTATTGTTCTCCCATAACATCCTGCATTTTCTTTATAAACTCAATACATTTGTACTCAACATATCTGTCTCATTCACTCTACTCTCTCGAAATAGCTGGTAAGAAAAACATAGTGGGAGCACAATATACCTTTGCTTAAAACATATTGAATGAATTAGTGCATTAAAATTGTGGCTCCAAGACCACTGTGTCCTCTTGACGAGATTCACTAATGGACTCTGTCAGTAAAAATTCCACCTCGGCTCGAAGAATATTAAATTGAATGAAAACTTAGAGATCATATAGTCCAATTCCAAATGAGCAAACTTAAGTTCCTTCAAAGATAATTTCCTCAACGATATTTTAGTTGATGGACTCTAAACTGGATGGTTCTAAGATAATTATAAAATGATAAGTGTTTCTGCTCTTAACTCTGGATTTACTAAACGGGACATTTATTCATGACGCCAGCCTTTTAACTAAGCCGTGCAACTCCGGGGTCCATAGAAGAGGAAATTTATGGGTCTATGAATCTTCATTTGCAGCTCTCGAGAGGATAATGGTGACTTCTGATTTAGACATTCCCCAGAGATGTAGCTGAGCTGGTGCTAAAAGCCCTTAACTATTTACTAGCATATCAGTCCTTCTTATCAGAACATTAATTCCAAGGAATGTCTTAGTCCCTCAATTGGTAATTTCCATCACTCATATCAGTCATTCTATGACTATCAATCACTATTCATTAAAGGCCAATAGGGCACCTAACCCTCCCCTATATTGGGCAAGCATCTATTGTGATCAAGAGGGTTAGACATGGAGCTCAAAGTGTTAATTTAACTCCCAAGTCATCCTATTAATTTTTTTTTTCAATTTAAGCCAACCATGACCTGATGCACGCACATGCATGCAAGCACTCACACACATACATGCACACACCTGAAACAATAATATTCTTAACTACGGAATCACTTTGCTATTTTCTATTTCTATTCACGTCTACTCCATTCAATGCTGTTCCAGTCTATTTTATTCTGTTTTCATTAATTTTTAAATGCTGGTCAAAATCATGGAGTTTTTTTTCCTTTTTTTTAACCTACAAATACTGTACAACTTCAAAACAAAGAAAGATCAAATATACCAAGTGTCTTTGTATGCACTGTTTTAACAGAGTGATGTATATGAAAACTCTTATGAATGACTTCTCTGCAGAGGTGTATAGAACTATGTTTTGTTTGATTTGACTTCTTTGAGTGTGTGTGGGGTCTACGGTTGCTTGAATAGTTTCACAGGTATGAAAATTCGAGTTTGGAGAAATCTAAAGTTACATAGCTGGCACATGGCAAAGAATGGTTTGGAACTAAGGTCAATAGACACAATGTTTTATAATCTATCTATTTTTCCATGCTGTTGGCATACTGAATCTAGGTATTCAAGTGTCCTGAAACAAAAATCAGGATGTATCTGGACACCAAGAACATGATATTTGAAATGAAGCCTATAAAAAAAGTCCAGGCTCTGACTCTCATACACTTTAGAGACCGTTGCTATATCACTGAAGATGGAGATCTTCAAATTCATTTCAAGATCAGAAGATGAGCTATGCCCCTTGTTTTTCTCTGACAGTGGCACCTTGAAACGGCTTTGAGACAGTGTCTCACATGTTGGTCCCCATGAAGCCTGAGATACTTTTAACACCTAAATTTCAATACTCTCATTTTGGTTTTCATCATTAAAAATACCTCCCCGCACTCTTATTTCTCTCTGAAGATATTTACTAGTCAGCAGTATGCGACACTTTATTCCCACCTGGCTTTATCTATAACCGCCCCTCCTTGCGGTTCAAGCGCCTGCCATACTAGACTCCGGAAAGTCTTGGGAAGGCGACCTGCTCCGTATGGTTCCCTTTCTTTGCCACGCTGTTTCCTCTTCCCAAAACATCTTCGTTCTCATTGGCTGAAGCATTACTTCCTCCTCCAATGCCCCAGACTGACTTGACGGTTCTTTCTTTTATGCTTGAATTGTGCTATATGCAAATATGTTATGAAGAATTTATCTTGTTGTTTTACTGTTTTGCAAAACAAAACTCTCCTTGTTACTACAGCTAAGAAATCAATATCCTTCCTTCAATGTTCATCCTGCCAAACGCTTGTAGCCTATGTATCGTTTTCACCTGCCCAGAGCCCATGCTGCCTACATATCTGAAGGATGCATTGGGGATCTGCTCCTCTTCCACTGACACAGTCTTGGTGGAACTGTCAAGATGATCCATCATCTCCTGGTCAAGAATAAGTACACTATTCAAGCCAGAATAATCAGATAATATGAATTCAAATCCATTTAATTCGAATCTTGAGTAGAGTGACGCAAAGACTGAAAATAGTTGTGTTTTTATGTATCTTTTTTGTAGAAACAAAAGGTGAATTAGATTTAATATTAAGAAAAAAAGATAGCCGTAATTATACTAATTGACTCAAAAATATACACATTTCTTGAAATAAGAGTGGCTGAAACCATGGACGCTAGTGGCTAACTAGTTAGAGTTTGACCCGTGACTTTTTCTGAGATTTCTCCAATACCACCATGCGGCAGTAACTCTGAACCACCTTAAAAATTTAAAAACTTCTGCATAATTGAAAAGCACCATAAAAAGTTAAAAGATAAACCACAGCTTGGGAGACTATATTTACAACACACATCACCAACAAAAGATTAGAGTCCAGAATACATAAATAAGTTTTGCCAATCAATAAGGAAAAGAACAACAACTAAGTAGAATAATCCACAAAGGATGTAAACGTGGAGTTCATGGAACAGGAAACATGAACGATGAACAGCTTATAAAAATGTTCAATACTGGTAATTATTAGGGGACATTTCTGCCAGCAGAAATGCAGAAACACAGCTTCCAGCTCACTTCCTTCTTTCAAACCTCATGCAGATCATCTGATTGGCCAAACCTTAACCATGTGGACAGTACTACTTCTAAAGGAGGATGAGGAATTTAATTTTGAGCTTTTGGGCTCTAAATTATTATGTCATACTAGGAGAAGGATGAAATAAATGTTGTGTTAAAGCACATTTCAGTCTGTAGTGGATGCCGGGGCTCTGTCCAGAGCATCTCTTCAAGCCAGCTCACCCATTTCATTCCCTGGTGACTGGATTTCCTGGTGTCACACACTCCCATCTGTATGCCTCGCTGGGAACCATCCTTGTGCACTGAGAACTGACTCACACGGTTATGCTCCCTCCCAAGGGAAGGACCATTAACGCTTGGCTAGTCTGGTGAAACAAAGGCGTGGCCACCTGGTCTCTATTTGGGACGACAACAAAGGCCATCTCAGTTCCAGAGCTTCCTGTATGATAGGCAGAGGCGTCAGCTGCAGCCCATCTCAGTTCAACTTCTCCCTCTGCTCAGTCATTCCCTCCTCACTTATTTTTTATGTGGATCTCCCAAGAATGCTCCCTAGTAAATCTTAGAACTCTCCATTTCAGAGACTGGCTCCAGAGAACCCACTCTAAGAAACCAATTTAGAGAAAAAGAATGAAAAAGACAGGCAGAAAGAGAATAAGAAAGAAAGGGACATATTTCGATAATAGACTATCTACGCTACATGCTGAGCGAAAGAGGCAAGTCACAAAACGATCATATGTATTTTTGTGTATCCAAACATAATAAAATAATAAGAACACCCATATAGAGAATAATAGGAGTTATGACCTTTGGGGCGGAGGTGTATAAAAGAAGGAGATGGGAGAGGGAGTACATGTCATCCTTGGCTGTATCTTTAATATTTTATTAAAACAAATTTGATAACATGTAATGATTTGGTAATGGTGGGTAGCAGGAACAATTATTATATCACTTTCTATGATTGCTTTATGTTTTAAATACTTTAAAATATAGAAAAGGAAAAGAAAATGTTTGCATCTGCCTCACCCCCCATGTTGGCATCTCCAGATCTCGCTGGAATCCTTAGCTCACCCCCTGACCGTCGGTCGTCAGCAGACCGGGTTTCTTTTATTTCCACGTGAAGGGCACCAACTGGCACATCATTGTATTAGATGTGTTACGTTATTACTCATTTAAGTGATAAATACAATAATGCATAAAAAAGTAAGTTATGTACTCTAAAGACCAATAAAATGTTGACTGGAGTTTTCCTGAGAGCAAAACTTGCTAACCAGGTTCTGAACTAGGAAGAAAGGTGGCCTTGGGCACAAGCAGATTGGGTCACGTCGAGCTCCGCTGGAGAACTGGTCGGTGGCAGCTCCTGTAGGACACGTGGCCCACATTATCTTTCCAGACTCACCTCCCACCTGCCCACCCTGTTCCTCCGAATTCTCGCTCGTCCTCTCCAGCCTGTCTGTTTAGTAAACTCCTGTCCATTCCTCAAGCCCCAAGCCCTGAACCACGTTGTTGGTGGGCCTTCCCTGCCCTGCAATCCACGTAGAAGGAAGCCCTCTCTCTACACCACACTCATGGCGTAACACAGACGGTCCTAGGGCAGCCCTCTCCCTCTGTGACAGCCTCTGTGCTCATGCAGGGGCTGTCTTATCTGTTTCGCAGCTCCCCAGCCTCTTGCACAGAACTGCTACTCACAGTGCTGGTTCTCTCCCAGCTTGCATCACTGAAACCACCAGAGACGTCTTTTCCCTTCCAGAGACGATCTCTTAAGCCTCTTATCGGTCTCAATAATGGTCCAGATTGAGGCCTGCCAGGGTTTGATCTAGGTTGGCCATTCTCCTGTTGTGGTGGCTCCAAGGGTGTTGGGACTTTAGGGAGTATGCGAGTCCAAGAGACAGAAGAAGACACTGTACCCCATCTGGATGTAAAGTCCCCTGCAAAGCGCAGTGACCACCACCCCTCAAGGAGACGTTCGAAAGCTCTGCCGTCACCAGCCTTCGTGGTCCTCCTCGTGCCCTCCCTAGTCTGGCTGGCTGCGCTTCTGCAGGTGTAGACTTTCCTAGCGGGGACACAGTCACTCCTGCGGTGACAGAACCCAGAGCCCCTCTTTAGAAGTGAGGAGGGACGGAAGCGCTCGCTCACAGAGCACCTGCTATGTGTGTTTACAGATGTCAGCTCATTAATCATCACAGATGACATCAGTGACCAAGGTGCAGAGGTGAAGGGGCTTGATCAGGGCCAAATGACCAGGGAATGGCGGGAACCAACTCAGCCTTCTCCTTTTCCCACCCCTTATCTCTGGAGAGACTTGATTAAATCTCCTGGAAACTTACCCTAGACTTTTATGATCCAAGGCAAAATGACAAATGACTAAAGGGGAATAGAAATCATCTTTTAATCATCTCCAAAGCCATAAGATGCACATAACTGACATTGGCAGGGGGTCGGGTGAGGGAGTAACAGCGCTTTCAGAGGGCATTCTAAATGCTGGCTGAATAATATCAATAACAATAACAATAAAACAGTGAAAGCTGGGACCATGTGGAGAAGGCTGGTGAGGGCTTTGACACAGTCAAAAGTTCACATTTGATGAAGGACATTAATATTTCATTTAATTCCTTTATTAGCCAAGACACCCAAAGGTCATTTGGAAAGATTTTTTCGGGTTCCCAGCTTGACAGTCTTTATCTGGAGAATAGACGTTGGGGGTTCCTGAGGTGAGATGGAAGATATTTTCCAGATAGCCAGATATGATGACTGGCTAAAGATGGCTAGATAATAATTAACAAGCTCAGTACCACCTGCCATTTCAGAACTGCATGTCAACCCAGATTCGTTGATGTCCAGTTGATTCTTGCGACCTGAAAGAGAGGTGTGTTGAGATTTTTCTGACATTGTGATGTCAGTGAGTGTGTGTGTGTGTGTGTGTGTGTGTGTGTGTGTGTGTGTGTGTGTGTGACAACTGGGAGCTGCTCAGGCAGGGGCAACGTCTTTCTTTTAATTGTACTGAGAGATGGGATTAATCAATCAAGCAGTGTTTACTGGGGCCCTTCTGGAAGGCACAATACACAATATTGAAGAAGACCATGGAGGCAGTTAAGAAGTTCAGCACGAGCCTTTCTAATAATAAGGAAATATAAAACATTCGTTAACAGCGATACCTCTACAAGTATTGAGATTGGCAAGATATACACACACGTTTGTGTGATTTCACTCATGGCGAGGTTGTTAACTGCATAATCAGAGTTGGATAGGGTACATCCATTCCTTGAATATTTGTCAAGAGTTCATGATGAGCCAGGAAAACTTGGTAGGGTGACTAGATGATTAATAAGAATGAGTAGGAAGGGACTCATCAATGAGGGACAAAATGGGGGAAGAAAGGCGTTATATGAAGAGAGGCTAGGGCGATGTGTTTCTAGAAAGTGTTCTCTGGCACAGAATAATTCATTTGATGTTAAACCATAACCATAGACTCTGGAACCAAGCACACCTGGATTCAAATCCTGTCTTAGCTATTTCCTAACTTTTTTTTTTTTTGTCCTGGGTTGTTTATTTAACTTCTCTGTGCCTTGTTTTTCGCATCTATCAATGGGAATAGTTAGAACACCCATGTCATAAAGTTTTGCCAAGGGGCTAATAGGTAAGTCTCATAAAGTTCTAGGCAAAGTGCCTCATGCGTAAAAAGCAGTCAGTATGCATTATTATGGTTATTATGATTATGATTGATATTAGAATAAAAATCATCCTAAGGTCCAATACGTTTGAATAGCAAATTTTTAAAAAATATTGAATAGATTTCTTTGTTGTTGGACTTTTCCTACCTTCTAATATATATCATATATCTTCTGAGAGTCGGAGGGTGTAAAGTGCTTTTCCAATATATAAAAGCACAGACCTACTCTCATCCCCGCCACGACCATTATGTTTGGAGTTTGTTTGTTTGTTTCCTGACATCTGGCAGGTCACACTTCTACACGTGCTGATGTGGGGCAAGGGGAAGTTCTGATCAGAAGCCAACAAGCGGTGTGGGGTTGGGCGCGGGAGACGGATGCACAGGAAAAGCGGATGATTTCTGAGTAGCGGGAGGCAAGGGAGCGGCAGCTCATATGTCTTCTCATTTGTTTATCTGGAGAAGGAAGGTCCACACTTGGTCGACTTTCGGACCCTCTGTGTTGCGAAGTCCGGAAGATCGAAGGGAGTGGCCCCTGCCCGGAGACCGTGCGGGCCGGCCTTCATTCCCGCTACGCTTTAGTCTTGACGTAGACAGGAAGTCTTACTTCTCTGTACTGTTCCTGTTTCCATCCTGTTTACTTCTACCCAGACAAGTAGTCTGGGCTAGTATTTCCCTAGCAGAGGGTTCATTCATTTACTCACTTGTTCGCTGCATTTTCAACACAATATTTTATTCAACAAACTATTATGGACCGCTTACTTTCTGGCAGGTTTAGAATTAGCTCGTGAGGACAGAGAAATGAAAAATACACAGCCCTGGCCCTGAAGGAACACAAAGGCTCTGAGGATAGTATATGGATTCTAATCTAGATGGGGAAAATCTCTATAAGCAACTATTCTAACGCAATCTGGTGTCTTTACCTTTATGCAGTTTTCCCCCCATCTTTATTGAGATATAATTGACGTGCAACATTGTATAAGTTTAAGGTTCACAACGTGTTGATTTGATATTATGCATTTAGGGTTTTAGTCAATGTTTAGTTGTTTGGACGAAGGTGTGATGTTGAGAGAATTTCATTTTTTAATAGATAGTTCATTTCCCCAGCACTGTGTATTGTATAGTTTATTCTTTCCCCCACTGATTTATCATATTCAAGCATCAAAATGGTCATAGGTCTGTTTCTGAACTTTCTGTTTTGTTCTGTTTGTCCTTTTTATCTATTACTAGGCAACTGCCATACCGTTCTAATTGTTACAGATTTATCATAAATTTCAATATCTTATAAATCATATTTGTCTTATATGTTCCTGACACTTTCCTTTTACAAATTGGTGTTAGAAATGCTGACCGTATTTTGCGAATAGCTTTTTGTGATTTTGATTGGAGTTGCATTTAATCTATAGATCAGTTTGGGAAGGGCTAACATTACTACAATATTGAGTTCCTCTCATAAATATGGTTCTCACCAATTTATTTAAATCTTTTTAAATGTACTTAAAAAGTTTTATAATCTTTTTATTTAAAGATCCTGCAGATATTATGCTAGAAATGGTATTTTAACTACATTATAAATTTTCCATTTCTGACATAATAATTGTATAATATCATAACTGATTATTTTTATATCAATATTTTCCTTTAACTTTGATAAACTTTCCTACTAATCCCAAAGGTCTGAAATATCCTGAGCTTTTCTACTTAGATTATTGTCTTATTGTCTGCTAAAAATAGCAGTTTTAATTCTTCCCTTGCGATCTTAATACTTTTTTCCCTTGTTTTATTATTCTGTCTACGACCTTCCTAACAATGTTAAATGAAAGTGACAGAAAGTGACTCTGACTTATTCCTGACACAATCCTACTATTTTATCAGATAGTCTGGTGCTTTCTGTAGGTTTATGGTAGATATCCTTGATTCAAACCTTATTTTTAATATAATTTGACTATATAATTGTTTTTGTAAATACTTCTTTAAAGGCCACTTCTTTAGCATCTAATATAGATCCCTAATTTTGTAGCTGGCACATAGTAAGTATTAAGTAAATACGTATTGATTAAACCAATGAGTACTCTAACTTGGTCTCTCTACGCTTCCACCGAAGTTCAAACGAAGTTATTCCCCAATCTTATCTCCTGCCTTTAATCGTGGCATTTAATTTCATAGTTGGAAGAGGCCTTAGATATTGTCAATTCTGAACCCTTATGTTTCAAATTAGAACCTATGAATCAGAGAAGTGACTAGTCCAAGGTTACTCAGACTGACATCTTCAATAAGACTTATAGTCCTTCTTGAGATCCTCGAACCTACCTGAACACTTCATTATTTTTTGGATATTCCGTCTTGTGTTGCAAAGGGCTACTTCAGTATGCCATGCTCTCTTTTTCCTCTACTTTCTTACCCTCTCGCCTCTTTGACCCATTTCTTTCTGATTCCTCATGTCTTACTACAAATGTCGCTTCTTCCAGGAAGTCTCCCATGCCATGCCCACATTCGGAGAACCCAGAAAACCTGTACTTCTCCTGACATAGCACTTATTCCATTTTAAGCTCTAGATTTAACAGTTATCGACCAACACCCTGGACTTAAAAATGTTGTGTGGAAAGTTGACACACCAGTCTGTCTCACACTTCTTTTCCCAGGACCTTGCCCAGCTTTCAGTACTCAATAAATAGGCAGAAAATGAATATTTTTCAATTAGTAAATTCATATCTTTTACCTTCTAAGAATAAAATGTCCCTGCTTCCATTAGACTGGTAACTATTCAAAACTCTGGTTGGAGATAAAGGTGGGCCTTGCTTGGGATGGTAAATGTATTTCTGAAGAAGAAAATTGAATTACTTTTAAATGCTCTAAAAGAGATTGCTATTTAAAGGATCCATTTAGTAGATCTTTTCATGAAGCAAAGAATGTGATTATAAAAGTAAGCACTGCATTCTCTTCTGCAGCCTGAGGCCTTTGGGGCCTGCAGAGCCTCAGGGAGTTGAATGCACCAGCTCGTGGGGGAGGGGCGTGGGAGTAGCAGTTCTTGCTGGACTTGGGAGAAGATTAAGCACAAGGTTTAATCATTAACCTAACTAGTACATTTTTTATAAAACTTATCAGACAGAATTCTGGCCTCTTTTAACAGAGCCCTAGCATTTCTATCTTTCCAACTTACAGATGAGGAAAATGAAACCACTTACTCTTTTGCTTGGAGAAAAATCTAATATGGGTGGGTAGGAGAAAACTCTCATATGGGTGGGTAGGAGAAAAATCTAACATGGGTGGGTAGTTCCTAAAATGACCACAGTACATAATGTCAGGGCTGGAAGAGAACTCTGAGATCAACCTGCCCAATCACCTCATGGGACAGGTGGGGAAACTGAGGCCCAAGCGATAAGTAACTTCACCAAGGCCAAATAATCACTTATTGATGAGCGGGACTGCAACACAGACCTTCTGTCTCTTAGTCCAGTGATCTCTGTGTGAACTGATTTTCTACTTAAAAGTTGGACAACCCCAAGAGTCAGATCCTTAGAATACGTGCAGCATCCTAGTTGATAAAACAAAATTTGGAATCAGAAAGACTTGGATTTTAGTCTAAGCCCCCCAACTTAACATCTCAATGACTTCAGATAATTTACGCCACTTCTAGAAGCCTCAATCTGCTCATCTGCAGAGCAGGAACAGTTACAGTGCTACCTTATAAAGTAGGTATGTCTCCTAGATGACGATGCACGTGAAAAGCTTGCATGAGGGTCTGGCATATAGTGGGAGCTCAGTGGCAGTGATGATGGTGATGGTGATGGTGACTACAGTGACAATGGTGATGATTTTAATGATGGCTTGCACGTGCGCGCTCTCTCTCTCTCTCTCTTTCCTTTTACCCTTAGATAAAAGGCCACGGGCTCATCTTCCCTAATCTAAGAATTGGCTATGACTAAATATGGCCAAAATAACTCAAAAATGAACTCTAAATTAAAACAATTGCTAGAAAGAGGTGTTTCTAACTCTTGAATGGATAGAAACCCACTGCATTTAAACTTGTTAAATGTTATTGTTTTGCTAACAGCCTCCAGTCTGGCAGACCTGATGTCTAGCTCCAGAAGAACTACTGAAGAGAGACTTATTTGTTTTTCTTTTCTTTCTCAGTTCTCTTCTCTCCTCTGTCTAAAAGAAATAAACAAACCTGCAGCCCCCAAACAAACAAACAAACAAATAACTAAGCAAAGTAAAGCCTTACTTTAAATCCAGCTCCCAGCAAAGGTGGGAGGAACATCCCGTAGGTTCCAGAGCTAAGGATGTTATTTTCTGAGTTTCTTCTCTTCTGTCTGCTAGCTTTGAGCCATGCTGGGAAACATGAAACAGAGAGGAGCTTAAGCTTTGCAGCATCTAGGCGAGCCAATTCCTAGGGGCTTGCTGGTTCCTAAAAGAACATATTCTTAAGACCACTTTGTTTTTCTTACATAAAATTTCTGTTTCTGCCTCTACATAGTGTAAAAGAAAGTGTACCCTCTTGGCTATTTCCCCATAAAATGTCAGCTCACTTAACACAGAAAGGAAGGACACTGTCTTGTGTCCTGAGATGAGATTTGAGCATGGCCATGGTTATTTGGAAGAGTACCATGAAGTGCTGGAATGATCAGTGATGGCACTTAGGCTGTGATCATGAATTTCCATCTGAATCTGAAAAGCACGGTAGAGCAGTAACTGACCGATGTGCTATCAGCACATTTAATGCAGCCCTAGATCAGAAAGTCATCATCCGACATAAATACCCTGTAGACACATTGTCATTGCTAACGTGGCTGAAATCGTTGGCATCGCCCCTGTTGGATCCTGGCATCTTCTTTTATTCTGTCATGTTGTCCTTGACCATCCATGGTAATACTGCTGCTTGGGTGGAGAACCGGTCCCACTGCTCATTGATCCTAATGCTGCTTTGTTGTGGTTTGATTCCTCTTAGTTCTACGACAGGTCGGGTGATGCAGTGCTCTGTGCTTCGGCACACTTCTCATCATTTTCCAAGCATGTTGTCTTCGTCACCCACCAGGTTATAGCTCTTCTACTTTAAAGGGCACCAGGGCAGGCCTTTTTCAGGGGCTCCACTAAACAGACAAAGGACACAGCTCCGTCTAAGGGAAATAAATCAGACTGTGACCAACGAACAGCTGGGTTTCTTTTCTGAGAATCTGCAAAGTGAAACAGATTTTTTTTCGTTTGCTTGTTTGTTTGTTTTCCCCAGAAGGTTTTGAGACTTGAAGAGAAAGGTTGTAGGGTGGGTGGTCCTTTTCAGCCATCTGATGGGTAAGTGCGACAATACTTTTGAGTAAAACTAGAACGGAGCAGACACGTGTAGAAAGGCAGAGATGGCACAAAAGAGAAGCAGTGTGAGAGCTCCCACGTGTCCAGCAGAGACAGAGACAATGGCGGCGTCCCCAGGCACGCTTAGCCCCGCCGGTACCCGGGAGTCAAACTCTGTACTTTCAAACCCTCTCCTTTTTCCCCCCGCTCCCCTCTCCTCCCTTCACCTTCTTTCTCCTCCTTTTCTTTGCTTTTCTTTTCTCCTCCCACCCTCCTTCTTTCCCTTTCTTCTTCCGTTTTCTTTTGGTTAGATTAAGTATGTATATTTTCCTTACAAGTATAGTAGTCTTTCCAAGCACACGTGACATGCTTCTTCCGTTTTCTTTTGGTTAGATTAAGTATGTACATTTTCCTTACTAGTAGTCTTTCCAAGCACACGTGACATATGCTTCCATCTGCCATGTCTTTGCGCATGGCAGTTCTCTTTGACATTTCTTTCTGTCCTTTATTACCAGGAAAGCCCGTATTCTCCCTTGCAGAATGCTTTCCCGTGTCAGTACTGCAAAGCTTTCCTCAGCATCTCCATGCAGAGTAAATTACTCCTTTCGTTTCTATTACTCTGCATTATAATTTTCGGTAATTCCCAGTCCTAGGTTCCAGCGCTAGTGCTTCCTGTCCCACTGAGTATTGGAGGATAGTCCCTGGTCCTTTTCTTGCATTTTCTCTGGAGAGGGAATCTGATGGATGACTCTGGATTAGTTCCCATGGGTCAGATTTCACCCCTAGACCAGGGGCCCTCTCCTCTCCCTCGGTAAGTGCTTCTTGTCTCATCCGTCTCAGTATAAGCACAGTTGGCACTAGCATTAACACAGCTCAAGTCCTCACCGCGAGCAGTGAATGGATGCTCGGCCCTGTGGAGGAATGAGAAAAATATCCCTTAAAGTTGCCGTTTTCTTTAAGTTTTAAATTTCATTTGGGGAAAAGTCTTTGTGTGTATGAAATAGAAATCCATACAGGCACTACAGAGAAGCGTCTGACAGATGATATACACACAAAGAAAACTTTGCCATCCTTATGATGATAAAACTTAAAAATATATATTTGTAAGAGAATCAAGTTCTACAGTTACCTCCTGGATCATTTTTTCTGGGCTCTCGCCCAATTACGACTATGCGGTTATAGTGGCGGCTTCCGGTGACAGTACCTCGGTTGATGGGGTTGGGAATGTATCATAAGCCAACCCAATCAGATTTCTCCTCTGAGAGTATTTTGACTTTCTAAAGGAGGGAAAACAGTCGCTCTTTAGGGGCTAAGTTTTAAGAGGTGAGGTCTGAGAGTCTCCAGCCACCACATTTCATCCACATTTTACCTCTGCCAAGGGGTGAAGCTAGTTTGAGAGACTAAAATGATTTTACTCTGGGAGAGAAAAGCAGAAATAAAGAATGGAGGTTGCCTGAAATGTTTGAATGTTTCCAGTTATTCCTGAGACAGGAAGAGCTGCAGTTCAGCCTTCCATGCGTTTAAATGAAGTTTGCGATCATTTGCACTTTGTGTTTAAGGTAAAGGTAGTTTTCATTGCTTGCCACCAAGAATCTTGATAATGTAGATGCTAACTGTACTGCCAGGTATACAGTCCAGAGAGGCCTGCTTATGGCTATCTCTTTTTCCAAATATCTCTATCCATTTCTCACCAACCCTAGAACACGCTTCAGAATACAAAATACTCACTATTACTGTTAACACTTTGCTTTTTAAACATCCCACAATTAATCATAAGCCACTATGCTATGGCAGAAATGGTTTAGACCCTGTCATTAACTACATGTGATAACCTAGGCCAAGTTACTTCCCTTACCTGGCCCCTTATTTCCTCTGTAGAATGAGGTGTGCGAATTAGATGCCTTCTATCTCCAAGGGCAAGTCTCTATGGTATTATATGAAAGACTATTCATGGGCTAACAAAATTTCAGAATCTAAATCAGGGATTATTAAGGGTCAGGCATGATACTCTCCAGGACTGGGGATGTGGAGGGGGTACAAAAAGGAATCTGGAATATTTGTTTTCTCGGGCTTCGCAAGCCTCCCTCCCAGCCCTCGCCCATTCAGATATACCCAGGGCTGGATCCCAGGAGAGACATCTGAAATAAACACAACCATTTCAGGCTAAAAGCACGCTTCTGGAGCAGGGGGTGACATGGAGAAAACAGGCTCTGGGACTAATAAAACCAGACGAATAAAATCAGCCTTTCTCAGCCCAAACCCGTGTCGTCGTGGCCTCTTGGTGTATGCATCTCAGTGCACTGGATCTCTCCTTCCAGTTTATCCTTTGTATGGTTTCCGGGGTGATGTCTCTGAAAAACAAATCCGATTACAACATTATTTCTGCTTAAAATTCTTCAGAGATTGCTTTTGCCTCCAGGAACAGCCCAGACTTCTTAAACTTGGCGTTCAAAGCTACCAGGTCCGCATGGCCACTCTCATCGCTCTTCAGGCCCGCCCCGCTCACGCCTGGTATCCTCGGCTCTTACTGAGCAGTCTCCACTGATGAACAAAGGAGCGAGGCTGTCGCTCACCTTTGTGCCTGGCGCCTGCCGTTTCCTCGGCCCCAGCCACTCCTCCCCCGCCCCGCCCTTTTTTTCCGCCCTCCTCTTCCCCCGCCCGCCCGCCTTTCACTGCAGCTGAAATAGCACCTTCCCCGAGCAGCAAGCAATCCCTCACGCTCTCCTCTCTCAGGCGTCTCGTCTCTGCCTCTGCTTTGACACTTGCCCTGGTTTATTGTTTTTATTTATTTGCATCTCGGCCTCCCTGCTAGCCTGTCAACAAGTCAAGAGCCTTATTCATAGCAGGAGTCAAAAATGCTTATCGATAAATGTGAGCTGCAGGGTAAACCTAATCATCTTCTTATTTATCTGAAAAGGAGTTTAGAAATTCACAAGCCTATTGGTTCCCCCAAGGAAATTTCATAAAGAAGCATCAGGAAAAGTCAAAAAATTGGCTTTGGGGTCATGGACAAAGCCCAGGATGTATGTGTTTGGTTTTATCGTTTTGTTTTGTTTTGCAAAGTGCCGAGGCCAATGACTTATTGAAGCTATCTGACTGAGTTAGTAATGACCACACGTCACCTGGTGAAAATCAAAAGGCTGCAAATAACTTCTGTGTTCTGGTAGCGGCACTTTTTCTCACAAGCAGGATTTATGAAAATCTGAAGAGACTGTGGGAGAGTCATACTTACCACGTGAGTGATATTCAAGTGACATTTTCAGAAGATGATGGCACTTCCATCAATCACTCTGACACTGAGTTTAATGGCCTCCGCCCTCTTCTTGCTACTTTCGTTCTGATATATAGATGAACTATGGGAAGGAAAAGAATAATAAGGTGTTTCTATAGCTCTAAAAAAAAGAACATGTCTCTTACGTAAAACTGTCAAGTCATCTGATTGCCCCTCCCTCCTGACCCAGAGCCGGGCTAGTGTCCCTCCGTGGTCCTCTCGTGGTACTGCATACCTTTCCTCTCTAGCTGTGTATTAGTTTGCGGGGTACATCCTTCCACGCAAGCATTTGCTTCTTGCTTTTCCGTTCCAGTGAGCAGTAAGCTCCATGAGGGCAGGGGCCACCTTCTCAGTGCCCAGTGCCGGGTCTGCCACATGATCAGCATGCCTGTCTTGCTGAATGGAACAGTGGAGGAAGACCCTGTTCAGATGGCTCGTATATGTATGTGTACATTCAAGAGTGTGTCATGTAGGCACAAGGAGTAGGAAGTGGGAACTCAGGAGTTAGAGGATGTATAAGCGATGTACGCACGTGAATTTACATCTATCTGCTCCATTCTGGTCCTTTAATGCAAGTCAACAACCTTTTTCATCTCAACCCTGCCAGTTGATCAGAGCAAGCTGCAAATGCTCACTAATATTCTTGGCAAATATTTCTCAAACTGTGCTTTCTGCATGAAGAACTCCCCAAGCCTTGCTTTCCGTAGTTCATGTTATGAGAACAATAGATTTTTTAAAATTGTTTCCCGGTAGAAATGTAGAGAATCATTTGGAATATGTGTTTTAAAAACTACACATCTACACATCTCTTGTCTGCTCCCTTGGGGACATTAAAGCAAACTCATGGCAAGGAAACCCCCTCCTTCACTCTAGAGAATCCCTAGTCCAGGTCATTGCAAAAGGCAGGCCCCCGAGTCCTCAAGGGCAGGGATCATGTTGCCTTTGCTCGCCGTCTCATCCTCAGGCTTAGAACGGTGCTTAACACATAGCAGATGCACAGTAAATATTTTTAGATCGATCACTGAATCTTCCTCCTGTAGTTTATGTTTGTACCTGCTCTCGTTGGTTTGGTTTGAATTCCTTACTCTCTGTCTCCACAGGGTTTGTCTTTCATCCTGGTTTCTTTCTTGTCAGTTATTCCCTGGTGTTGCTGTCTGTTGTTTACTCCATCTGTCTGAAGGGTCTTGGCATCTTCCGTCATCTTGGTTAATAATTTCCTGCCTTAGCTCCCTGATTTCCTGGAACTGGTATCTGCTCCTAATCTATCTGCTTGTCATCCTTTTGTTTCTGGAGGCGAGAGAGCTGGGAAGCATTCGTGTTGATGGAGCTGAACAACACACACAAGTGATACCTCTTCAAAGAGTGTGACCATTTTTATACTTAACGACAGCCTTCAGCAGCGTTTGTAGTCATGCCATTTGATGTTGGAAGGATACTGGATAGGAAGACCCAGCTCTTGAATCCTAGTCTGAAATCTTTTCCTTGGGCAGTGTATTAGTCAAAGTTCTCCAGAGAAACAAAACCATTAGGATGTGTGTATCTCTATAAAGCTATTTATTTCAAGGAATTAGCTTGTAATTATGGAGACCTGGGAAGTCCAAAATCCACAAGGTAGGCTAGCAGGCTGGAAGCTGCTAGCTTACAGGAATAAGCCGATGAAATTCAAATCCAAAGACCATTTGCTGCAGAATTTCCTCTTGCCTGGGGGAGGTCAACCTTTCATTTGATCAAACCTTCAACTGATTGGATGAGGCCCACCCACATGAGTGAGAGCAATCTGCTTTCTCAAAGTCCAGATTAAAATGTTAATCTCATCCCAAAACGCCCTCATAGAAACATCTATAATAAAGTTTAATCACCTTATCTGAGCACACTGGCCCAGCCAAGTTAACCATCACAGGCAATCTCCAAGTAACTCCGGCTCTCAATGAAAAACACAAAAGCTGGATCTAATGTCTTTCAACTAAGCTAATGAATTCTGTGTGTAGGAAGAAAAATAACTGCACAAAGTCCAGGATGCAGGGACAAAGGGTGTTCAAACACTTCTATCTCTTCTATTGCGTGGCATCTAACGCACTACCCTGGTACCGGCTAGGAATGGTTAATGGTTTATGGATGGGACCAGAAGGCCTGGCTTCGAAAAGGAACCTGCTCACACTTGTTGCTAAATGTCAGTGGGTGCCATCTTCTTGTATTAAATGAGAAATACATCATAATTTTAATTTTAGATACTTTACAATTTTTGTATTGCCATTATTATTCCTTGCCTTTTATTTTGCTCATTCATGGTCACGGGATTTAATTGGCCTTTTGGCTTTCGAAATCAATTTAGCAGTTCTGTACCTTGGCCTCTTCAAAAAATAGTTTTCCTGGAGCAATTGACTGCAGATCATCCCCGGAGACCTGCCCCCTTTGGGGTCAGCCCTGCTGAAGTCCATAGAAAGGACAAATTTTTTTGCCCACAGCACTTTGCATTTTCATATGAAGTCGACATGTGACAAGTTGCAGAGGCTCTGTAGCTTGTGACTCTCCAAGAAAAAAAAAATGACCCACAGTAAATAAGGGAGTGTTTGTCCAGCATTCAGAAGAGGCTGGAGGGGAAATTTAAAGTGTAAACACCAATAGCCAGTTGAATATTTGCACAGCTCTTTGTAGTGAAGGATGCCACAGGGCAGGCTTGCAGATTTAAAAAGCTAGAGGGCTGGGCAGGGCACATAGATTACTGGCTGGGTGGGGTGTTTGGCAAACTGTAAAAGAAGCTAAACTAAAAGGAGCTTTCTCGTTGCCAGGTGAGAATGGAGGCCAAGTGCCCTGGAATTTTCAAGCAAAGCCTGATATCTAAGGTTCTATGTAAAATAGAATTTTTAAAGGCTGGCAATTTATTCTACTTGAATGCAAGAATCAACATATCATGTCTGCAGGCCAGGTCCCAGCCTGCCGTTGGCCAGTTAGTGGTCTCCCCTTTACAAAACTGAGATAACATGTTCGTCTATTATAAACAAACACTCAAAAGATGTGTATTTCCGTTCAGTGTATAACAGGATGCTAACCTGGGACGCTATAGGCCGCCTATTTCAGCGGAGGTGGGAAGACAAGATCGATTCCAAAACTGATAAAGCTGAAGCTTTAGGGTCCCTCAATTCTAGGACCCCTTACAAGGCCCTAGGAGAACCTTGGCAACGTGATGAAATGATCATATGCTTTTGCAGAATTTGCAAAAGTAAGATATTCTAGCTTCCATGTTTAGGACCACGGTCTACATCTACTTTGAGTTTTCTCTTTTTCACACTGCCTTCAGTGTCCGGTAGTGTTATAATGACTGGAGCCGTATTTTGGAGACCCAGCTGTCAGGATCTAGCCAGCAAGGCTTCCCAATCTTAGCACTCTTGACATTTTGGGCTGGATAATTCTTCGCTGTTGGGGCTGTCCTGTATCTTGAATGTTTGCAGTATCCCCCGCCTTTACAGACTAGATGTCAATAGCAACTCTGAAACCCTCGGCCACCCACCCCTGCAGTCCTGACAAAGTCTCCTGGAGAGGAAAAATTGAACCTCCATCCACTTAGAACCACTGAACCAATAGGAAGTTGATTTGTGGATACATTTAGCTTGAGTTGGAATGTAATCATGGGGCTCGAGGTCACCTTTGTGTCAGAGTTTACATCATTGCTCACAATTCCAGTGTGGGCATGGCTTCTGCAAATACTCTGACTGCCTTTAATGCCGACTCCCCAGCCCCGCGGCACAAAGGCGCGGGACCAGGATGACAGCGCGTGGGATGGAGAAAAAATAAAAATTGGAAATGATGGAGCTAAAGGGCTGTCCGTGGAAGTTTCTTTGAAATCTTACAACTCACGTATGACGGAAACTTGATAGAGACTTTCCCAGTTCTGGGAATAATCCACAAATTGTACATGACATTATCAATGATGTATTGTGACTAAAAAAAACAAACAAATTATCTTACCTATCAATAATAAAAATAAATTTTAAATAACCATTTAGAGGAAAGACTGGATTATCTTTTTTTTCACACTTTTAAAAATATTACAAAATTGTCTTATACGGAGGAGAACAGAGAGTCTATAGTGAAAAATACAGCTAAAAATATAGAAAGAAGTACTGTAGAGGAGAGTCAGCAAGTTACTCAATAATAATATTATTTTTCTGAGTTTTATGTATTTGCCAGCTCTCTAAAGGTTTTATTTTGTTGTGATTTATTGCCTCATTCAAAATGAATATTCATTTAGTACCTAGTTTTGTATTCATAATTCTATAGGTTTTTGTTGTTGTTGTTGTTTAAAAAGAAGCCACATCTCTCTCTAGAATTACATAAACTTCAGGTTCCTTGGAACCTGGCTTTGCACCTGGATTTTAGACACCAAAGTGAGTTATGAGGTAGAAACCCCTGGAGTATTGTGAAAGTAATTTCTGGAGGGGGCTGCTGTTGTGCCACGCGTCCCTTTCCGTCCCCTGCCCACCTCACTCTCCTCAAGTACAAGGTGGGGGAAGAGGATGTTCTGATTTTTACACCAAAGGAAATGAGGTGCTTCCTCGGGACCGCTCGGAAAGCGCAGTGTTTAGCTCCTGCAGCTGGAGTAACAGCGGGCCGGTCTCAGACTCTCAGCGGGGAAACCTCAGAGAGGGAGTCGGGCTTGCTAGCCGTCTAGGCAACTGCAGCCCAGAAGAGGAGACCACGCTGGACCACCTACACCCACAGTTTATGAAGAAGAAAAATGCATGAGTGTTTCCCTGAGCCAGAGAGAGACCACACAGACTCTCTTAAATCCTGCCCAGGAGGGTAGATCCAAGACGTGGCCTGGCTCCATCACCCGGGGGCTGCTCGGAGGCGTGGCCGGGCTCCATCAGTGGTCCGCTCTTCAGCAGGGCCTGAGAGGCTCCCTTCAGCCACACACACACACACACAAATGCTGCAAAGCATCCCAGAGTGCCAGGCTCAATGTCCTTGGGGGAAAACCCTGAGGAACCCATAGAGAAGCCAGTAAGACACAGTGCCAACCCTGGCACACCAGGCAGACTCAGGGTGTGAGGCAAAGTTAAATGGTACCAGCAAGTAAGAAATGTCCTGTTCCCCTATCGCTCCTCTCTCTCCTCAGTCATTTCATTCTCAGCAGTAGCTAGCTGGCTGGAGAAGAGGTAAGGAAGAAAGAGGGGGACATACTCCTTTTTACAGTGAGGACAGATGGCCTTTGGAGTTAACACGGCAGCCCTGACTGCTCGTCCTTAGAGAGACCTGTTTTGAAGGTTGGCTGAGAGCTTGACCTTTGGGAGGGTTCCACTCCCCCCAGTTGATCAGAGTAGCTCACTGGGCTTAAATGTTTTATGCAAACAACGTCTTGTATGTTAAACTCCTGCTTTCCCTTCTAGGACTGTGGGATTCTGGTACATGCTGGGCAAGGGGAACAATGAGATAAGGCCCCTGTGAAATTCCTGGGTGCTGTGTCTCCTGTGAGCTTCCTTGGCTGGCAACCTTTCACACGGGTTGTCCCAACCCATTGCCGAGGGAATTAAGCTCATTTTGTGTGACTCCACTGGGGGAGAAGGATGGGAGCTTACACCTAATTTCCCCCAGACTTTGCTCCACATGCCTTTTTCCTTTGCCGATTCTGCACTGTATCCTTTTGGCATAATAAATCAGAGCCATGAGTACAACTCTGTATGAGTCCTGTGGATCCTTTTGGGAAATCATCAAACCAGAGCTGGTCTTGGGGGCCTTCCAACACAAGACCTTGGCTGTGGGGATACAGAGAATTTTTACTTTTGAATGAAGCTCGAAGCTCTGATTATTACACGGACTAGATGCTCTGAGTGATTGAACTGACATTACTTTTGGCTTAAAGTGGGCAGAAATGCTATGAGGCCAGTCAAGTTTTCATGCAGTGATAGAGCCGCCAACCCTATGTAATAAGTCTGTTGGCGTCACGGAAAACAAAAATAAAATTGCATTGTGATTATATCCTATGAAGGAAGCTTATTCAACTCATTGATGTCATATTTATTATTCCATTGAATTCTTGTAGTAACCAGCAGAAACACAAACGGCTTTACAAACAAGGAAGCCAAAAGGACATAAAATTTAAAAAGACTTTCCCAAGCTCATGTGGCAATGCGTGCACGTCAGGCATTACTGTCCGCCCCAAAGATTTGAGCTTTTTCCACTGTACCGCATTGATTTTGTTGCTTAATGTAGAGTGATGGGATCAACCAAAAATCTATAGTTCTATCCTCTAAAAATAAAAGCGACTTTACCACTCTATGGACTCCCTGTCCATATTCATTAAGCATCTGTCCTTTGAGGTATAAATCTGTTCTGGGGGCTTAGTGTGGACCAGGCCATCTCCCTTGCTTGAATGAGTGACCTTGGAGCAAACTGGCTTATAAGAAAATAGAGTCTGCACCCATGACCTTATAAACCCTATGTGTGTTTGTGTTTACACACACACAGAGTAGGGAATAATTTGTCCCATCTGAATGACATATGAATGTGTGACATCTGTAATGCTGATTAATAGATATGAAATCCAGTCTTCCCTTAAATGTCATCAGTTACGGCCTCGGCTAGAATAATTCGACAAGAAAAATATCCAAACTGAACTTTGAATTTCAAACTTTTATCCATGCGACAATTGAGCCCTCGCTTTGCCTGACACCATGCTGGATATGAGAGAGGCAGTAATGAATACAGCATGGCTGCTGGCCTGAGGAAGGCAGGGGTCCAGTGGGGAAGACAGACAAGAGAATCAACGTAGTACATCGGTAGAATGTACTACAGCAGAGTCGGGCGGACAGGCTGCTTAGACAGGCTGATGGCCTTGCATCATATCTGAGCTCTTCTGTTTTCTAACTTTGTGACCTCGGGCAAGTCTCTTAACCTTTCTGTAGCTCAGGTTTGTCATCTATAAATAGTCAACCAGCACCCACTATAGGCGAGGCTGTTCTATAAGTGAGCATGTAGTACGTGAGGCTCTATGTTATAATTGGAACAGGATCATGTCTTTGCTCGTAGGAAGTTTCTTATCTGTTCGGGGAGATGTACAAGTAAAGGGGCAGCCACCATGATTCAGAGGGAGTGTTCCCATGCGGGGACCTGAGGGCTGTGTGAGAGCACACTGCACTCGATGTGAGCAGCTAGTCTCTGTGTTAACTAACTATTCTCCCCAGTTGTGGGCCCCACGCAGAACGAGGGAGCAGACGCCCTGAGTCACATTCGAAGGAGAGTCATTCGAAGGATGGTGAGGGGTGGAAAACCAGCTGATGCGAAGAGCAGGGGAAGAAACAGGTTTATTGAACCCGAGGAAGAAAAGATTCTGGACACGGGGGGGCAGGTTATTACTGGAAGGTCTGACAGATGGTTCGAGCCCCACTTCCACTCCTTACATCCAACAGTTCATGGGAGGCTGAACCAGGGCCCTCCCTCCATGCTTTGTCCCTGTCCCACCCAGCTGCCTCTCTGGCCTTCCTAGTGTCCTCGCCTCCCTTACTCTGCCCTGGCCATGCAGAAAACCTGTTCCTTAAACACCCCAGGAACGTTTCCTCCTTAGGGTCTTCGCATGCGCTGTCCTTTGTGCCTGTTCTGCCCTGTCCCCAGTTACCTGCTCACTTACTTTCTTTAGGAGCTGCCTTGACCTTAGTGTTCCCGCTGTCATCCCCGATTTGTTTTCCCTCTGTAGATCACATTCTTCCAGCCTAGTCTTAAGTGTATCACACACTTTCTTTATTGCCTGTCTTCCCCAACTAGAATGTAAATTCCATGAGGGCAAAGCTACTTGTGCACTTTGATTAATGCAGGGTCCCAGAGCCAATGACAGTACCTGACAGCAGGAGACCTTCAGTATATATTTGTTGGACAAAAGCACATGAGAATGGACTCTGTCATAGCCAGAGCTCTTGAAAGATTGAATTGGAGGGCTTGGGAAGACATGAGAACCCCGTCATTGTGCGGGTTCAAGCTCAGGCCGAACAAACTTTGGCAGTGATATTGCAGAGGGCATTCGAGAACTGGGTGGTAATTAAATGTGCTTTGTGTTTGTGAAGCACTCACTAATAGTGCCTTGTTTACCATTAGATGAAGGGTAGCTAGCACCATATTTTAAAAGAACCAATCTCTTCCTGTCTAGATCTCAGATTGTGCTGGGAATAGAGCAGTACCTAATTGCTTTATTGGTTGGATTTTAGAATAATTAGCAATGATTAAATATTTATAATTTATATTAATTCACGCTAATTATTAAATTATATTTAATGACCAAATAATTTGACTAATCAAATACTTTTTTAATAATTAAAAATATTAAGCCACCATGCTGGCTTTATTTCAGGTAAATCACACCACCCTAAACCCAGTCTTTATGCTTACGTGATCCTAACATAGACACTACTCACCCCTGGTGGCATTTTGCCTTAATTGCATGCCCAGTCTTCAATTGGTATCTTGAACACTGGAAGTATAAATTCCACTGGCAGAGTAAAATGAATATATCAGTCTTGATTATGTGTTCTATACAGCCTTTTACATATTTAATTTTCTTAATCAAATTTTTTAATATGCACAGGCCACTTTCAATTTTAAAAGAATATCACATGGCAAGAAAATAAGTCATTTAATCATATCACTTTCTTCATTTCAGACCACTCGCAGCGAGTCTTTTTTTTTTCCCCCTATGCTTTCTATGGCCTCGAATCCCTAGCCCTTTTTTTTGAGGCCCTCCCAGAATTATTGCTCCTTCCTTAAGCATTAATTTTTGGTTAGTTTTCTAGGCCTTGACTTATATACCATAGTTACTGTATCTGCTCCCATCCATCACATGAGAATCTTCATAAGACCCTTTGTGTGCAGAGACAAGAAGCTATAACATTTCATGTTTTAGATTTGGGGATTTTCAAGTGTTTTGCATTATTTGTAATTTATTATTGTTGTTGTTTGCATATATTTGTGTGTTTTAATTTCACCTTATTTAGTTTAACATGTGAAGTACCCTAATTGTCGATACAAACTCTAAATTATTTAGCCTTTGAAAGACTAATCAGAAGCCCACAGATTAACGGTGTCGTTAGAAAGATTCAACTTTCTTCATCAACGATCAATACTAGAGAGTTTGTTAATTGGTATAGATGTTAGACATTATTTTTAAATTGGTGAAATGACCAGGTTTAAGATACATACATAGATTGGCCAGATGGGTTATAATGCCTATAGCACGTTCAGGCCCTTGCGTGAACGTGCTATAAAAAAATATTCTATTGATAAAATTATTATACTTCAGAATTAAGCCTTGGTCTTGGGGTTCCATATAGATCCATGTGTGTCTCCTTAGGCAAGATTCTGTCACTTCTGCTCACCTAGGATGTTAAAAAGTTAAAAATCAAACATTTTCTAAGAAATAAGTAAAAAAACTAATTATATGATTACATGATTTGTACTATATCAAGTGAGCTATGAATTTTCTAAATTTACTAATAACTTATATCCAAGTAGCAACTATCTTACAAATAAATTGTGTCCCAAAAATATAATTGTAAGTGGGTCATTTGAAATTTATCATCAATACCTACATAGATATTATTGTGAATTATAGTTAAGTATCCTATTTGGTCTATAAACCTGCCTAAACTTAACATAACAGAAATACTGTAGCTATAAAGACAAGTCATATTTTTAAAAAAATCAGTAAATTATTCTAGCAACTAATTATTCCCAAAATATGTAAGTCTTGATGAAGTATAGTTTCATTTATTTGAATAATTGAATTCATTTGTTTGAATAGCTTGGAAAAATATGGAGGAAGGGATTTCTGAAGGGGAGTCCTGTGCCTATTTGTGGGTTTTAGATGTTGAGGACACTTAAAAATTATACTTTTATTCCACAAAGTATAGATTTCCTCTTATTCGATAGACCTACTTTTGTAGAAAGCCCAAAAAGTAGGGTTGTTTGGATGTTCAGAAAAGTAACAGGGTGGGAAAGGAGACAGACATTCTTGAAACAATCGAATAAGCCACGAAGAAGAGAAAGAAGGATAAAATTAGCTAAGGGGAATGCATGTAGTTTTGAAATTTAAAAAATGACGTGGGATGGCATTAACCCAGCTATGACTAGGGGTGAAAGGTAGAGAGGAACAAGGGACCAATATGGCTTGGGCGATTTATCCTGAAGGGGGCGGGAGAGAGGAGGCCGTGACAGAAAATCTTCCTAGGGAATAGGTTTCCACACTCATCGCTAGGGTGTGGTTAGCTGGAAATAATTGATTGTGTTTTAGCAGTGACATGGGGTCTTCGAGCACCTACAGTGATCCTCTCCCCTTAAATCTCCATTTCTATTGCGTGGGTTTGTAGATGAGACTTTTGGCATATCTATAGCATGACTTATTCTCTGCTTTCAAAACATCCATTTTAAATCTGGCGGCATCCTAACTTTTAGGCTTGCTACTCATTTAAAATAATTTCTACTCATGACATAATTCACAACAAATACAGTTAAATTTCTGTTCCGTTCCTGAGATAGCCACTAAACCATGCAGAACAAACAAAACAACGAAATCCTGTTGTTACACAACTAACTGATAAACTCATGTTGGTTCTCATTTTCAAAAATAATAAGATGGAAAGAAAAACATAACTGAAATAGTTGAGTACCTACTATGTGACTGACACTGGCCTACAGGTGGTGCAAATGCTCTCCCTCATTTAAAATTCTGTACAGAGGATATTGTTTTTCTCCACTTTGCAAACAATGAAAACGAAAGTCAGATACATCATGTGAAACATGGAAGGCGACACGTGCGAGCGAATGGTTTCTTGGATTCGGCACTCAGGTTCTGTGTCATTGCCCCCATGCTGCTCCTCATGCATTCAGGTCTTAATTACCTAAAAGCATCACATCCAAAGGAGGAAAAGATTTATCAAACTTAACTCAGAAGACACAAAAATCAATGTGTAGATTTGGCAACTTGAACTGCAAGCGGGGTGGCAGCTGTTGATTGCTTTGTCATTGTTGCCAATACGTTGGCCAGACAAAAGTTCCTTTCTAAATGACCCGAGTGTCCAATACATGTAGAAATGACTCTGTCCTAAATGAGGCTGGGAGTAGGTTCTGGGCCAGCTGCCCAATGGTGCCGGTGCTTGTTGATGTCAAAGGCTCAGTAAAGCCCAGGAAATGTCATGCCAACCTGAGCATTCACACGCTAATGAACTCATTAACACACCAACAGTTCTGGGCTTTTTTTTTTTTTCTGAAAGTGCTGAAATCTAAAACAAATGGCCTAGTGCATTTTCTATTTGTGTCTGTCTAGTTTTTACTTAAGCACTAACAAAATCTTTTCACACATACTAGATAGAAACCAGTTTTGATTTTCTGTTGATCCCTAGGGTTGCTTTCTGAGAAAAAAAATAAGTTAGATTCATTCTCTGTCATCAAGGGTAGTGATTACAGGAAATCAAATCCAAAAGTTAATAATAGCAATTCATTGCTACAAGTATGTATTGAATGGTGCTCATTCTCTCAACAAAAATGTATTACGCACCTATTCTGTGCAAATCCCTCTGAGGATACAAATATGAATAAGACATGGATTGTGCCTTTGAGAATTTTAGCCTTTAGAAAAGTAGATGAAGAAATTCACACTAATAGCTCTAAAGTGGGTAGAAATGAAATTAGCATCATAAAAGTACAAATGCTAGTGTGCATGGAGTACTTGGAGCTTAAAAGCAGTGCATGGACTTTGGGGTCCCCAAATATCTGGGTTTCAATCCTGCCTTGTCCATTTATTATGACTCTGGGTACACAATCATGCTGAATCTAAATTTGCTGTTTGTAAAGCGGTTCCAATAACATTCATCTCATTGTCTAAGGGTTAAAGGTTATAATGGATGTGAATTGCTTACACAGAACTAGGCAGACATTGCTATTCTAAAGCATAAAAAGATTATTTGAAGCTAAGATCATTAGGAAAACTTTCATGAAAGAAGTGATACTTCAAATGAGTCTTGGAAGCTGGATGGAAGAAATGCCAGGCATATGACACATTCACAAAATATTGCTCAATTCGACGGGAGTGGTAGTATGTTGGTGATGAATTGGAAAAAGGAAGAGCTAATGCTGAAGAGATGGCTGAACCGTGAATGGGAATTATTTCGGTTGTCGGACTAAAGGCTTTACGCCAGGGAGTCAGGAAATTACAACCCACGAGTCAAATTCAGTCTGTCATCTGTTTTGGTATGGCCCATGCCCTAAGGATGGTTTTTACATTTTTAAATGGTTGGGAGGGAAATGAAAAGTAGGATAATATGAGCATTATATATCAATTTCAGCGTTCATAAATGAAGTTTTACTTGAACAGAGTTGAGTCGTTGCAACAGGCATCACCTGGCCCCTAAAGTCAAGAATATTTATTATCTAACCATTTATGGAGAGAGAGTTTGATGACTTCAAGTTGAGAATGTCTTCTGTAAACAATGGGAATACAATGAAGGTTATTGAATAGGCTGGTAACGAGCAAAGAGATGTTTACAAAATTAATTGTGCAGTTGAATTTAAGATGAGAAGGGCATGGTATTTCAGGTGAAGGTGATAAGAGCTGGCCGAGAATGGGCGGAAGGAATAAAAAGCCAGGGGGATATCGGAGAAACACTAAAGGCAGCTAACTATAAGCCTGTTCACTCCCTACTTCCAGATGTCATTTCATTCAATTAGAAAAGCCTATAGTAAGATCTTTCATTCACCCCAAATTTACTGAGCATCTACTCCAAGAGAGAAAATGGGAAGGAATTCAGTTTACCCAGGAGCGGAGGATACCCTAACGGGCTTATTGGCCCAGTTCGGAGTACCAGGTATATGGTAACGACCCCAAGCAGAGGGAGAGATTGAGAGATGGTCCAAAAGTTGAATTACCTGCTTTATTTCCCCCTGCATAGGACACTGGAGCTAGTCCTCTAAGCAGACTTGCTGTCCTGGGCTGCTACTATCCATCTTCCTCCCATTTCTCCCCCATAGGACAAAAACCCTTTGTGAAGGAATTATATTTATTTATATGGCACTGGTATAACCCTAGATGAGGGGGGGAATATTTTAGGATCTAGGTCTCAATTGAAAGGAGGCCAGCACCTAGTCAGCTTATCTCTGTCCCAGTGTTAAATATTTTAGAGACAGCAGACTCTGGGACAGCATTGTTTACAGACCATTATCAGTAGCTGCCAGAAGAAATTAGAGTAGGCTTATCAGGCCGAGGTGTTTTGTTTACGACTAGTCATTTAAAAAATTAGAATTACCTAAAGGCTTTCTATACCTTTTGCAATTTTAAAATACAACAGTGATGCTTTACCATGAACAAATGTCAATAATAATAATGAGATGGGCTAAATGGTACGTGAATATTTATTATTATGCAAATATTGTTATTGTATATTTATAACAGAGTTGACTCTCATTCAAAGCAAATGGCTTCTAGTGGCATGACATTCATAAACCTTGCATAGTCTATGAATTTCTGGACTCTAGATGTTGTATTCAGTTGTCTTGATAAGTTCACTGTTCTTTAGACCAAGTGATCTGACTTATTTGTTGGGTAAATATGGTTATCATGCATCTCTGAGAGATGTCGCTGTCAAAACTGATTTGCTGGATTGTAATAAGAAGAATTGCCTGGTGATGTGGTTTTCTAAATTTCAGAAATTGGTCCATGGTTCCATAAAAAATTTCACTAGTTCAACACTGACTCTGCCACTTGCCAACCACTTGATTTTAGGCTAAGGCGGTAGACACACAGGTTGCCTATCTAGTCTATTCTCCCTTCTTTCCTCTTCAAAGCCTTTCATTCACCTATATACCTCTCATGTTCATGATTCAGAGGAAAGTGGTCCCACTCCCAGCTCTAGGAATGGTCTTTATTAGTGTTAGTGTTCCGGCACATGACATCCCTCAACAACCATTACAGATTCAGGAGTTATCATGTGATCTAAGGTGTCCCTGTCAGCTTAAAGGGATGGAGATAGTCTATGCCAGGGAGGTGGGGGGTCCTCTCCATGCTGGCCAGAAACAAGGAGCTGTGTAGCTCAGATTGTCACTGTAACACATCTTGTGTGAACAGGATGAAGCTGACACTGAGGACAGAGAATTTTTGGTCACTGTACGACACCTGGCGACTGCCTGCCACTATGCTCTCAGTTGCAGGCAGTATTGCATTTTCTTGTTGGTCAAGTTTAGTTTTCTGTTACTTGCAGTAAAAGCGGTCAAGTGGATGGTTAAATGTCCTTAAAACTAAGCTCCCTCATCTCTAAGTATCTACCTCATAGAGTTTTTGTGAGAATTAGTTGAGAGTAGATTTTCAATTCAGCTAGCACTCTTATATTCTCCTTAGTTCTGGGCCTAAATAGTAGATACTTCATTATGTTTGTTGATTCACATTTTATGTGAAATCTTCTCCATTCGTCAACTGCTCACTGGCTCTGTTTTGATTTTCTCTTTGTTTCTACGTTTGCTTACATAAATACTTTTATCAGATTAGAGAACTGTTGTGTTCACATCAGCTTTTAAAAATGAACACTTTCCTTACTTTCTAAGTCTTTTTTTGCCCTTTCCCCTAATCTTTAAAATAAGATAGAAACCTAGACAAGAAAGGTTGAATTTTCCAGGGTTTAGTGGAAAAGCTAGTCATGTGCAAAAATAGTTTTCATATTTTCTTTCTTGCCAGTGAGAATATTCATCGTGAGTTAGCCATGCAATTAAATCTAGAATCCAGCTCACACCCCTTCCCTCTATTTTTGGTCCAATTTGTTTTGTTGTTGGTTTCCCCTACCTTATTGGTTTCTTAAAATAATTCAATGCTGTGTGGGTAGCTCTAACAATAAGCTCTTGTTAGTGTTACTTATTTGCAGAATGTGTAGTTTGTTGGCCAGGATATGTTAATCTGGCATTATAATTCTCTCCATGTACATATTAAGCTCTTGTTTCTTTTGAATTAGCATTTCTTTATTAACCCAGCTCTGGGGGCTGACTGTGAGTGTGTAACTGAAATGATGTTATTAGATTTGCTGGTGTAGACCACAGGAACCCAGGTGGCGTAGTCTCGGAAAATATGTCTAATTGCTTTGTTAATGATATATATCTTTTAGACCTTTCATTAAGTAAGTTCCCTTTGTAATTGCTTACAACAATTGCACTACGCTAGTAGATTTTAGTTGTCATGACTCTAGGGAACTCTGAGGATGCTTTGGGGAGTCATAGACTAAAATAAGGGAGAAATCAATGTCATTTTGATGCAGGCTGGAGTCTGCATCCTTAGAAATGTCTCAGCACAGCCCTTCTGATAGTCGTTCCAAGGACATGGGAAGTAGGATGAAGTCTCTTCACCACTCTGGGTGTAAAGTCACTTTAAAAAGGTATCTGGGAGTCTGGTCAAAGGAAACAGGGAGAGGTCTACATGGATAACAAGGGTCAGAGAGGTCGGCTGCAGAGTTCTGATCACAGGAAATAGCATCGAACCCATACTCAGGTCTAACCATGTGACTGGCGCTGCAGTAAGCCTCTCAGAAACATTATTTCACTTAGTCCTTGTAACTACCCTCCAGATAGGCATTATCATCTCTTTTTAAGATGAAGTTTACCTCTCTGAATGTGTTCAAGGCTATTTAGCTTGTAAATAAAGGAAAAAAAGATAGGCTTCGAAGCTTACATCGTTAGTTTTACAAGATCTCAGTGTGTTCTAAATATAAAGGCTGGAATTTGTTGGCTCTACTCCCTGGAGTCAGAAATTAATGGAAGCAGGGCCCATGGAATTAGAAAATGGAACATAGATATGTGGCACTATAAAGAATTCAACTTAAGTTGAGAAACAGCTTGCTTATCTAGCAGGATCTAGAAGCCAAGTTTACTTCCAATTTTCTTTTGTCTGATGTCAACTGGCCAAGTCATTCTGACTACTTGCTTATTAAGGGCCCCTTTCAAAATAAATGTGCTTATGGGCATTAACCTACAATTAAAAGATGGTTCTATTTTCTGGCCCCTGGTCTGGACCCATTCCTCATCCTCTTCTCCAGACCACTTGGGCCCTGTCCTTCCAATCTTTCTCCTTCAGACCCCAGACTAAGCAGCTATGCCATTTGTCTGCCCACGTGTTCATAAATTTCGTTACCTCACACCCTCTCTCTTCCAGCACAAAGTGGACAACCAGATACATTAACCAAATCTCTACTTACAGAAGAAATTGACCTCCCACTGTTTCTGGAGCACTCTCTGTGTGTCTTCAGCTCAGTGGCAGTCCATATTTAACTTCAAACGACATACAAAGCCAACCCGTCATTGAACCAAGCTGAGAGCCCTTTTCTTCCTCTGTCAACTGGTTATAAAGTGTAGACAGATGAAGATATACCTATACAATAGTGGTGAATGACATGAGAAAATGGGCCACCTCCTCAGAGGGACAGCTTATACATCATGAATATTTGATGTTTACTAAAATACATCCTAAGCAGAGTAAGTAGAGTGGAGACCATGAACAGGGCCATAGATTTGTAACGATGCAGAGTATGTTTAAGAAATAATGTGTAAAGTAAGAAATCATCAAGCAGTTCTTGAACTTGGCATTTTCAGTTCGCATCGAACAGATTTGCCTGCATTCTATTTTAGAGTATCATGGGAACACTTAGATTTCTTGCTTTGAAGGGCATTACAAATTGATTTGTTTCTTACCATTTGAGTATAATGTAGGCATGTTTATCCAAGGTGAGTCTATGGAGTTATAACATCACAGCTGATTATAGTACAGTAAGTTCCCAGTCCAGCACATGGTGTACAATAGCCCCCATTTGTGTTTATTCGATGAATATTGCTTTTAATTGACATAAGCTTACTTGAAGGGGCAAGTGGCAGAGCAGTGGGAGGAGGGGAGGGGCTATTCAATTAGGTGATTTCATTTGAAGTTTGCTTTGCTATGTGAGTTTAGGTGTTTAGTTGGTCCACATTTCAAGGTGTAAGCGATGGCACCACGCGTAATAGAGGGATAAGGTCTTGTACGAACACAAAGGCATTAACAAGCAGATAAAAGACAAGCGAGAAAGCCATGGTCACTTAGAATAACCTCAGACTAGGAAACCTCAGATTTGGAAAATTCAAGTTGTTTTGTAAATCCCATGATAAGATACTTTCAGTTTTAGGCTAGAAAACCTTTATGTGAAGTGAAACCAAATAAAAATCGACAGAGGCATACATTTTGAAGAAGATAAGAAACAGTACTATTTATCGACTTCTCAAAAAAACATAATAATCTTTTGGAATGCAGTCTGAGGTTGTTGCTGCATGCGAAGGCATTCGAAGACATTACGTACAAATGCATCTGAATAAAGATGCATCTCTGCTTCTGAGAAGTGTTTACAGCAATTTTTGCACATTCTAATACTTTAAAATTGAGGGACTATTAATAAGATACACTGTTTTCTGAGTTTTTACTAGGTGCCAGACCCTGTACCGGAATCTTCACAAACATCGACTCTATTTAATTCCTTAAAATAACTCACCGTTGTTGATATGATTTCTCTCAATTAGTCTTTTCTGTAGAATATGTCAATCCCACCTTCTGTTTCGCTGTCTCATCTCACTCTTCCTGGCACTTACTGTCTCTGGCTGTACATCTCGCCTTTCGCATTTCATCTTAGCATCCCCCCTACCGGACCCCCCCACCACCTTGTGGTTCGGAGCTATAACCGCAGTACAATACCGAGTACTCCAGGCACATGATTTATTTGTCAAATGGAGGACCATTTGAACACCCCGATCTTCAACACTCTTCTTTGGATGTAATGCTTAGCTCCCCTACTCCTTGCTTTAGAGAAGAGAAATTCTTGCTTGCTCTTCTCATGGGCTAATTGTTCTACAATCTCTGGGGAGTTCAGTTCTAGCCACTAGACAGCCCTTGACATAATTCAGTGGTTAGCCTACATTCAGGCACAAGTTAAGTTCTCAGAAAAAATTTCAGTTGCATGAATGACCATACTATAAGGGTTGGTAAACTTTTTTCTGTAAACAGCCAAGTACAAAATATTTTAGTCTTTGTAGGCCATACAGTTTCTCTTGCAATCACTCAGCTCTGCCACTGTAACTCAGTAGTAGCCATAGACATAGAGAAAGTGTGTCATTCCCATAGAGGACATCAAAGAAGGCCAATGTGACAGGAACAAGGATAGAGAGTATGGGTTTTGAGGGGTAACACATCTGGAGAAGTGGGCAAAGAACAGATCACAGGGGCTTTTAAAGGTCATGGTGAGAAATGTTGACATTTTCCCCAGAGCAATGGGAAGACACTCAAGGATTTTAAACATGTGTGTGACATAACTGCGTTTACATTTAAAAATATTGATCTGGATTGCAGTGTGGAGAGCAGAATGGAAAACGGCAAGGGTAGACCCTGGAGGTCTTTTAAAGACCTGATAGTAGCTTGGTCCAAGATAGTGGCAGTGAAGATGGAGAAAAGTAAGTAGATTCAATAAAAATTAGGAAGTTAAATTGATTGGGCTTGGTGGTAGATTAATTATGGGGCCTAAAGAGGCCTCAGGGATGGCAGGTGTAGGTTTCCAAGTCGCACAACTAGATTGGGGGGTGGGCTGTGTCATTCTCTGGGAGAGAAGATACTGAAGATGGTTGTTTGGGGGCTTGAGGTGAAAGTAGTTCTTAAGTTTGGATTTGAACATGTTGATCTGGGAAAAGTGGAATCATTGCTTTTGCCACATTTGAGGCACTACGTAGATATATTCATTAGTCAGGTAGGTATAATTCTAGGATTCAGAGGTATTTCCTAGGCTAAAGATAGAAATTTGTCAGTCATTGGCTGTAGTTGGTTATGAAACCCAGATATTGCAAGATGGAATTTCTTAGAGGAATAATATCAAGTGAGAAGAGAATACACAGATTTGTGCCTCTCTAAATGGGGTACAAGTATCCCCAGAGGACTGTCCTCTTTATCCAGGAATGCTCAAGAAGGGTAGGGAGGTTTCAAGTCCTAGAAACAGCTCACATTCACGGAGCACCAGCTTCATTTGAATCTTTGGAATGGGGAATGCTCTGGAGTAGAACACAAAATCCACATAACTCATAATACAAAAAAGATAATCAGGTAATGTGTTTGAAGCTGTTGTCTTGTGCTAAAACCTCAACTCCCCAATCCAGAGTGTGAGAAATAAAAACAAAGTAGTTGGA
>NW_006439568.1:2439196-2472738 GCF_000325575.1 Pteropus alecto | reverse complement strand
TTGTGTGTAGTCACTGATTTAAAACTGGGAGGAAAGGATGTCCCGCTTTTGTGATACCTCCTTGGGGACTTCTAAAGTAGAGTTGGCACTACTTAGTAGTTCGAAGAGGAGAGAGTGACTGAAACCTTATGTCCTGGCAAATAAAATTCTAATTCAAATGTTTCACAAGTGATAGGGCTGTGATACATAAGTAAGTGAACATGTAGCCCAGCCTCTTGCAACCTCAGACCATATTACTTCTTCGAAGGCACTAAGTAGCAAATAATATGGAATTTACGCTTAATATTATGATCATAGCTAACATGTATACTGTTCTTCATCTGCGCCAAGTCTAGTCCTTAGTTCTCCTCTTATATTAATGCGTTTGCTCCTTTAATAAACCTATGAAGTCAGTGCTCTTATCATCCACATTTTTCCGATGAGAAAGCTGAGGCACAGGGAAGTGAATTGTCTAAGGCCACACCAATATACGTCAAATCCAGGATTTGAACCCCGAAAGTCTGGTTCTACAGTGTGTTCTCTTAACCATAACAAGCAATTGCCTCCCCAGTTATCCCGTGGGGTCAAGCCTCTCTGGGTGACTCAGTGACAAATGAGCTCCTCAGAATGAAAGAAGGGAGAGAGAGTTATCAACCAGCTTAACGTTATTGCCAATCCCATTGTTTAATAACTCTCATTTACAATAAACGTAATTAAACCCTTCTAGCCCGCCTCTGTATTCTCTCTAGCTATGATTCCACTGTGCCACGTCCTGTACCTACTCTACCACAAAGACTCACAAATAAAATAAAGACAAACAAAACCATGGCTTTGGATCTCTAAATCAATTACGCAGTTGTCATATTAAACAACCTGAGGCTCCCAGTGGTGGTGGGTAATTTTCAGGGCTGTGGGAGCAGAAAAAAATTGGGATCTAGCAGACACCACCTCTCTGTCTTAATAGAAAAAGCCTTTTATCAGAGGAAGACCAAAGCCTAATCAACATGCATTTCCAAGATCTTGACGAACAGCTACTGGATCAGATTAATGCTTTATAATTTAATTGTTTCTGCCACCTCCTGATTCTTCAGCTCTGGGGTAATGTGCTACATTAACAGAATGCTAATAGATAACAGGAATTCTTCCATTGCTGCCTAATCTCCCGTTTCAGGCTCCTCTCCCACCCAATACATGCACTGGCCCTCTCATATATAATTTGATTGCAAATCACATAAAACTGTAATTCCTCAAAGCAACTGCTGTGAAGAGCAAAGCCACAAAGCTACCCCATACACGGCGAAGTAGTGAACGTGGCAGGGGCGTACATCCGAGGGACACTCCTCTGGAGTCAGGTAACAACAGGTTCAGGATTTTTGTGAGCCAGGACATTCTCAGGTCTAAATGAAAAGACAATAGGGAAAATGTGTCAGATCTAAAATTGATGTTATTCAGTCATGTTCTTCAATCAGAACAGTCAGTGAAGATAATGACATTCAAATGCAAATTGTGATCACAGTCACTATACAATGACAAGTAAGTTTGCTGTCTCTAGAATTAAATTCATCTGGGTTTGAATCTAGACCTTGGGCACATTAGCCATTCTATGCCTCAGATTCCTCATTTGAAAATAGGGATGCAGAGGAATGCAACACAAGTGTGCACATGAACTTGAAACAGTCTGACACTGCAGTAGGTAACAAAAATACCCATGCACGTGTACCTGTGTGCGTGTATATGCATACGTGTGCGTATGTCTGTGTGTGTATGCGTATGCGTTTTAGGTCTGGAAGGATTGGGTAGGCAGGATTGCAGAGAGTGGAGCGTAGGCAGAGGTGTGATCCCAGAGATGTCATAATCAATGCTTAGGACTTAGACATTATCCACTAGGTGACAACACACTACAGTGCCATGAACAAACTTTAGTTGTGCCAAGATAGCCATCCTCTCAGTTCAGGGCTCTTAGGTGGCACCTAGAATGACCACGAGCCATTGCAGATCACCTCCAGCCACAAGCATCTTTGTCCTTTGACCACAATGAGCCTTATGAGTATTAGTGTTTTCTGCTAGTGCTCTGATGTAAAGTTTGGGAAGCACTGCTATAAGCAGTAGGACCCATGGAAGACATTGCAAAGGAGTGCCATGTTCGGAGAGACTTATGTGACGTGATCTATCTAAAATGCTCATTTAGCACAGCGTCTGGTTTACTGTAAGCGCTCAGTTAAGGTGTATGTATCTAGCTGTATATGAGCTACTTGGGGGACTGCACACTGAAAAATACCTACCATGGTTTCAGTAACGGAATCACAATGAAATTGCATTTTGTTAATCACAATAGATTAACAAACGATAGTTTATACAAATACTTTTATGGCATTTTATATATGACATGTTAATGATCTGATTCTTCGTGAGCGCTTAGTGTACATATAGATTTGAGGCGCTCTCAATAAATTCCCAAGTCCTCAGCAGTCCCAGGCCTTCAGTTTGGATCCATTGCCAGAAAAACTGGTCAACCAGGCAAGATATCCTTAACAAGCTCTTTCAGTACGGCATCATCTCTTGGCCTTCTAATCAGGATTACAGAAGGTGAGGAATTTAGAGACCAATCGGAAATGGTCGTTTTCCTTAAGAAGGTTAAATTCTGGTAGGGGAGATTAGACATATACAAAAATAATTGTGATGCATGAAAGGAAGTGATAAGTTCCACAAGACAAATAAGAAAGAAATGCTATGAGGAGAGAGAACTCAGCTGTGTTTGGGAGGATTAGAAAGGCTTGTGGAGCAAATGTCAATGAGCGCTTTCTTAGTCAGTAGCAAAGGGGACCACCAATGGAAAGAGACTTCAAGAAAAAAGGGAAGGTATGGATTTTCGTAGCTGAGATTCCAGGGAGGGATGTAGCTTCAGGAAAATCCTGAGATCCAGATACCACACAATTGGGACTAGAGTTTCTTTCCCTTTCTTTCAATTTCGCTTCCTCTATGATGGTTGTATTCTCTTTTTTTTAAATTATTTTTAAAATTTTTTAAATTTTTAAATTTTTAATTTTTAAAAAATTTTTTAAATTTATTAAAAAAAATTTTTTTTAGATGGTTGTATTCTCAGACATGTTCTCTCCTCACACCTGTACCCTCCCAGGTTTAAGTCCAGTGGAACAGAAATTTTTTTTTTTTTCCCCTGATAGGTCTCACACGACAAGTCCTAGGATTTGCTCAAAAGTGACCCATCTGGGTAAATGTCCACCCCTCGGGCAATCGCCGTGGTGGGGGGACTGAGTGCCCCCCTTGCCTTGGGCCTAGTCACACACTCTGCTTCTGAGCACATGAGCTGAGGAAGGGGCATTTTTCCAAACAGGAAGCCAGGGTTCTGTTTCCAGGAAAAAACAAAACAAAACAAAACTATTATTTCCAAGATGGCTGCTGAAATGAAACTACCAAAAAATTTTATCTTTGGCATGGGCCTTACAGAATAGGCCAAGATGAGGAATGCTGAGACTGTGTAAAGTGGAAGGAAATGAATGAGTTACTGGCACACTTAATCTTGTTACAAAATTTCTTTATAGTGCTCATCATGTGCCAAGCGCGGTTTTAGTCATCTTATCTATGTGAACTCATTAAGTCCTCCCAGCAACTTCATGACATAGATATCCTTATCAAGCCTGTTTAACAGATGTGTAAACTGAAGCCTGAGGGGTGAAGTAACTTGCCAGTGGTTCCACAGCTTGTCTGGGGCAGAATGGGATTTGTTCCAGTCACTCTGGCTAAAACGTCTACACTTTTAACCATTATGACATGCTACCATTGTCAAAAGAATGAATGAATGAATGAATGAATGAATGAACCTGTGAGCCTGACTCAAGCTGGTGCTCCTAAGCTTTAGTTATATCAACTTCCCTGTTCCCTGGTGCCTATGGAACGTTCTTGACTGTTTTTCTGTTTGTTTTTGGTCTTTTTCTGAGTCCAAAATGGAGGTATCTTCATGATCATTACTTCAAATTCCTCTCAATTCCTTTTTCTTTAATTTTTTCAAAGTGCAGGTGCTTTTGAGGCCTTTGGTTAAGTGCTAATGAGGAGCTTTCTTTCAGCAGAGAGTCCTGGGGGAGTGGTGTTCTGAATTTAGAAGTGACCCGTTGACCTTAGAGAGCATAAGAACATAAGTCAGTGTGGCCCCTATTTCACTTCCCCCTTCAGTTGGTTACAACTTGAAGGTCAGGCTGGAGTGATCTAGAAAACACTGGAGCATTATCACGTTGGAGTCAATGGAATTCAGCTCTCATTTATTAGCACTGGGATTTTCTCTTCATAGTCTGTACCTGAAAAGGTAGGGATGGATGTTAAAAAAAAAAAAAAAAGGCAAAAAGAGAGAGCTGGTCTACCGCTGTGCCACCCTGAACAAGCCTGATCTCATCTGACTGATCTCTGAAGCTAAGCAGGGTTGGGCCTGGTTAGTACTTGGATGGGAGACCATCTAGGAAGACCAGGCGCTGTAGGTGTTAAAAAAAAAAGAGAGAGAGCGGGAATAATTGAGAAGAAATAAAAGAATGTGTATAGTACTACCGCAAAGGCGTGTCTTCAAATTTAGTTGCAGAAACACAGGCACTAGCATCCAGAGAGCTAGCAACCGACACGGAATAACATGATCCATGGGCTTAGCTGAGAACTTTGCCACAGGGAAGTCGTACGCATAAGCGGTTGCTGTACAGCCATGATTTGAATTGTTGCTCCCCTCTGGGAGCCCAAGTGCTTTTAAAGAGGGACTGCCATTGCTTTCCATCAGCTTGCAGCATAGAGGCAATTGCTTCTTTAAAAAATATATCTAAATAACATGTCAAGATGATACATGCTTGTAAAGGAATGTTTGTAGAATGTTCAGCTACGACTCTTTCTGGCACGATTCAATAGCGGTTTTCAATTTTCTCTGAAGGAGAATATGCAGTATGCTGAGAAAAACCGACACTCTATCTGTAGAAATGACAAGTGCAGTTGCCAGATCGAAGCAATGTTTTTAGTTATGGTTTTAGTGTATTAATTTAGATATTTAGTGCTAGATTACTTTTCTATTTAGTTTACTGAGTTCATATGAATGTTAGAACATAGATTTATTATTTCCCTTTGGGCATCTACATGAATTATCAGAATGGAGATGGTAAGAGCAAAGCAAAAAGCAAGCAAAATAGGGTTAATTTTTTAAAAATGACAGAGAAGTAGAAGCCCCGAACTGTAGTTTTGGTACTTATCAATGAACTGTTTCATCTTAGATAAGTGACAATTTTTCTAGACCTCATTTTCATAATTTACAAATAATAAAAACTAATTCTATGGTTGTAGGGGTTTGATGAAATAACATGTACATAGATTTACCATCTGGATAATATTGAGGAAACTACCTTTTTTGTTTTGACAAATATTTATTGAATGTTTACTACGTGCCAGGACTGTGCCTTGCATCAGGGATACAGTCATAGACAAAGAAATACGTAATAGGTTCTCCTATTGTGCTTCTTAGGGTGAAAAACTTTAAACAAAAAATCCTGCTAATAAAGTTGCGATTCCATTCTGAGCTCAGGGTTTGGCAGGAAGGGGGCTTGGTCCTCTAAAGCACAACCGAGGGTCCGGACTGGTACTGGGACATCAGGGAAAGCTTGTCTGAGGTCTAAAGGAGATAACAAAGTGGAAGAGGGACTAGAAGTTCAGACTGAAGAAACAGCATGTGCAAATATCCTGGGGTCCACCGAATGGTGGCTTTGGCAGGCTGACAACTAGGGTGGCAGGAACAAGAGCGTGAGCTGGATCAAATTTCCAGAGGAAAATGGGGAGGAAAGCAAGGCCAGAATAAAGCTTTACACACAGCTTTTAGAATTTTGGTTTTCTTCCCAGCAACAATAGGAACCTCAGTTTCCTCACACAAAATAAGGAAAATGGAAGAGGTAAAGACTTAATGAGCGCGATTATTCATGTAAGTCACACAGCACTGAGCCAGTGTACAGTAGATTTGCAAAAACAATTCTCTCAGCTTATGTTCTTAACTATAAAAGCCTTTCATAGTTAGTCCCCCTTTTCACCATTAGGACTTTATTTAATGCACATTAACAAAATCTAATTCATTTTCACATGAAACATTTCCTTCTCTATTGCTGAAATGAATAGCAAATAGCAGATTGATACTAATATCATAGTATGAATACTAGTGTTCTATGGATGACTTGCCAAAAGAAAACTTGTCTCTGTTTCTTTCATACTTTTTATTGAAATATAATACACATATAGAAAAGTACATAAATCATATGTGTACAGCTTGATGAATTTTCACAAAGTGTGTAGTGTGTATGCACAGGCAACCACCAACCCAGATCAAGTAAAAATATGCTTTTGCACCTACTTTAGCCCTCTGCATGCTCCCTTCCCATGGCAGCCTCCTTTCTTCCCAGTAATAAACAGTAGACTGACTTCTGTTATCGCCAATTCATTTGGCCTTTTTTGGAATTTTATGAGTGAATTTATACAATATGTATTTTTTTTATCTAACTTTTTTTGCTCATAATTTTATGTGTAAGATTTTCCTCTATTGTTGAATGTGGAGGTAATTTATTCATTTTCAATATTGCCTAGTATTCTGCCATGAAAACGTAGAATTTATTTATCTGTCCTAGTGTTAATAAACACTTGGGAGCATTTAATAAATATTTTTGAATGAGCAAATGGATGAACTTCTCTAAGACTCAGTTTCCTCATCTGTAAAACAAGTTTAATAATAAAATTACCATTTATTCCATAAGATCGTTGTGAGGAATAAATGGGACAAAGCGTGCAAAATGCCTATACAAAAGTGTTTGTTAAGTGAAATCTGCTTATAATTATTTCAGGAGTTCCTATCTAAAGTATTTAGACAATGGGGAGAATTGCTATAAAAGGAATACTATTAAACAAAAATGTCTGGAGTAAAGTTTTAGAATCATGAAAGAATCAAACCAAGGTAAATATTTGCTGTCTATTGCAACTCTGCCCTTGTAGGCTGATTTAGCCTGTCCAAGTACTATGTTCTGGATAAACAATGAAGTAATTATACGGATGTGTAAGCACCTTAATCGCCTTGGGTCTTTCATGGTCCTCTCCTGCCTTTGCACTGTTCTATCCTGCTCTACCTGGCTCTCCACCCTTGGCATTATCTCCTGCTTTCTGCAACACTCTTTTGCTCTTTGGGCTTGCGAACCCATCCTGATTTGTGCAGATTGACATTTGCTGTTTTCTATGTCTAAAACTGCAATTTACCTACTCTGCAAGTTCCTTCTACTCCTTACTTTGTCTAGGGTCCTTTGCCCCAATTCTAGCCCAACATATCTAAAACTGTGAAGAGAATTCAAATAGTCATTGTGGTAAACATATATAGGCCACTCAATATATAGTTATTGATTGGCGTATTGCCTGCAGATTAGAATCCTGGTTAACAGGAATCAGTGGAAGCCTAATAATAGATTGATACAACAAGATCATTGGAGTGGCCCTCTGGAAATATTCTGCTTCGTGTGTCACTGATTACAGAGAAGAATTAGAATAGCCCTGAGGTAGCTGTGAAGGGCTCATTCACACAATGCTGTCACATCTCTCTGACTCCTCTGTTCCTGAACCAAACCAATCAACATTCTTCCTGCAGTATATGCTGATGCCAACGAGATGTCTGAGTCTGGCAAGAGTTCTCCTGTGAGTATAGTGAATTCAAATACTTGGTGGCCTTCTCCACTGAAATGACCTACACATATGTGACTTACCATATGTACGATTTATTAACCATTTCTCCTGAGATTCCTGACTCCAGTCAGAAACCTGGGTATTGTCTTCAATGCCCTCCAACCCTCACCCCCCACATCCACTCAATAATCAAGATCTACTCATTCTATCAACTATTTAGTTTCTTTAAAGTCTGCCTACTCCTTTCATTTCCATTCAGATTTCTTAGAATGTATAATTTCTAGTCCAGAATAACACAGAAGACTTTTCATTAACTTGCCTGGTTTCTTACACGACCTCTCCACTTCTACCCAAGTATTCTCCATCCTACAGAGAGATCTTTCTAGGTTTCATACCATGTCACCTCCCTGTTGAAAATCCTCTCATAGTTTCTTTTTGCAATTTAGATGTATCGAGGCTGACTACTTAGCATGGACTATAAGTTCTTTTATGGTTTTTTTCCCTGGGGGTTCACCACTTGTAAATTTTTCCTCTCCAGACATTCTAAAATACTATTCTAGGAACATGCCATTTTTACACATCTCTCTGGATCTTTGCTTGGAACATGCTTCTACCCATTCTGCCTTTTCCAGGCTCGTCCTAAGATCATCAGGTTTACACTTCAATAATACTTCCTCTAGGAAGGAGTCAGCTGTCCTTCCCTTCCCTAATGCTCTACGCTATTCCATCTGACCCATTGTTGATTTTGTTGAAATTATCGGTTTACCTCTTTCTCAGCTGTAACTGATTAAGAGCAAAGATGTTCTGTCATGTTTTCATTTTGTCATCAGCATCGAGCACAGCATGGGGCAGAGTACTAGCTCAAAACATATTTTTTGAATAAATCAGTAAATGCATTAAAAGTTACCCAAAGATGAGCTTATAGGAAAGTATCCATCAGCTGCCAGTTTATTCTAAGATGGCAGTGTACTACATATCAAACCCAAACCATCTCAGCATATTTTAAAAATATATACTTATTCAAATTTGTCCTGAAGAGATAGACAATCTGGCACATGCCAGATGCTAATGGGGTTCATTAAAGTAAATACCACATTATAGGTAAGTCACGTTTTTCCTCGTGTACTGTGATGACATCAGTGACCCAATATCATTCATTTTATTCTTCTACAGACATTTACTATTTTCAGCAAAAAAAATAAAAAATAAATAAAAATTCAAAGACCATAAAATTTGAGTTATTTTTCTACTTTTTGGGATGCAGTACTGATTTATACATATAGTTATTCTTGCTTTCAGTGTCTAGTGACTTACAGATATCTAGGTTAGAGAATAAGGGAGCTATAATGTAGAAAAAAGATTTTAGATTTGGAATCAAATACCTGGGCTTTGCCACTTACTAGCTGAAGGATGGCCTATCAATTCTATCACCAAAAACATCTTTAAATCCTTCTATTGCTCTCATTTTTCTGATACCAGCCAAGCCCAGTCTCCTGTTATTTATCACTTAGTCTCCTCTTGGCCTCACTGTTCCCATTTTTGTCGTACCCCGATCCAGTCTCCATCCTCCAGATAGCCAGAGCAATCTTTTCAGAAGACACTTTTGATCATAATTTCACTCTGCTTAAAGCCCTCCAGTGGCTTTCCATTGGTTTCAGGATAAAATTCAAACTTGTTATCATTGCTCAGAATGGTTTGCATGATATGGCTCCCACCTGCCTTTCTCCTTCTGTCTAATACCACATTTTCTCCTGCTTTCCTTTTTTTTTTTTTTGGTGCGGGCGTGGGGTGTCATCATATGAGCAATGCTCAGAGCCATTACTATGTCCTGTTGTTCATGAATAGTCCAGACTCCTAGTTATGTAGTCTGTTTTCCACCAGGCAGGACACGGAGCTCCCGCTGGTTTCTACATAAGCTTCATGCTCTATGAGCAGGGAAAATGACAGAGCGCGCAGCTCCCAAGGCAGACAGACCTGGCTTCAATATCTAAATAAATGAAGACTTCAAAAAAAATAAGAAGAGTAAAGAGAATAAAGATATTCACTACTTAATATTAGTGCTATACTAATTGGTTTTCATGTATCACCTCTTTTAGGTTTCGAAACACCCATAGCATACAATTAGCCCCATTGTATACCTAGAAATTAATATGTAAAGAGGATAAGGATCTTTCTCAAGTCATCTGGTGAACCAAGAAAAGTGGGGATTTAAAGCAGAGTCTGATGATTTTTAGAGCCAGAACTTAACTTGTCATATACACATGTATCATACACAGGGAGTGTGATGTAGTAAGTACTTGGTGTGGTGCAGAGAACATATTAACATTTTACTATAAATAATTGTCCTCGACATTGCTCCTTTACAGGAGGAACCAACCCTATTTCCTCTCTGTCTAACCACATGTTTTTCTATCCTCCAATGTTAGGCTCAGGCATAGTTTTTCTCGACCCCTCGTGTCACTCTGGATCACCCTGTCTCCACCGTTCATTTTGGCATTTTTTCCCTACTCACTGTGTAGGATCACAGACTCCCAGAGGACATCGGTTGCTTTTCGTGGTTCTCTGGCATCTCTCTCAGCACCTCGCACAGAGCAATGTCATCGTAGGCCACTCGATACGTGATTGTTGGATGAAAACATTAACCCTCATAAAGATCAATCTTCTGACCTTGAACTCATCTGTACTCTATCTTCTGGAAAGCTAAGTTAACTTGAGTTCGACGAAGCACAAATAAAAATAAAACAGATTTTTTTTTAAAGAAAGGAGAGCTTTGAGAGCTAAGTCATGGGTTAGGCCAGTGGTTCTTCACTTGGGGGTGTTGTTCCCCTGGGAAACATTTTAGGGAGTGCAATGGCATGTAGTGGGTAGAAGTTAGGGATGCTGCTAACCATTCTGCAATGCACAATGCAGCCTCCCACCACAAAGAGTTATCCAGCCCCAAACGTCAACGGTGCTGAGACTGAGAAACCTTGAGTTAGAGAAGCCTATCAAAAGAGATTATAAAACTTACGTGGAATTGATTAAACGGTTTAGAAGTATGTGCTGTGCATGTAAATTATATATGATTTAGACTGTGTATACACATGTGAAGAATAGAATAAAATCTCTTGCTGAAAATTTTTGATTCAAAAATTCAGATACCAGAAAACCTGTGAATAGTTAAACTAATAGTTCACTAATTCAAAATAACTTGAGAGAAATCTATTGCTTATTTTGCCATTTATATAAAAGAAGCCAGGCTTATTATTGGACATAAGGTACAATAATTCAATGCGGCAACTAATAAAGCGATGCTCGTAGATTCTTAAAATGGCTTTTGTGAATTGATAAAAAGAAATCATCTGTAATTGATGTGTTTATATTCAAAGGAATGATAGGTATTTTAAAAATATTTTGAAAATTGTTTATAGTAACCTAGCACTTCTCTCTCACACACATTTACAGTCTCAACTAAGAATTGCAAACTATGTATCAAATAGTACAAGTTCCAATGAGCAAATATTAGATGACGAGATCACAGTCACATAATTCTTATATTTGAAACACACACACACACTCGTAACAACCAGATCAGAAGGTAGGAATAGGGTTATGTGTGAAACGAAAATGGCTCTAAGGAAGCACAGGATTACAAAAGCAAAGATTATATTTGGTATAATTTATGTACCTACAGGGAAGAAATTTTTACATCAGTATGCTAATATATTTAATAGACTTTACTTTTTAGAGCAGTTTTAAGTTCCCAGCAAAATGAAACAGAAGTTAGAGATGTACCATATACCACTGACCCTACATGTGCACAGGCCGCCCCCGTTATCAACATTCCCCACCAGGTGGTAGGCTTATTATAATCGATGAATCTACATCAATATATCAGTATCACCCAAAGTCCATAGTTGACATTAGGGTTCAATCGTGGCATTGTGCATTCTGTTGGTTTTGACAAATGTATAATGAGATATATGCATCATGATAATAATCGGACAGAGTCGTTTTACTGCCCTAAAACAATTATTCTAAATTTTGAAATAAAAGTCTAAATAGATGAAGGCTTATAAAGTTCCTCAATACCAGGAGGATAGATTTCCTGTTAAAGAAAGGCATGCTTTTCCTAGGTCCTTAGCACAAAGATATTTTATTTCCAAAGGAAAACTGGAAACTAAGTTAGACATCAGATATAGTAACATCTTGCCCTAGAAAGGGTTTGCACTTCAGCCCTTAGTTTTTCTTTAACCATGTATCCCTTGGAGTATGTAGGAAATCATGTGATAAATTTTCATCCTGAAGGATGGAGAAAGTTGTGAACTCTCTGACAAAGAAGAGAGGCTTATAAAAGAGACATTTTGTAAAACAGTGAGTTATAACCAAGAATCCTCTAATTCTGAACCCCTTGAGACCAGGGAAAACTTTTAGACAAGCCAGATAAACTTGTAAGAAGATATTTGTCTCCCTCTTCAAAAACCTGCTACAAAAGGATATTATGGAGCAGTTTGGACCAAAAATGGCATTGAACACACGCATAAATCACCAGCGAACCTTACTAAAATGAAGATGTCTACCTGCTTAAAAAGATTATCCCTGTGATCAGGAAGAGAAGACAGATTGAAAAATAACAACCGATATGTCAGCTTGATCTCTGATGACTGTATTCTTCAAAGAATTCAACCATTTTTATAACAAATGGAATTTCTTGATAATTTTGCCTAAAATATCTGAGACTTACTTAAAAGTGAGACTAATTCTGATAGTATCAGTAGCACATTTGCAATGTCATAATTTTTCAACAGTTTGTTAGGAGAGGCATGGTATAGTGTAATGAGTATTGGGTTAAGGGTAGGGGGTCAGACTATCTGTGCTCTATTCATATTCAGCCCTGCCACTAACTAACTACGTGCGTGGCCTTGGACATATTGTATAACTTCTATGAGCATCAATTTTCAGATGTTAAGACAGGAATGAAAATGCTCACTCAATTCTGAGTTTTGTTGACTGAATGACTGCTTAAATCGTAGGAACAGGAAAATGCATAGCAGTTGGTGATGAGGGATTGACAGGAAGACACAGATGACCTTGATAACAGAGGTGACATGTATTTGGTTTGGAAGAAGATTAATCCAGGCTGAGTTTCATTTCCTCACTCAACGTAATTTTGAACCTTGATTAAATACACTGCTCTTGTGATGAAGGTATTTACTGGGAAGGGAATACAAGCTAGACCTCAGGAGAGTGATGGAGGAATTAAACTGTGAACAACATGTATGAAGTGTGGGTTTTAACTCCCCATCCACAGGGCATATCTTTAGTTACAAGGGGCTACTAACCACATGTGTATGTGTATATGGTTGTAGAGAAGACAGATGACTGGGTCCTCTAATTTGTAAGATCTTATAATTATTTGGTGACTATCTTCCATTCTAAAATTCTCCAAACTCCTTCTCATTATAAAACTAATATTAACAATTGGCCTTATATGTTGGTCACTACCCACATAATACATCCCTTTTACAACTTGGGGTAATCTCATAAGGCACATATTATTACCTGCATTTTACAAATGAGCAAATCTACACTCAGAAAGATAATAGGATTTACCAAATCCCCACAACCGAAAAAAGCAGGCATCCTCCCTAGGTTTGACTGAATGGAAATCTGAATTTTCCTGGCATTCTTTTTATAGGGACATGTGGCTTTCTAGTATCAAACTGGAGAAACACTCCATGCCCGGGATGGACTCTGGGCCTACCATTGTTTCTAATGATGAATTATGGCCATGGTTGCTTTGTAACCCCAGCTTCTTGGTACACTAGCTTGGCGACCACCTGGCTGGAGTGATTTATTGAAATGTAGCTATTCTTGTTTCGATGCACATAAGTGCTTCGCCAGTGGACCCTTGGGGTAATTATATTGTGGATGCAGAACTGCCATGGCAACCACCCATGGAGTTGTTTATGTCCTAGGGTTACAGTGCATGGCCCCCCAGAGGGCTTTTCCTCTTGTATGGATGGCGGAGGTTGGGGTGGGGGTGGAGGATGAGCACTAACCTATTACCATGGAGACAGGGATGCTGATAAAGAGCAGGCATCCTAAATAAGAAGCATCTAGAGGAGCAGGATTGCATTCCTGAGAGGGTCCTGGTGGAATTGAGTAAAAACGCTGACCTTTTCCAAAAGGCCCATAAATAATTTACAAACCGTCTCCTAAATTTGTTCCCTCCACCTTTTTTTTTGCTTCAAACATTCAATCCTTTAGACAATGAACATGTTCCAGTTCAAAACATATTCTAATTCTTAAAACATTCTCACCTTAATAGGCTCTTTGGTTGAAATTAGGTCATGATGTGGCTCATCTACCTTAATAGGAGGAGTGGACGCTGGTAGATTTGTTTTTGCATCTGAATTTCCCTTGAATGGCACTTTATGGCTCTTTGAATAAAAGCTTCGCCAAACAGCCTCTATTTTCAGCTATATTTAATTAAATTTTTAAGAACAGGTCATCCCCTCTACATTGGAACCCAACCAGATTTTTCAAATAAAAAGTCAAGGATAAAGTTAAGTCTTATGTATTGAATAACCTTTTCTAAAAATCAATTTTACTCATACGTTCTTATGAGAAGGCAAAATTTACTTTATAGAGCTTTCTCAAGAATTAAGATGTGAAGCCGGTGTCGCAAATTCAAAAATCTGCAGGGCCAAGAAGATCATGTACATAGGCAAAATAAGCTGAGTGACAGGCAATAGGGCAGGGTGGGACCTGAAGCAAACTGGAGAGTGCAAGTCTGAAATAAAGTAGGCATGTGCTGTTGAGAGTTGCCAGTTTTTTTAAAAAAAGAAGCCAGAAATGAGGGGGCAGGAGGGGGGGGGAGGAAATGGCAAAATTTCACCAACTTTAAATAACTACTAATTAAAAATACTGAAACATCTAGTAGTTAAAAAACACACAAATACATTAAAAAAAATATATCGCGGACTGCCAGTTTGAGGCCTCAGGTGATGTATGTTAAAAGCTTAGTACGGTGTCTGGCACCTAGTAAGCTTTCAGTGAAGGTTGGCTGTTCTATTTGTTTTACTTGGAGAGATGCTGAGAGGTTTGTAGTTTTGATTTACCGACGGAGAATCTAAGGCTCAAAGATCTGAGCTGAGATATGAAAGGGGCGACTTGGGTCCCAGACCTCAGCTACCTACCACTATTGGGTAGTTAGGAATATTCATTAACAGTTTATGCTTTTTATGCTGATCTGATTCCCATGAATTTTTTTTAGCAAAATATTCTTGCTGCTTGCACCTCTCTTGTACTGCACATTCATCTTCCAGAGAATACACAGAAGCTTCAAATGCCCGCATTCATTCATTCATTCAGTCATTCATTCAAAGAAAGAGGATTCATGCATAGAGGTCTCCATTAAAAAATAAAAAAATGTTCATTCATTCATTCATTCATTCATTCAAAGAAAGAGGACTCATGCATAGAGGTCTCCATTAAAAAAGAAAAAAATGAACCCAGAGGGGTATTCTGGATTTACTGCTCCCAGGATAAATTACTTGCATGTGACAGCAAGAGTCTGAATTCACAGCCGTAATACCCCTCTCTTATCTTCAGAGAGAATGAGTCTCTAAAGACCTTCTATGGCCTCGTCCTAAATGCTAGGTTCTCTAATGCTTTGTTACTTTTAAGATAAAGAAATTTCAAATAGACAGAGGTCTCCTTCATTCTTGGTATTGCTTACAAAGCAAGAACTATAAAAGTAATAGTTTATGTTTTTGCTGCTTTGTTTTCTAGGTCCAAACATGTGTATTTTCTAGTTAGGAGAACCATTAAGTAAATCAAGGTCAGTTAAGAGAGGTGAACTAATGACCCACCAAGTAGAACAGGGTCAGTGATGCAGGACGTAGAACTAGATCACTGGACAAAGGTGAACTCGTGTCCCAGGAAGTAGAAGGTGGTCAGAGGGTAGAAAGCTGAGCTTGTGACCAAGGCAGTAGAAAAAGGTAGGCAAATTGAGCAAATGTTACTTAGGTAAAAAGTGGTTCTTGGAAGCTAGGAATGATGTTTTCTTTATTTATCTATCTTCATGCCAAGCAAAGACCAGCAGCACCAGGGGATTATTTGAAGAAGAAAGACTTGTTCCTTTCAAATTAGACTTTGCAGGTTTTCCCGCTCTGAAGCTGTGAGGCTTTGGGAATTTACTTAAACTCTCTCTGCTGCGGTTTTCTCATCTGTAAAATTAAAATGACAATACTGTTTTGCCTCACAGGTTGTTGGAGAATTAAATGGTATATGTGTTATTATGGTGCCTGATATAGAGTAACTATCCAATAAATATCTATTATTGTTAGTATCAATTTTATTCATGTTTTAAACGGTTCACATTGTCTTTCTCCTTAATGAGCGTATGCGCTTACCGGTTATGCCTCCCACTTATCTACTTGCTTTTTATTGCACAGAAGCAGTAATTAATTATTAATTAAAGTTATTAATTAATAGTCAACAAGGGGATCCATTTCATGCTATTAAATGCTATAGAAGTCACATCTGTTAATTCAGGAGAGGAGACTCTCACAGTTCCAGGGGACTCTCTCAGAGTAAATCTATGACAAATAAACTGATAACAAATGAGTTGTTTATTCCTGGTAAAAGGATCGTGGAAAGAGTAAGAGAGATTGATTTTGCTTTGTAAAACAGATTTTCATGAAAAAGATACCTTTAAATCAGAAGGTTTGAGCATGGTACACACAGTGCCTGAGGATGGAAAAAGAAATCCTTGCCTCTTTTTCTTGACATCGTTTGTCAGTTGAGCGGGAATTTCTTCTCTATTGTAGGGACATAAATATGATGGAAATCATGTCTACTTGGCTTGAGGTTCTTATAGAGGTGAGTTTGTGTAAGTGCTACATAATATTAACAAAAAGCACACTGAATCTTTTCCATCTGTCCCCATAAACGTGTGCTATTCTGTCCAATGCCTATTTTTGTTATTGCCTTCTTGCCTTTCATTGCTCATTGATGTGTGTTTTATTAAAATGCTGCAAAATATGTATTGATTGTTGTAAGGTGTGATTATAGATCCCCGGGAAAGTAAAAGTTCACATCAATATATTGTATTTGTCCAGTGTTAATAGCGTGATTTTCACTGGTTTGCTGATTACTTAAACCAGTGAGCTGCTATCAAAGCAGGACCACTACACAAGCGTATATCTAACCCCCGCCCCAAGTTTCCACACTTCACATAACTCAGAGAATGTCATTTCTACAAAATAATAACCACTCTTCCTGTGTACATGGTGCTCTACAATTTCAAAAGTTCTTTCCCATGCATTTTGTCATTTGATTTTCATAACAAACCCGTGAGTCCAGCAGGGCATTATTAGTTCTACTTTATACATAAGGAAAATAAGCCTGAAAGAATATAATCAGTTCATGAAAGGAAGGAGTGGGGATTTGAGCTCAAGAATATATGGCTCTAGGGCCCTTGCTTTATCCTCTATTCACAGGTAGGGAGAGGTGATTTCTCAAAAAAAACCTCCCTATTAGTTAGAGTGTCTCTTTTTCTAAAAGGATCTGTATACCAAAAGAATGCTTAGAGCAATGCGATGCAGTCATTTTCATCCAGGGTGTCTCTGATCTCGTTCCAGTTTGTTACTTCTTCAAAACTGTCATGAGAAAGTCACAAAGAAGTGTGGATTCTTTCTGAGTTTCAGATTTCTTGGGACAATAAAAAAAATCATCCATAGGTCTCTGGCGTCACTTGGCACTGGTGCGGTGGCATAAAGAATAAAAGGGAGTTAGAACTGGGTGTGGAGGATGGATACATCAGTTTCTAGCTACGTGGACATGGCCAGACTCTCTGATCCTCAATTTCTTCATCTAGTAAATGGGAACAATAATTGTATCTGCCTTTGATGGATGGCATAAAGATTGAAAATATTTCCTGAAAATGGCTTAGCAAAGACCTTGGTTTCAGAACCACTTAAATAGATTTTAAGTATGATTACTATTCTTATACTAATTCTGCCTTTGCTATTTGAATGCTATAATACAGGGAGATCAGCCTATTAGAAATTCCTCAAGCATATTTTGCCTTTGAAATCTTACAGATCTTTGTTTCTTTAGACCCCCAAAACGATGAGTAAAGAAAATAATAAATAAGCGTTCTGTATTCATGCCTTCTCTGGCCTATTTTACCTTCTGCAAAGACTAAGCATAACATCATGTTCATTTCCAAACATTCAGTTGACTTTAACAAATGTTATCTGAGGGCCTATTATGTGTCTGGCACCTACACTTGGAAGGAAATGTGAGGAGAGGGAGATGAATATGACAGCTTAACAAAAGTTGTGTTTTCTCTTCCTGCTCGGCTTCTGTTCCCTGGATATTTCCTTAGGAGTTTTGTGGGCAGGCAGGTGGCGGATGGTGGTGGTGGGTGGACTAGGGTGAAAGGCGGATAAGATGTGGTCTTCAGTTCAAGAATCCTTTAGATGAATGGAGACAATGGCAACAAATATTTTAAAACTGTGCTGCAAATGTTATAATGGTTAGATTCCCAGAATGTTATAAAAACTATAATAGGGCAACAGGCTAGGGCTTACAAGGCTCTTTGAAAGATTCTTGGAAGTATTTTGGTATTAACAGAGTATAAAGTTAAAATCAAGAAGAGGTAGAAAAGTAACTTGGAAGAGGATTTCTGGAGCCAGGTCATGGGAAGCTATTAACAAGGTAGTAGGCTTTATGTTATAAGTCAGAGGTCACACAACAGCATACCATGAGCCATATACAGCCCAAACAGCCCATATAAAATGTTTAACCTCCTGGATCTTTTGAAAAATGAATCACAGAAACATAAAATATAATTTTACTTACCAATCCCAATGACTACCTTCTGGAGAAATCACTCGACTCATGTTTTCACATATCAATTAGGTGGAGCTGGAGTATGGGTCCCTATAAAATAGTAAACATGCACTCTCAGGTTTGCTACAGTCCCTATCAGTCCCTTTTGATTACACTTGGCCTACTTCACTTATTTTTATTACATGTTATATACCTACAGGCATCTGAGACTGCTTTCTGCTTCTTCTGTTGTGCAGCCCTTAGCAAGCATTTGAAACCGCACCAATCAGAAAACTGGGTCTCATTCTCTTTGTTGCATAAGTATTGCCTTTCGAAGAGTCAATAAACTAGTGCACTCCCCAGACACCAACAATCTCATCAAGTCATCTTTATCTAAATCCAGCAGGTTCATGTCAGAGTGGGAAGCAAGGGGCAGCAAATGCATAGTCATAATGTCGATACTACTACTTATGTCTATTAATAATAACAGTAGCTAACATTTATTTAATTCTAAGTACCAGCACTGTGCTATTAAGTTTACCTGTATCATTTACATTAATATTCTTATAAGAGTAATTCTATTATTGTCCTCATTTTACAAATAAGAAACATGAAATTTAGAAAGGTTGATAAAATGCTCAGAGTTGGGTTATCTTAAACACACACTCTTCAGCAAGCTGCAGCGCTGCATACTGGAAATATAATCCTTCTAAGGGGTGTTATGAGTAGGAAGAGAAAGGCAAAAACAGGATGAACTATGGTGGGTACATATATTGGGGTTTATCATGTTACTTATTCTGCATCTTTATATGTCCAAATGAATTACCTTTTAACCTCATTAAAACTTACTCAAGATAAGCCTGCTAAGAACTGACCTAAAAGTTGTGCACATCAAGCTGCCACCCAAGTATATAGGTCTCAGTCTAAGGCCTGACCAGACTGGCAGCTGACAGAAAGGAGAATTACCATGATCTATAAACTTTTCAACAAGTCTGGAAAGAACTTTTTCTCAAATAACAAGTAAACAGAAAGAGCAATTTGAATAACTTCTTGGGAAAATTTATAGGGTTAAGGAAAGGGAACTTCGTTGTGAAAAGTTAGAAGAATAACAAACTTATGAAAATTTTAGAAACTAGTTTGGTATTTTCTGAACAATGCAAGAAAACTTGCCTTTCTGAAATGGAAGCAGGCTATGATAATAAGAAAAGACAGGCTGAGATGAAGATATTAGAATGAGATGAAAATACAGATGAGCAGTATAAAAGATGGCAAGAAAACTGAAAAATAAATGTAATAGCACAATTAAAATAATCCCTGGAAACAAAAAAAGGAAGAGTCAGAAATTCTGCTTCTTGAATGGCAGACTAAGTAATTCAGTCTTACCTCCTGCTAAGAAAATCTGGAAAAAAAGTGGGAAAATATTTTGAAAACTAAAATATATACACATGCAAGATAATATAATATAAAATCAAAAGGAACAACAAGAAAATGGATCCAGGGGTGATCCACATAATACAACTATAAGGCATAGATTACAGCAAATAAACAATTGTATCAAATATGTTCAAGTATATAAAAGACAAGATCGATAATATGACAGAAACTCGGAAACTATAAAATGAAATTAAATTCTATAAATGAAAAAGTATATAATAAGAATACTAACATGTATTATATATTAAGGAGCAGATTAGACAAATCTAAAAGTAGAATTAGTTAACTGGAAGATAAGCCCAAAGAAAATATCCAGAATAAATCATATAAAGACTAAATAATGAAAATATAGGAAAATGTGTAACATACATAGAGAATCTAAAAAGAAAGTTTTGCAAATATGATTGAAGACCCAGAAGGAAAGGAGAGAGGAGAAAGGACAAAAAGCAAAAAGAATGTCCCCAAAATGGTAAAATAAATTAAGCCACAGATTACAGAGGCCCTATAAATCCTGTATAGGATGAATATAAAGAAAAAAAAAAAATACATCTAGGAACATCATTTAAAAAAACCCACTGAGAACCAAGAACAAAGGTAATATTTTTTTAAAAAATGGAGAAGTAGAGAAGACATATTACCTTAAGATGAACAATGATAAGACCACTGATTTATCTATAGAAACTATAGAAACCAGAAGACAAAGGAACAATATCTTCAAAGAGCTTAAATAAAACGATAGCCACCTACAATGCTATGTGCAGAAAAACAATTTTTTAAAGAATTAATGTGAATTTAAGACATTTTCAAACAAACAAAAGCTAAGGGAATTTATGACCAGCAGAACTGTACTAATAGAAATGCTAAAAACAGTTATTTAATGCAGAAGAAATATATGCCATATGAAAGCTCAGAAATGCAAGAACAAATATAGAACATCAAAAAAGAATAAATATCTAGGTAAATTTAATTGCAACATATAACCAGAATTTATAGTAAACTCTACAAAATAGTAAGAGACAGACCTATAAGAATATGTACACAATCCTTCAACTAGCCCTATGTTAAAAAAGGTTTCTATGGCCAAAACCATCTGAAAGTATTCATCTTTGGTAATCAGGTGGCACAAATGGAAACCCAAAATGAAATGCCACTAAACACTGACCAGAATACTGAAATTTAAAAGATTGCTAATAGCAAATTGGTGGGAAGGTTGTGGAACAACAGAAACTCTCATTTGCGGATGGTGGAAGTTAAATTATTAGAATCACTTCGGAAAACAGAATAACATTATCAAATTGAAGATTAGCATGCCTTATGACCCCACAATTCCATTCCTTTGTATAATGTATGTCAGATAAAAAGATGAGCATTTGAGCACCAAAAGATGTGATCAAGAAGGTTGTTAAGAGCATTATTTGTAACAGCCCCAAGATGAAACAACTCAAATACTCATCAACTATATACTGGACAAGCAAATTATGGTGAACTTATTCAATTAAATTCTGTAGATAAGGGGGTCAGCAAGTTACAGCCCATGGGCCAAATCTAGCCCATCACCCACTTTTGCAAATACATTTTATTGGAACACAGCCATGCTCATTGTTTTATATATTTGCAATGGCTCCTTTCATGCTATCAGAGTTAAGCTGTTGTAGTAAAGACCATCTCGTCTGCAAAGCCAAAAATTTTAAATATCTTCTCTTCACGAAAAATGTTTCCCTACTCTGCTATAGGTCGATGACAATAAATGAACTACAGTTACATTTCTTAACATGTATGAATCTTACAAATAAAATCTTGAGCAAAAGAAGCCCAATGAAGAAGAAAATCATGTAAAAAAAATGCTCTAAATTGTGTTTCTGATCTCCTTTCCATACTTCTAGAATTTTCTCTGTGTAACAATTTATCTCTGTCCTTCCAGTTGCCCAGTACAAAAATACATGTTCTCATATCCAATCCATTAGAAAGTATTATTGGCTTTACCTTTGAGATACATTGAATGTCTAACCAGATGTCACTACCTCTTCCCCTATCATTCTGGTTCAAGTCCCCATCATCTCTCATCAGGACTATGGCAATAGCCTTCTCACTGATGTCTCTCCTTCTACCCTGGACCCTATTTATGGAAGGCAGAGTAATATTATTAAAAAGCAAATCAACTCATGCTACTCCTTTGCTCAAAACTCTTTACCAGTTTTCCTTTTTAGAGAAAATGCCAACGTCACTACTACTATTATGTGGATGGCCTCACATAATCTGACTTCAGATCACTACGCTGGCCTCATCTCCTTCTACTCTCCCATCATTCGCTCTGGGACCAGGCACACTGGTGTCCGTGCTCTACTTGGAACACACAAGTAGTCACGGTCATGGCGCTTGCTGCTTGTTTTGCCTCGTATGCTCTTCTCTTAGATGTCCTCTTGGCTTATGCTTTTACCTGCCTCAGGTGTTACTCGGGCGCTTCTTTCTTAGTAGATAATGCTTCCCTATCATATTTAAAAATGCAACTTCCTTCACTCCTGGCATTCACTTGCCTCTTTATTTATCTCCAAATTATTTATTAGTGGCTAAAATACTCTATTTTATCTTGTAAACTCCACAAAGACAAGAACTTTTGTTTCTCTTGTTCACTCTTGTATGTTGAACACTTAGAACAATGAGGTGGACAGGGTGACACTTAATAAATGTTTATAAAGTGGAAAAAATTACAAAAGAAATCATAGATATGAAGGACAGAGAAAGGTTTTGACCTAAACATAATAGGCATTTATAAGGAAAAATTAGAGTAACTTCGACATAGGTATTAAAATATATATTTCTTAAAATCCTGATAAGAAATTAGATTAGAAAGTAAAGACAAATGGGTTCTCACTTCTCTGATGAAATTAGTGAAATAGGACTGACAAAACATATTCCAGCAAAATATACGATGGACCAGGATATAGGAAACTGACAAGTACTCAGTTAAGGAGGAGAAAAAACAGATTACCAACAAAAGAACACAAAGCAGTCTGGCATAGATTTCACTGCTTCAAAAGTCGGAATGTAAGGAGTGACAGATGATGGATTTTAAGGGAAGAAGGTTTTGACCCCAAATCTTTACATCTATACCAGTTATCTTTCATGTGTGCTACCATGGAAAGATGTTTTCAGATATGCAACGATGTAGAGATATGTCACTCGTGTATTTTTCCTGAAAGAAAGAATAACCTGAAGTAATATTCCAACTGACTCAAAGTAAATCCAAATTTAAAAAAAAAAAAGAAGAATGAACAAGTAACAAATGAAACATACTAATCCCCTTTGTTTTCATCATCAGAGTGCTAATACTGAGGAAGGAATACGCTTTAGCAGAAAGAACGTAAAATGAAACATTTGGGCGTAAATTCCAGATCACACATGAATTAACTTTGTGACTTTGGGCAAATCATTCAAGCTCTTTTAGTCTTAATTTTTTATTTATGATATTAAGATAATGTTGCCTAACTCGCACATGTAGGTTGAGTAGAAGAAATTAGATAATGCGTGTAAGTGGGATTAGTAAATTAAAAATGTTAGGACTTATTATTACTCACTTATTATTATTCACTTATTATTACCCACTTAAGGGTTTGTGCAGCTTTCAACTGAATTATCAGAGTGGCTTTGTTAAGAACTGACTGTTTGTGTCCCCTGCAAATTCATATGTTGAAACCTTAACCCTCAGCGCGATGGTATTAGGAAGTGGGGGCTTGGGGAGGCGATTAGGTCATGCGGTTAGAGCCTCACGGTGGGATTAGTGCCCTTATAAAAGACGCATGAGAACTTGCCCTTGCCCCACTCGCCCTTGCTCTCCTGGCCCTTGCTCTCTCTTCTCTGCCATGTGAGGATGCAGCAAGAACATAACCCTTTGTGAATCCTGAAACAGGCTCTCGCCAGACTCCAGATATGCAAGCATCTGGATTTTGGACTTTCCAGCCTCTGGAGCTGTGAGAAAAGTATGTTGTTTAAGCAATCCAGTCTATGGTATGTTGCCGTCGCAGCCTGAACTAAGACAGGCTTTTAGTTTTGTTTGTTTGTTTGTTTGTTTTTTCAGGAGATAGCCATTTCCATGAATAGGGATTGGTTGTGGAGCAGTGAAGACAGCTCACTGTCTTCTTAACATAAATCTTTTCATTATAGGTCTCATTTACCACAGTCCAGATCTAGCTACATAATAAGAAGCATTGCTTCCTTCTACAGAATTCTACAGAGCTGGATCTCATCCTTAAGTTTGTGATTGCCTATATTAACCAGTCAGATGAATCTCAGACAATAGAAGCTATTGTCTCTATCCTGAGCATAGTCATTTCTTGTTCAGGATATATGTACATGCTCTAATCCTGACCAGGGCGGTCTTGATCCTGTGCCTTCGAACTCCTTTTTTGCATGAAAGCTTTCCTTCTTTCTCCAGACAGCCATCATCTCTGGTCAGTTCCTTTGAAATTTTTATTGTGAACCACACAAGCACATTATATACAGGTTAATCATATTCTTTATTATCTTCCATTACCAATTCAGGACTGTGTCAGTTACATTTTTCACAAACACTTATGTTGGAATTACAACTAGACTGTAATTAACTGATGTCCATAAAAATCTGTCCAATAATTAAACAATGTTCATGATAGCATTACAAAGAAAAAGGAAGTAAAAATGATGTGTACCATATGACCTACATTACATAAAAATTCCAGCAAAAAGATTAGAAGGAATTGAACTTTGTGGTTATGTCTGGGGAGTTAAATTAGCACATTATCTCAGAAAATTGGTTTTATGGAGCAATAGTTCTCTGAGATATTCCAAGTTATCAAAATGTTTAAGAAATTCTACAAGTAAAACCCTCATCTTGGAAATTCTCATCACAAGCAAAATTTTTGAACACCTACTATGCGTCAGTAATGTGAGCTATTTAAAGTATAACATCAGAAGGAAAATGATACATTTAAGAAGTCAATAAATATCAATTTTCTCCCCATATATAAGAAAGTTGAATCAGAGTTCATTGAATTATAAATGTTCAGTTCCCTGATGATAACTTTAAACTGAAGTTACCCCATTATTGGTCCATTAACTTGGGCCTTTACGATGAAAAGCACTATCTTATTACTTGGGAACTGACTTGTGAGCTTAGTAAATTATAACATTCACCATCCTGAAAATCCCAGAGGGGAAATGTTGCAGAATGTAACTATGATATTCTCTGCCAGTTTATTTAATGACTACTGAGGAGCAAGCACAAAGGTCTAAAGTCCTATGCTCGATACCTTGCACATATGAAATCAGTCAGTATTTGAAATTCTGATCATGATCTTTATCATTTCAAATGGGATCCTTTAACTTAAGATCTGGAAATAATAAAAAATCACAGTAAAAATCACTCGCTCTCATGCACACAACACACACACACACAGAGCTCTCAAAATGCCGGTATGTTTCCTTAAGAGCTGAGAGTGAGTGATAACTGAAAACGAGCTCCATTTATGATCACTCTATTTGCCATATTCCTCCACCAATCAAGATACAGTTTTTTAAAATAACGACTACAGTTGACCCTTGAACAATATGGGGTGAGGGGTGCCGACCCCCAGCAGAGTTGTAGTAATTATTTTTACTTTTGACTGGAAGCCTTACCAATAACATGAAAAGTTGATTTACACATATTTTGTATATTATGTGCATTATGTACTGTATTTTTACAATAAAATAAGCTAGAGAAAAGAAAATGTTATTAAGAACATCGTAAAGAAGAGAAAATGCATTTACAAAATTATACATATTTATTTTTAAAAAATCCACACGTAAATGGACCTGTGCAATTCAATTTGTTCAAGTGTCAACTGCATTTTTTTGTTTTTCCAAATATATCATTGCATATGAATATTAATCCAATGTTTTCTCTAAACATGTGCTCTTGAGCATCACTGGTGTAGCTAGTTTCCAGATCTTGTAAATCCAGAGGTTAAAGCTCAGGGAGGAGACCTGATCTGCCCCGAATCCGCACAGCTTGTGGACGGAGCCAGAACAAGACAGAGCTCTTTTTCTCCAGCCAATTGCTGCTCCTTCTGTTTGTCACTCTCCCTTCGTTGGAACCAGGAAAAAATGATAATGGGGTCTGAAAGAAAGCCTATCTCAACTTCAGAAATTTTCTTTGAATAATTGAATCAGTAGGTTTGAGGCTTCTTGGGAATAGTAATGTTAGACCCGGGATAGAAATAGCCTATCCTTTGTTTGAGACGTGTTACATTTAAATTGATGCCGCTTTTCCCCAATGTGCAATTAGGAAAGACAAAGACCTACTTTTGTAAACGTTGTTAAAGGAAAATGGAGCAGGTGTCTCCTTTCTCTCGTTTCTCGAGGTCGGCCATGGCCCTGAAGTCTGTCTTTGTCTAGATGTCTGTTATTTTTAATTGCCCAAATGGTTCTCTTGGTGGCGGCCCAGGGTTGCTTTAGGTGAAAAGACAAACTCACAGTGTCTGAGACAAGGGCCACCGAGCATGTGCCACACGTTTCCCATATGCTGGCTCCTTCAGGCTTTCCAAGTCCCCTCCAGCCCAGGCATCATCATTCCTTTGAGTAGCCATCATCCATTCATCTGTTACGTCGCTATTTGGTGCTAGCCGTGTGCCAGCAACTGAGGAAGCGATGCTGAATAAAATAGATGTTGTTCCTGTCTTTGGGGACCTTGCTCTCTAGCACATTAGTCAGATAATAAATGAATAATTAAATGTAATTGTCGCTATTAACCCCATTTTCAAGATCAGGAATCTGAGACTTACTTGATTAAAGTGCCTTACAAAAGCCATTCACCAGGCCACCAAAAGAGTTCAGGGTCCACAGCTTGTCTGAGTTCCACCATGCTGACTCTCAGCTTTACGTTTCCAGAGAGAAGGTGTGGCTAGGGAATCTCAAGGGAAAACTTCCCTTCACAAATAACGAGGCCTGAGCCTTCATCAACACCAGCAGACAAATGCTGAGGGTCTGTAGCCTGAGGTAAAGAGCCCCAAAGGGGAAGCACACTATTTCTTAAAATGGAACTCCGAATGAGAGAAGATATTCGCTTATGATGCATCTGGTGAGAGGTTAATATCCAAAATATGTAAAGAACTCATACAACTCAACAACTAAAAAACAAACAATCCAATTTAAAAATGGGCAGGAGACCCGAACAGGCATTTCTCCAAAGAGGAAATACAGATGGCAATAGACATATGAAAAGATGCTCAAGGTCGCTAATCATCAGAGAAATGCAAATTAAAACTGCAATGAGATATCACCTCACGCCCGTCAGAATGGCTATCATCAATAAATCAAAGAACAACAGGTATTGGCGAGGATGTGGAGAAAAGGGAACCCTCATGCAAATTGGGATTGCAAATTGGTACAGCCACTATGGAAAATAGTCTGGAGGTTTCTCAAAAAATTAAACATGGATATACCTTTTGACCCTAAAATTGCACCTCTAGCTATTTATCCAAAGAAAACCCAAACAATAACTTGTAAAGATCTATGCACCCTTACGTTCATGGCAGCACAATTTATAGTAGCCAAGATATGGAAGCAACCTAAGTGGCCATCAACAGATGATTGTATAAAGAAGTTATGATTCATATATACAATGGGATATTAGTCAGCCATTGAAAAATGAAATCCTGCCATTTGCAATGACATGAATGGACCTAGAGTTATTATGCTGAGTTAAATAAGTCAGACAGAGAAAGATAAATACCATATGATTTCACGTATATGTGGAATCTAAGCAACAAAAAGAAATAAACTAATCAAAACAGAACTCCTCAAGTAGCCTTTTTATTTTTATTTTATACTTTAAAAGATTTTATTTTTTAGATCAAGTTTAGGTTCAGAGACTTGAGCGGCAAGTACAGGAAGTTCTCCTAGGCCCCCTGCCCCACACCTGCACAGCCTCTTGTTATCCACATCCCCCACCAGAGCGGCAAATTTGTTATAATTGATGAAGCCACACTGATACATCCTTATCACCCCAAGTAGGGTTCATTCTTGGTGCTGTACATTCTATGAGTTCAGACAAATGTATTCATAGCCATTCTGATAGTGTCACACAGAATAGTGTCACTGCCCTAAAAATCCTCTGTGTTCTGACTATTTATCTCTCTCCCTAACACTAGGCAACCACTGATCTTTTCATTTTCTTCATAGTTTCACCTTTTCCCAGAATGTCACGTGGTTAGAATTTTGCGGGATCTAGCCTTTCACTTAGTAGTGTGCATTTCCGGTCCTTCTGTGTCTTTTCATGGCTTGATGGCCCCTTTCTTTTCAGTGCTGAATAGTATCCCGTTATCTGGCTGTATAGTCGCACAATTTTAATTCTCTTTGCCCCGACAATTATTTTTGAGATTTGGAACACAGGCTCACTAAAAGTGGGGGGAAAAGGGAGGGTGCTCGGAGCCCAGAAGGCACACCTCATACATTATGTAATTTCTCTGACCCTCAATTTTCTCATCTGTAAAAGGCCTATGAGAATAGTCACCTCACCCTGCTTTTGTGAAGAATAAACGAGTTGACATAATACCTGCTAGGAGAATGTTAGGCACCCATAGGTGCTTCCACTTTCCCTCTTGAGGCTAGAAAATATAGTTGATAGCAATTTTTTCCAGACTGTGCTTGAGGAATGTCCTTAGGACCTTTACTTCTATCTGCATGATGTTTTTCTCGGGTAAAGAAAGACCTACCTGTCCCCTACATCCTCCTAGTATTTGCCAGACTAATGTTCTGTTTGGGGAGTCCATGTTTTGGGGGAGCAGCATTCGTATTGCATGATTTCTCAAACTTAAATTATGTTTTCTTCAGTATATTTATTGGAAGCTTTTATCCAGAGGCTTTTACACATTCATTTTCCCTGATAGGCCAAGCTTCTAGGAAACGCAATACGATGTCTTATTCTTCTTCACGTTCCTGGCAAATTAGTTCGCCACATATTAAATGCTCAGTAACCACTTTCCCAACAGAGAGAGAAAGTAGATCATTAAAGTCGAATGCAGTGTTAATATAAAAATCCTAAAAAACATCCTTTTTCTGCCATCCTCTAACATAGGGTTTCTCAGCTTCATCACTGTCGACATTTTGGGTGGGATAACTTGTTGTTGTGGGTACCTGTCTTGTGCATTGTAGGGTGTTGAGCACCATCTCTGGCCGCAGCTCACTGGAAACCAATAGTAGTCCCTCCCCGCACCTAAGTTACGGCAATCAAAAATGTTTCTAGGCATTTCCAAATGTCCCCTGGGGAACCAGAGCACCCCTGGTTGAGAATTACTATTTGAAGCTAGAGCGATGACTGTCTCATCCAGTCCTTGGGGCTGAGGCCAGCCTCCTCTGAAGTACATGCTTTCATGGAGGAGCGAGGAAGCCTGAATAAAACTGAGATGCTGCTTGAGAACATGGGGTGGGAAGGCGGGGTTTAGGTGTGTTGCAGCCTCCTAATTGGATCCTCTGCTTACTGTTTCTATTTTTTTTACAGCAAATTTTACTTTGCGGCTGTTCATCCAGAGAACATTGGTTGAGTATCCACTCTGTGCCAGATACTAATGGATAAATTTTCTAAGACACAAATCTGAACATCTTCTCTTTCTGTCTGAAAGCTTCAGTGGTTCTCCCTTGCCCGCCTAATTAGATATGCACTTTTCAGCTTGTCATGCAAGGTCTTAATCCTGTGTTCTTGTCCATCCGCTCTGTGCTCAACCAAGACGCGCTCCGTGTTTTCTCAAGACGCCTTCCTGTTTTTCTGATGCCACCTTTTGTTTACCATGCTTCCTCTGCCTTGAGCAGCTCCATCCACCACTGCCATCCCCACCTGTCAAAATCCCCATTCCTCTTTCAAAGAGAAAAATGCCACCTACTACATTCAAACTCACCAAATTTTCACAGCAACGGTGTCGACTATGCTTTATTTCGCTGCTATATTATGAGGTATTTTACACGTTATTTATTCCCCATAAAGAACATAGAAAAGAGTATAATTATCTCCATTTTCTAAGAAATAATCTTGCTCTATTGTAGAAATTACTAGAATGATCGTTGATCTCCCTCTCTCTTCCTCTAACTGTGAGGCTTGTGATGGCATGGGTCGTGTAAATCTTGTTCACGGCTCCATCTATGGCAGCAAGCAGATGCTGGGCAAGTTGTCTGTGCTCAAGAAATAATCAATGAGCATGTGATTGAAGCACAGGACTATGAAAAGTGATATCTCTTATATTACCGAAGGCTGGTAAATACTTATCTATGAGCATTTACTGTGTGTTAGACACCGCGCTAAATCCTTTACGTGTATTATTTCATTAAAACATCACAATAACCTTGTGAGTGATGTACTCATGGTGGTTTCCATCATATAAAAAGGCAAATGGAACCTCAAATAGTGAATGTAACTTCCCAAAGCAAAAGTCTTACAAGATATTAGGAAAAAGAGATAGCAGTGGACTGGAAAGGTCAGTGAAGGCTTATTACAGGCGAGAAAACCATTCTGGGCCTTGAAGAACACTGGAAACTGGGGCAAGAGACGAGTGAGGCCAGCAGCCTCTGTTCAGAGGTGGGGCGTGAGAACCAGAATTCCTCTCAGTTTGCATTTGAAAGTACTCAGACTCTCAGCATCAACGTAAATTTTTTTAATGCTCCCTTTCAAGTTAAGCAAAGCAAAGATGTATTAGATTCAATTCTTTCTCACAGAATCATCAGCGAGTAAGGCAGGCAGCTGGAATGACAAATTAGGATAAGTATCTGGTGAGCGTCCCTTGTAAATTCCCCTCTGAGTTTTAACGTTAATGAAATGTGAAGACACTACACCATCTAGTGGTTGATCGGACACACACACATCAATCAGCTTTCTCTGTTGATTATTATGTTAACTGACACAACAGAGACCCTCGTTTGCTTAAGGGTCAGGATCCAGAGTAATCGGGGCAATTATTTTATAAACTATATAAATGTCTAACCAATGTACTGTATAGTTGAAACTAACAATAAAATAAAATAAAATGCAATATATATATATATAGTGATGGAAGGAGGCTGAACTTTGGGTGGTGAGCACATAGTGCAACATACAGATGTTGTATTACAGAATAGTTCACTTGAAACTTATGTAATCTTATTAACCAATGTCACCCCAATAAAATTTAATTAAAAAAAAAAAAGGATTCTCAAGGACCAAGGCGTATTGCTAATAGAGGGAAATTAGTTAAGACTCTCAGGCACTATCTTGAATGGAGAAGTCTTGAAAGATCTGTTCCTCTGCTCCAAACACAAGAAAAATCCTAGGTAGATTTCACAAGAAATTTACCAGAAACATTATTAATCTTGAACTTTAGAAAACGAAAATCTCCAAGTGTTAGAAACAGAAAGAGATCTCAGCGCCAAAGGCGTGAGCCACAGCTCAAGTCAGAATTTCTCAGGTCATGGGTACAATTTCTATCATTTTTCATTTCTGGGCCATTTTCGAGTTGCTGACTTATATCCTTATTGTGGTCTGTAGAATGCGGCTTCTGTCTGCCTGGTCACTTCTGATTATATGTCAAACGTTGTGAATTTTACCTTGTAGGGCCCTGATATTTCTGTGTTTTTATAAATATTCTTGAGTTTGGTCCCAAGACCCAGTTATGTTACTCAGAAATAGCTTGATCCTTTTGAGTTTCGATTTGAAGCTTAGTTGGGTGTATGAAAGCCGTATTCAGTTTAGAGCAGGGGCTTCTGTGTGTACTACCCACAAGCCGAGAATGATTTTTACCTTTTTAAATTATAAAAGAAAAAAGAATATGCAGCAGAACTTGAATGTGGCTTATAAAGCCTAAAATACTACTAAGCCATTTGTAAAAGTTTGCTAGGGTTAATTTTTCTCCAGTTCTGAGTCAAAACCCTTCTTAGTATACTTATCAATGCCCTGCCTTTTCTGAGATTTTTCACTCTAGTTCTTGATGACTCTTTCAACTTCTGCTTGGTTGTGTTATTTGTCACATCATTGGCCTGCCATTAGCCAAAGCAAATCACGTGGTCATGTTTGACAGAGGATGGAAATGTTTCTAGCATCATAAGGAAACACTTCAACTCACGCCTCTTCATGTCACCGGGCAGGAATCTATCATCATTTCACTGGAAGAAAGACTGCGTAATTGTAAATCAAATCTATCACATACGCCTAGATTAAATAAGATAAAGAGATTATTGTAACACAACACCCTGAACCTTTACGTGTGATTGCAGTATCTTCTAATGCCAATGAGTTCGCAAGAATTTTTGTTTCATTTTGTGTTTGTATTCCAGTGAGTACTGTAGTAATTTTATATAAGCTTATTTGAAAATATTAATCACAATCCTGAATTTAATTATTATTAGGAGATTTCAGAGCCCACATTTACATTCATATTTTCACAATTTTGATGAGAAGGGATAGATGCAAGAAACAGACAGACATGCAAACACATCTGGGTGCCTGTGATCCCCAGCAGCGTGTGGAATCCATGTACTGGTTCCTTCTTTTTATTCTCACCGTATTAGATATTAGTACCCCTATTCGATGAACAAGGAATTTGAGTTTTACATTAACTCAATCACTGATAGTTTAAATTGTCAGGAAATGGTGAGGCGGAGATTAGAGCTCTGGCTGGTCTGACCCCGCCCCCCGCCCCCCTCCGCTAAACCCAACCTGTCACCTTATCTGCCATGGCATCATGCTTCCCACAGACCTCGGGGAGGGAAGTGAAGTCAGCAGCTTATCTCCCTTATAGTTCCTCCCTACTCGTTCACGCATGGTGGCCATTAGGACAATGAGATCACTTTTGATGAGAAAAAGTCTGAGACTCCTGGCTCACAGTTACTCATGATTCTCTGAAGAGGAATCCGAATTTGATACTCGTACTTCCTGATTTCCTAGGGCTGAAAGCGATCATCTGGTTTAAGCAGTGTTTCGGAGAAGGTGCCTTGATTAACAACAACCATGTTGCACAAATTAAATGCTCTATATATGTAAATATTTGATTCTCAAAAGAAATAATTACTCATGATCATTTTAAATTGACCTAGTTAAATGGCAGTTGCCATTGCTGTTAAAAAATTTAAACATAAAGCATAATAATCCTTTGTGTAGTTTGTCTGTAATTTATTCAATCAGTCTCCTATTCATGGGCATTTGGATTGTTTCCAGTTACTTGCTATCGCAAATAATTTTTCCTTTGTATCAGCTTATGCGACAAAATGCAATGTAGCAAACAACCACAAAATCTCAGTGAAATACAAAAAACAACGATTTATTGTTTACATCTCTTAAAGCCGAGCTTTGCATCTGGCACACTGTCACTTCCGCTCACATGGCATCATTCAAAGCAAGCCTCATGGTCAAGCCCAAGGTCAAAGGTACAGAATTACTCATGATGAGGCCATGACAAGGTTTAGGATACAAAACAGGCTGAAGAGTTGGCATGAATAATGCAATCTACTCCGGCTTCATGTCAATTTTTGTCAATGCAGTTTGAAATAGATTCCTAGGAGAAAGCTGGGACAAAGATTAAGGGCATATGTCATTTTCGTAGATATTACCACATTCTCCATCATCGTAGATTAAAAAAAAAAAAATATAT
>NW_006439568.1:2421392-2439067 GCF_000325575.1 Pteropus alecto | reverse complement strand
ACAAGCAATATATGAGGTCGTTTTCCTACAGCTAGTTTTGTCAGTCAATATAGTTTTAACTTTTATTTCTTTTCATTTTGAGCAAGGTTAAAGATTTTTTAAAGAATCTAAAAGCCATTTAGATTTATTATACCGTGAACATTTTGTATTTGTTGGAGGACGTCATCGAGAGGACGTGACTACCTGTTGACTGGAGAGCTGGACCCAGCCAATCAGAGTCACCCCGCCCGCTCCCCTGTCCTTGGAATGTACACTCTGCCCACTGTTCCCACAGTGGGAGCAATTTTCAAGGACGTAGCTTTGAGAGAGTACGGTGTTGAGACCTTCTGGACGATGTAGGTGACTGAACCCAGTTAAGGCCTCTATCTAAACTTTTAAGATTCTGATAGGTAAGTATAGATCTTGTCTTGCAGATGCCCAAGACAAGTATGTAAAAACCACCAGCTGCCAGCCTGGAGTGGTCTATCATTTTCATCCGTTTCAGATTTCACAAGGAACTTGCTGAGTTTTCTTGAACCACCAGTATCTCTGGCCCTTTTCTTTCTTTCTTTCTTTCTTTCTTTCTTTCTTTCTTTCTTTCTTTCTTTCTTTCTTTCTTTCTTTCTTTCTTTCTTTCTTTCTTTCTTTCTTTCTTTCTTTCTTTCTTTCTACATTTGCCAAGAGGGAGGAAAAAGAGGGAGGCTGTATCAGCTATTAGTCCTGGTAGTTGGGGGAGACATACTTTTCAAGTTTCTTTTTTCCCATTTTTCTTCCTCCTCCTCCTCCTCCTCCTCCTCCTTCTTCTTCTTCTTCTTCTTCTTCTTCTTCTTCTTCTTCTTCTTCTTTTCTTCTCTCTCTCTCTCTCTCTCTCTCTCTCTCTCTTTCTTTCTGTCAGGGGTAAGATTTTGGCCTTTTACTTCTCTATCTTTAGAAGCTGTTTATACAGTAGAGGAATTAGCAGGTCGGTTCTTCTCCCTCCAGTCCTTGACTTGGCTTATAGTTTTGGCATACAAATGTTTTACACTTTTAATTAATCAAATTCACCAACTATTTGCTTATTGCTTCTGTATTTGAAGGCATAGTGAGGTAAATATTTTCCCACTGGTCAAAAAAATTTACTCATGATTTCTTTTTGTACTCATATAGTTTTGTTCTCATAGTTATATTTTTTATACATTTCTAATTTATTATAATGTAAGCAATGAATCAAATTTTAAATTTTTTTAAATAGAGCTATTCAGTTGTCACAATACCACTGATTTGAGATCCTACCTTTTATTCAATTAAAAGTCATATGTAATTGGATATATTTCTGGATTTTCTATTCTGTTCCATTCATGTGTCTGTCTATTCAAGTGCCTGAACAGGGTTCTAATTATACAGGCTTTATATAGTGTTTAAATATCTCTCTAGTGGGCTGACCTACCCAATATTTATAATATTTATTTTGTTCAGAGTTTACTGTACATCTGCATTAGTTATCTATTATTTTTATGTAAAAATTAAAGCAAACAGTGATTTAAACAACGCTCATTTATCTTCTCACAGTCTCTGTGTGTCAGGAATTTGGTCACAGGTTAGCTGGGTCTTCTGCTTTTTATCTCACAAAGTCAGTGGCAAAGTGTCAGCTGGGTTGCATTCTTACCTGGAGTAATGGATTTCTTAATATTAAACTACCTTTGAATTACTGGAATGAATCATCATTGGTCATGATGGATGTTTGTTAATGTGCTATTAGATTCTATTTACAAATGCTTTAACATGGTTTTGTCAACATTTAAAATTGAAGTTTGTCTCTAGATTCCTTTTCTGGCATTATGTTTATTGAATTTGTGGATCAATTTTATTTCACATCATTAAACTAAATTTTGTTGTTTTTTTTTCTTTTAAATAGCATTGGATTTATCTGAACTTTAAAAATTTGGAAGAATTCTCTTGTGAAACAATTGGGCCTGGCGTTTTTAATGGAAGAACTTTAAACTATTTTATCTGTTTCTCAAGAATATTAATGTTTTTAGACTCTGTCTTTACTGGAATCAATTTCAATTAGTTGTGTGTTTGTTTGTTTTTTTTAATTATTGATTCCACTTAGATTTTGTAAAGTAATCACTTCTCATTTAAAAAAAAAAAAACTTTTTTGGATTATTTCTAATTTTGTGTACTTTCATTTTCTCTGATTTTTTTTTCCAGTTCAGATTAGCAATTTATTTACTTTTTTGTTCGTTTTTAGAAAAGAATCAGCTTTTAGATTTATTTTACTATTTTTCTCTTTTCCAACTCATAGTATAATTTAATTTTTGTTAAACGTTTCCTTCTGCTTTTATTTGTGGTTTTGCTATCTTTCTAACTTTTGGAGTTGAGGGGGGTTATATTACTTTCATTTTTTTGCTTTTAACTCATATAGTTATTTAATGTTGTAACATGTCCTCTGTTAACTATCTCATAGAGATAGATATGCTCTGTGGTAACTATTATTTTAAAGAAAGTTTGAAATTTTCTCCTGTAAAAACTAAAACTAAATTTTATCTTCTCCTTTGAACTAAATCTTTAATAGCATCCTATATTAATTCTAGGTAGAAGAGCTTTTTTTTTTTTTTTTTGCTATTGTTACTAACTTATAGTTTTATTGCATTATTGTCAGAGAGGGATCTTATAGCCATTTCGATTCTTTAGGATTTATAGAGGTTTTCTTTGGGACACAAGATATGTTTAATTTTTTGAGAATATTCTATGTGTACTTGTAAAGAAAGTATATGTTCTAATAGATCAGAGTTCAAAAGTAGAATATATATGTATATATACTAAGTATATTCCACTTTATATGTCTTTTTATATCTACTTTATCCATATCTATATTCTGCTTTATTGATTACGTGGTTATCTGTTTGGAGGCCCTAATACGAGGACTTGTGTTGTACAGCTGGTCTCTTCACAAGGTCACCCCCGGGAGCAGGAGTGAGGACTGGAACGAGTGAGGGGAGGTGGGACAGTTAATGCACGCGTGGCATTGAGTGTGTCACTTGGTGCACCTGGGGCTCAGCGCGCTCACAGCCCCTCCGAGTGCTCGTAAAGCCTTCCGCAGTTGTCCATTCTGGGCTGAGTGATGAAACGACAATCACCAATGTTGAAGGTGACCCTTGAGGCTTCCTTTCCCTGTGCTTTGGGACTATGCGCATGTGCTCATCACGTGGACTCCGGCTAGTGTCTAGATGTATACTTTCTGCAGCAGAAAGTGAAAGGCATGTAGGGATTCGTACCTAAGACAAGACCCCTCCAGCAGGAGTTGAGTCAAACCCCCCTGAGATGGTACCACCCATGTAGCGGAAGTCGGAGGTGAGGTCCAGAGCTTTGCTTTGGGCACTGGCAGCATCGGATGCAGCTGTCTGAGTCTCAAACATACTGGTTTCTGGTCGGCTTCATCTCTCTTGGATTGAGACGTGTATGTTAAAGTCTCCCATTATTAGTCCGCGTGTTTTCTCTTTTGCCTCATTGAGACAACAATTTATGAAGAGTGCTGCTATGTCATTAGGTGAGCAGATCTTAATACCTATCCCTATTATTGCTTTATTGTATATTATTGCCTTTAGCATAATAAAGTGACCTTTAATACTTTGAGATCCAAATTCTATCTTGTTAATCATAAAGGTTATGACCCTTCTTTCTTTCCTTTTTTTGCCAAGTATTAGTACTTTTCCTTCCTTCCTTCCTCCCTTCCCTTCCCTTCCCTTCCTTTCCCTTCCCTTCCCTTTTCACTATTTTTAGAGCAGCGTGAGATTCACAGCAAAATTGAGCAGAGAGTGCAGAGATTTCCTGCACGCCCGCTGCCTCCACACACAGCCTCCCTCGCTGTCAGCATCCTGCCCCACAGCAGTACACTCGTTATAACTGATGAACTTAAATTAACACACCGTTATTCCAAAGTCCACAGATTACATTAGGGTTCACTCTTGGTGTTGTACATTCTATGGGTTTGGATGAATGTACGATGATACGTATCCACCGTTATTCTACCTACAGAATAGTTTCACTGCCCTAAAAATCACTCGGGCTCTACTGATTCATCCCTCCCTCCCGACAGCCCCCGAGAACCACTGATTCTCCATACTTTTGCTTTTCCGGAATGTCATATAGTTGGAACCATGTAGCATGCAGCTTTCTGAGACTGATTCCTTTCACTTAGTAATACGCACTTACGGTTCCTCCGTATCTTTTCATGGCTCGGTCGCTCATTTTCCTTTTAGCACCGAATAATATGTCATCGTCCAGATGTACTAGCCTTGTGTTTTTAATTTTTCGGAATCTCTTTGTATACAAGTCTGTCTCCTGCAGACAGCATGACATTCACTCTCACACACACACACACACACACACACACGCACACACACCCGTCTCTCAAGTGCGAGCGTGGCAGGATCAGTCCCTCTGCTCTCGAGCATCTCTTCACTTCCGGTATTGTGCTGATATTTGATTTGGCAGCAAAACTGTGGAATTGCTTTGTTTTCAGAAATTCCTTCTTTGTATCCTGTTGTCCAGAGAGCATATTCCATTCCTGTTAACTAAATCTAAGGGAATTCCTTCTCTCCAACGGGGGTATGACCCCCTTTCCGGTCCCCTCCCTACGCAAGAGCTGGAATCCCCTGACGGTCACCTTATAAAATAACCTGGAGAAAGGCCTTTGTTTCCTCATGTTTGCTGTCAAGGTATCCCATTTCTTGCTTTTTTTTTTTTTTTTTTTGGTCTGGAACGCTAGATAACTTTTGGATTACGCCAGGACAATCTGACTTTTGCACAATTACTGGTTAAATTTAGTCACGTTCATTATAATCGCTACCCATTGCACAAATCATGATCGTAGCATCTCAAAACAATAAAGATTGTGGGACAGGAAAGAGAAGTAATGGAGAACAGAGCTGGCAGGTGAGAGAGCAGCGGAATGTCTCAGAGAGAATGATAGTTCATTTGGATCTGGATGGAAATGGACATTGCATATTCGCCTGTTGCCTTAGAGAGAAACTATCCTTGGTAGACCTGACGTCTCTTCTTTGGTAGAACTTTATCGTTGGGAGAAACAAGTTCAAATATTCAAATGCAGAAAGAATCTTCAGCATGCCATTGTCAAACAGTATTAACGACAGCACTGTTAACTATATGATCTCAATACCCCATCCTTTGAGTATAAAACTTACAGATGTAGTTTTTAAAATAAAAGACCATTAATTTGAGAAACATTGTGTGTGTGTGTGTGTGTATGTGCTGAGTGATATGAAAATGTAAGAAGATGTTACTACGTAAAAACCATTAATCTGTCTGATTCAGCACTCGTCAAAAGATGGAACACACAGACAGTTCAGAAATAAAAACAATTTCTCTGGTTTTTATTCCTAACTTGATGGAATGGCTATCCTATGTATTATTTTCTTTATTACCGTTGCAAAACGCATGCATATTTTTACCCAGTAATGTAATTTACTTGAGAGTTTCATTTCCAGTGGTGATGTGATTAGAGGGGACGAAATCGTTTTAATTTGCAACAAGGGTGATTTATTTTTCTTTTACCTGAAAGAAAGAACTTTGGGACCAGATGAGGTGGATTGCAATCAAGTGTGTGAACACACTGTAGGATGGGGCCAAAAAAAACCCTTTTCTCCAGCTTATTAGAAGCCTAAACTTCCTATTCTCTGTTCATTAAATCCAAGATATCTGGAAACTTGGGCTTCTAGCTAATCTGAACTCCTAGACGCCTTCCCACTCACTAGGCAGTGGACAAACCTTCCAAGGTCTCTGTGAAGGTATTCTAAACTCACATGAGGCTTCTTGTTCTCTACCACCTCCTTGGCACACACCACAAATGCTTTCACCGGTACTCTCAGAGTAATGCCTCGCTCTGTCCAAAAGCTCAGCTGGGGGCAAAAAGAGTGTAAATTACATGTTTCAGAGCAGGTTCCAGGTTTATGTGAAATTGGATCCTGGTGATATCACTTCCTGGCTGTGTGTGAGTGGTCAAACCATTTGGCTGTTTTAGCTTCAATTTCACATGTGTGATGGGAACATCTGCCTTCATATTCTAGGTGCTGTGCTGAATGCTTTCCATACATCAGCCCATCTTAGCAGGCATACCTTATCTTATTATACTTTGCTTTATATCTCTTTTCCTCTGTGTATCATATATTAAAACAATATATTATGCCGATATACTGTTGATATTTAATGAATATCTGTGTAATTAGGAACAAGAATTCTATATAATGGAGAATAGTTCTTCAGCTGATATCCGACCCGACACTTGCGCTTTTCCTGTCTAAAGCCAGAGAGGTCTATAAAATGTGTTTTACCAGGGCCAACGTTTTTATAGCGGCTTTCACAGGCAGAAGGAATTTATCAGATCAAGTTCCCACTGGAACTTGCCATGCCTTTACATTTTCTGGATTCACCCAGGTTTTGAATTGCAAAACTAATATAATTAAAGACAAAAAAGCACAATTATGTAAAGAGAGAACTTCCTGTAATTAGAATGTTAGCTCTGACATAAGAAAGAGGCAGAGCTGACATGAACCGGGATGTGATGATGCCAAATCAGGCACGAAGGAAGGAAGGAAGGAAGGAAGGAAGGAAGGAAGGAAGGAAGAGAAAGAGAAAGAAAAACAGAGAGATAGAAAGAAAGAAAGAAAGAAAGAAAGAAAGAAAGAAAGAAAGAAAGAAAGAAAGAAAGAAAGAAAGAAAGAAAGAAAGAAAAGAAAGCATTCAGTCACTTTTTCAAGGGAAGGTGTCATAGTAAATTAATAAGGAGAGTCGGTAATTAACAGCACATCTAGACTTAAGTTAGACCTAAGGTTGCATGGACTGCAGTTTGCTATAAATATGAGCACAGATCAGATGTGTGCAGGAACCAAGTTATTTACATAACTTTAACCAAGGAATTTTCACCTACTCCCCACCTTCTCATTAGCCAAACTCATAGGACAGTAAATAGGGAGGGGACCCATCGGCTTCGATAACTTAATTATCCAAGCAACCCCGATGATGCCAAAGCTAGAAACTACATGGTAAATAAATCTTTCAAAGAATAGTACAGTTTTCAATTTTTTAAAAGCCATTTTATCTTTATTATTATATTGTTTTAGAGATGGAAGAAAGGGTCAATAACTTGTTCAAGAACATAGCTAGTAAGGAAACGCATAGTATTCAAAAAAGGGCTTTTCTAACGTGGTAGGGTGTTCCTTGGACCACAGCCCACTTCTCATTAACAAGCTAAATGACATTACTGAGGGAGGCTCTTCAGCTCTGGCTTCTTCATCTTTAAATGAATGAGGTGGAATAAGTCAAGTCTAACAATTGACCAAGAGTCCTTTCCAGTGTGACTGGTCTCAGCACCAGCTGCCAGCAGAGGGCGCCAGAGCCCTTTGAAAGTCGATTCTCGTCAGTTGGTCTTGGTATTCAAATTACTGAGCCTGCATGAATCAAATTATTGCTTGGGAGTTGGGGAGGAGGTGTTGTGGAGTTATCTGACTCCCTCTTTCACTCTCTTAAGGAGGAAAAAAGAACCCTTTTCATTAAATTGTAAGAGATATGCTATTACAGCATTACTAGTTAATCAAAACAGGCTTCCCAAATCCAAATGCAATTAAAACTGAGTTTTCAGACCTTTATCTCCTTCCTCCTGGGTGGAAGCCCCCTCTGGGAACTCCTGCTGGGAATATTGCTTTGAAAGAACTAATATGCGTAGCAGGCCCCTGGGTATGGCACCAGGGAAAGGGGATGGGGGAAGCGGACCTGTCAATTAAAATGAAAGGAGTCTGAAAGATGAGAACAGATGCGGAGGCATTCTGTGGCAACAGAAATCTCTGGAAGGCACACCCCAGAGACTACGAGCAGGATCATTCTCTCCTGTGGTCTTGGACTAAATAATTGCCTACAAAGATTCACATGTCAAATTCACGGAGAAGTTTTATGGGGGGGTGTGTGTGTGTGAAATAGAGCTATTCTTGCAGCATCTTTGACCATCTAATTAGATATTTCTGACTCAATTTAATATTTCTGAGAAAAATTGTTTGAGGCGACAAAAATATCCGGCTCTGCAATCTTCATGACTTTGAATATTTTTCTTAGAATTAGACAGCATTGGGGAGAAGACATCAAACTTAGGGCATCCTATTGGCTCTGCTCGCCACCAAATTAGGGGTGATTTGACATTGGCAGTACCATCACTTCTCTTTCAAAGGTTGGTTTTCGAGGAATCTGTGGGAGCAGGAAAGGATGTCACTTGCCCCAGCTTGGGGAACACATAGGGGTCCTCTGGGAGTATTTCCTAATTTGAGACTCGAAGGGTGAGTCAAATCTGGCCAGGAGTGTAGGGGTTTGGGGTGTGTGTTTTGAACAAGAGGAAAGCTCAGAAGTGAGACCATGCTCTCAAATCATGTTGCTGACTTTTCCGAAGAGGTAATGCAACGGAAAGTGATCACTGGCCACAATACTGCTGTGACTCAAAAGAAGAATTAAATCAATTCATCCACAATATAATCATGAGCAGTGGAAGAATTTCGTCAGAGAAGAGTTGTTTGTTCCAAATTAAGAAGTGGATGTTGGATCCAGTCTAGAAAGAATTTTCTATTGCATGAATTCTTATGGGGACAGAAGACTTTGATCTGATCTGAAAACGATATGTATTTCAACCTATACTTCTGTGAGATTTGATATATATATTAGAAATATATATACCTACACAGAGAGTGAGAGAGAGAGAGAGAGGGAGAGAGAGAGAGAAAGAGCATTGACCTCAGTGTGTCGAGGTTTAATGGGGACCGATTGTGACTTAATTACCCACAATGCCAGCCCACTTTCAGCTTGATGCCTTTAACTTGAGATATTCCAGATCTATTGTTTTACGTATGAATGCCTATTGGATGCTCTTCTTCAAGCCTAAGGACATGTGCAGTGTTTCTGTTGAAACATGCCTTTTCTTATCACCTTGATTTCCCAGCAACACCTAGAGAAGATGTCATAGATTAAAATTACATTTAAAATTCCTGTTTGTTTGTTTGTTTCTTTTCTATTTTAATTACCCCGCTAAAGAGCAATCTACAAGCAGCTGAAAGGCCGCTATCATCTAAAGAATGTGATGCCGAGAAAGAGCTAATAAAAAGTCCCAGGAACACAGGGCCCCATGCCATCTTGTGGTAGCTCCTTTTGTTTGGAGTCTCAGGAACTGGTATGGGCTGCAGGTGGGGAGGATGGAGGCCATCGTCCAGGGGAATCTGGAGGAAGGTGGGTCTGGTAATATGAATTCTCTGGCTCTAGAGAGAATATTTGGGCTTTAAAGGGACTGTGAGTGTCTCACAGTTCAAATCCTACACACGACAGAAGGAGAAACGAAAGCCCACACAGGTGAACCATGAAGATAAACGATTTCCCAGGACCTCTTTATGTTTCAACTATTATTAGCAACCTGAATTCCAAATGTGTCCTTCGCTCAGTCCCTACTGTGTCCATGGCACGGAGGCTTTGGAGACACAAAAATGTTTAAGACATGGCCATGGTCTTCAAGGAGACAATATACAGACAATTCACGAGACTAGAGTCATTCGATGGCAGACGTTTTGTCTCATGCCGTTCGTCCTGGATTCAGCAGTGCAAACTGCGTCTTGAGCGAACGCACTGGGCAGCGTGCAAGGACGCAAAGAGGGCCATCATATCTGTGTCGGGGACTTAGATGGCATCAGAATGGCCTCGCAGATCTGTTTTAGCAGAACAGAACTGTAAAGGATGAGACAAACTCTAGACAGACAAGACAGAGAAGGGCATTTTGGGAAGAAGAAGTAGTACGTACACAGTATTTGGAGAACTGTCAAGGAGCTTCAGGGAAGCGGGGAAGATATAGGAGTTCCAGAAAATGTTAGAAGAATGACAGACGTTGGCCAGGTAATGAAGGATATAGGGCGAAGTCTTTGGACTTTATGCTGGAGCGCCATGATTTTAAAATACCTGTGGCAAAGGACCAGATGCTGGTCTTTATCACCCAATCTTCCACAGACTAATAGGAGTGTGGCGTCTGTGCCACAGGTGACTCACCCCGTGAGCTCGGTGGCACCGTGTATTGATCCACTCATCACACGCTTGGATAACATGGCAACGTCAAATGTCTATAAAGTTTCCAAACACTCGCTCTCAACTTCTGTGCCTTGTCATGGACAGGAACAAGCTTCTAGGGCTGCCTCCTGACCGTGGGCCATACTTTCAGTGGTGTGGCTGAGGACAACGGACCACCAGGAACCGTCTCAGCAGGGAAATGCCTCGATCAGGTCTGCGTCCTGGGAAAGTCATGCCGACAGCGATGGGGAGAGAGGTTTTCAGGGAGAGACAGGAGGACGAGGGAGTGGGGCAGCTCACTATGTGAGGGAAGGGGTTTTCCTTAGGACAAAGCAAAGATAATCACACTTTAAGAATCAGAACCAGCTCCAAGCAGCCAACATATATTTTAAACATACATATGTATGTATATTACATAATAGATACGTAATATACATACATATATATGTTTAAGCCGATGTATTTTTATTTGTAAAATTATTTATATATACATATATTTTATAAATGTATATAAAATATAGATATATTTAGCCAGTATAAGTAGGCGTCAGGTATTTTGAAGTTGGTTGTACCAGTGCAGTTTTGCAGGGGAACATTCCTTCTCTCTAACGTCATGAGCGGAATTACAGATTTCTCAGTGTAACTCTATCCTAACTTCCTGTCTGAGAGCTTCCTATCTTTCCACAGACTCATAAACAAGCCCCAGCTGGCCCGATAAAATTAAAATTGCTGTTTAGGTGCAAAGAGCCACCGGTTCTGCTGTGCTGCACAGAATGTGGTTTAGCTGCGTGATTGAAGGGCCATTTGTTGGGGAGCATGGGGGCGGGGGCTCTGTAACCTGGGACACTGGCTTCATGTGTCCCATTACTTACCTAATCGAGGAGAGAAATGATTCAAAGGCCTTTTCCAGCTTGCTGATTGATACTTGCTCGAACCTCCCGCCCCTCTGTACCTCTGTACTTCGTACAAATCAGGGGCTCTACCCACCTGCCTTGTCTAAAAGTATGTGCGTCTCTTTCCTGTGACAACTGCTGGCCCCCCAACCCTGTTGCCAACATAGACTTGAATAAGAACTCCCAGTGCTGTGCTGAATAAGAGTGGTGAGAATGGACGTCTTTACCTAGTCCCTGATCTCAGGGAGAAAGCAGTCTTTCACCTGTGAGTGCGATGTTATCTGCAGGTTTCTTGTATATTTTCTTTATTGAATTGACGTGATTCCTCTCTATAATTTGATGAGAGTTTTTATCATGAATGGATGTTGGATTTTTGTCAAATGATTTTTTTCCACATCAACTGATATGATCATAGGATTTTTTTTTTTTTTTTTTTTTGCTTTAGCCTGTTGACCTGGTGGATTACATTGATTGATCTTTGAATACTAGACCAGGTGTTAACATACGCGGAATACACACCACTTGGTCGTGGCATATAATTGTTTTTATTCATTGCTAGACTCGATTTGCTAATTTTTTTTTTTTTTTTGAGAATTTTTATATCTAAGTTCATGAGAGATTTAGGGTATAGGGTTTTTTTTGTTTGTTTATTTTTATTTATTTATTTATTTTTTGTACAGTCTATTTTGGTTTAGTAGCAGGGTAATAACTAATAAAATGAGTTTGGAAGAGTTCCTCCTATTTTCTGGAAGGGATCATGTAAAATGGCTGTTGATTCTTTAAATGTTTGGCAAATTTCTTCAGTGAAACCACCTTGAAAGGAGACTTCCTTTCAAGGAGCTTTAAATTACAAATTAAATTTCTTCAGTGGTTGTAGGACTATTCAGGAGCCTATTTCAACTTGATTGATTGATGGCAGTTTGTGGTTTTTGAGGAATTGGTCCATTTCTTCAATGTTGTCAAATTTATACACATACAGTTATTTGTATTACTCTCACATTATCCTTTCATGGCTGTAGGATCTATAGTAATATTCCGTTTCATGCCTGATGTGGTGATTTGTGTCATTTCATCTCGTATCTCTGTCAGTCCTGCCAGAGGTTTATTAACTTTACTGAAGAAACCAGCTTTTTGTTTCATTGATTTTCTCTATTGTCTTCCTGTTTTCATTTGCATTTATTTCTGTTCTTATCTTTATGATTTCTTTTTTTATGCTGCTTGGTATTTATTTTACTTCTATTTTTCTAGTTTCTTGAGGTAATAATTTATATTATTGATTTGAGAATTGTTCTCTGTTCTAATAGCCTATGAATTACCCTTTCAGCATGGTTTAAGAAGCACCCCACATATTTTGACATGCTGTATTTTCATTCCATTCTATGTGTTTTTTTTAAAACTTCCTTTGTGACTTCCTTTTTAACCCATGAATTATTTAGAAGCATGTTACTTAATTTCTAAGTATTTTGAGATTTTCTTGTTGTTTTCCTGTTGTTTTAATTTGATTCCATTATGGTCAGAGAACGTACTCTGTATGATTTCAACTCTTTTAAGTTTGTCAAGGCTTGTTTTATGGCCCAGGATATGTTTACCGTGGTAAATGTTCAATGGATGCTTGAAAAAAATGTGTATTCTGCTATCGTTGGGTGGATTGTTCTACATATGTCAACTGAAATCTTCTGGTTGATTGTGTTGTTAAATCCTTGCTTATTTTCTGTCTAGTCATTCTGTTATTTGCTATGAGTGGAATGTTATGAGTGGCGTTTTATGTCCTCAACTTAAATGTGTGTTTGTTTCTCCTTTCAGCTCTATCCATTTCTGTTTTGTATATTTTGAGACTCTGTTGTTTGATATATATATATTTTAAATTTCTTTGTTTTTCTGGTGAATTGAGCCTTTTATTATCATATAATGACCCAACTATATATATATATATATTTTACTATATAATTCATTCTCTTTCCATCTTACTCTGCTAAAATCCTTTTTTTATTTAAGAGATTATTATCATTCATGTTTCAGGTGATGTATGTCTATAAAACTAAATTTTTAAAAATGCTTTTGGTTACAAGAGTCATAAACTCCATGAAAACTAACTTGAGCAACAAAAAGTCAGAGTTAATAGATCTATGTAACTGGGAAATTTAAGAATGGTTGTTCTACTTTTGGACATAGGTCAATTCAAGGGGTTGGCTGGGGGGACTCATTCTCTCTCCTCCTCTTTCTTCCCTGCCACATTTCTGTTTTGTTAGCTTTATTCTCTTATGCCTTTTTCACGCAGTGTCTCAGATGACCACCCGTGGTTCTTTACATGCTGCTAGCAGTTTCAGATAATCTAGATTTTGTCTCTTTTGCCCAATAGCTTTTGGAACACATAAAGGAGAACTTTGACTTGCCTTCATGACTAAACCAATCTCAGTAGTCAAGGAAATGAGATATTCTGATTGAGTGGTTTAGATCATCGCCCTAACGCCATAGGCCATAGAGTGACCAACTCAAAAAGAAGAGGGCGGTGACAGGAGGGTGAAATTCTGGAAGGAAGATGTCATGAGACATAAAAAGTAAGCCAAGTGTTCTGCTGCATCCTGAAGTCAAAAGATGCTATCACCCAAAATATAACTTTCCTACCGTATATTTCAAACAGAAATGATTTGAGTATTTGATTAGGCAACAATAAATTGTTATTGAAAAGTTGTTTCGAAGTCCCGGATATGCAACTTTCGATATGCAACTTTCCTAAAATTTTTTAAAAAAAAAAAAAAAAAAAAGCCATCTTTTATATTAGCATCTTCAACAACCAAATTTCTTCTCCTACCCATTATTAAGCAAAAATTAGGAGATGCACGAACCTTTGCCCCATGAGTTCAAAGATAAGTTTAAAGACAGGGAGTCAGAGGAAGATCGTATGTGAATGATGTGTGGATGGATATACCGAAAACACTGCAGAAGGCGTTCCACGTGTCAGGAATGAAATAGGTCCAGACACAAACAGGCAGGGAGCATATAGTGAGAATGAGTAAAACAGGAATGGAAGGTCGTTGAGGGAGGAAAATAAGAAAAGCTTGGAAAAAGTTCAGAAAGGGAGCAGAGGACCAATTAATACGCGCATAAGAGGCAACGAAAGACCACACAAGCACGGATGCAAACAAATTGTGACAAGGAGACCATTTTGTACCTTGGCGGCCGTAACCTCCCTTACCTTATCATTGCCCTCCATCCTCCCCTTCCTCTCTGCTCCCCACATTCAGCCCCGACCTCATCCATCCTCTGTTCCATCTCCGTGTCCACAGCAGGCGCACACCCCCATCAAGGCGCATGCTGTGCTGTATTGCAATTGCCTGCTTACATGACTCCCTCCACCTAGTTACTGTTGAGTTTCTCAAGGTCGGAAAGGTTATCTTATTTATTTTTGTGAGTGTTGTATAAAAAAGCTTTTGGAGCCGATCAGTAAATTATGACAGAAGAGTTTCAGTCTCATTAATTGTAATAACAGAGGTGGTCATTTCTCTTGGTCACCTGTTCTTTTTGATTAACAAATGCCCGGGGTTCGGGGGGCAAGGGCAGGGACTAAGCTCTCCCTTTGAAAGATGGCTTCTTTATGTTGACTGGTGTACAGAAATATGATCACAAAACCCTAGCTAAACACGTAGACCTCTAAGTTCAGTGAGAAACACGTGAGCATCAGGGGCATCCACTACTCTCTTTCTTCTGTTTTGCTTTTGGGAAGAGGTTCCATGTGTGACATTGTGCTTGAGGCGCAGGCAGTCGGGCTGAGAACTGATGGGCTCCGCGGAATGGCATCCTCCCCTAGAATTCCTAACTGACATGCTCAACAGCTGTACCACACGGCTGCCTGCATTTTTCAAGACTTTAATGACTGTTTTCAGGGTTCCCTGGCCTGTTCATTGTCTCTCTCCTGTTACTCATCTCTCATGAGCGATACTGACATTGTTTATGAGTGAGTCCAGGAATTCGGGATCAGAGGACCCCCCAGACCCCCTGGGCCGGTCCGCTGGGGGTTGGAAATCTGGTATGTCATTCTGCAGAGGAAGTGACATTCTCCCTGGAGCACTGGCCACCGTGGCGTCTGATGAGCAGCCTCACTCCCATCCGCGGCCGAAGCCCCTTCTGCCTTTCTTCCCAGTTCTTAGGAACAGCAGCAGCTGTCTCAAACCATACAATTTCTCTTTTTGTTCTTGTTCTCTTTCTTGCTTCAAAAAAAAAAGAAACTTTTTTTTTGACAGAGTCTTTACCTTCATCAAACTGCTTTCCCAGCATGAATGACGAGAGATCAAATCGCCTCGGGGTGACTTGGACCCACCAGCTGTTGCTGCTGGCTTCCCGTGACTGTCAGTGACTTCACTGAAAATTTATGTGTGATCTTTCAACATGTCCACAAGTGGAGGGGAAAAAAAGGCTTGCTGCTGGAAAAAAAAGTTTCCTGATGTGTCACTAAGTGCACACACATGATGAAATGGGATCTGAGGACTGTCATTTCAGATCACCCCCTGGCCCCTCCGCTTCCCCGTCTTTCGATTCTGGCAGGCAGATTCCAAAGCTTTGCCACACAGAGAGCAGGCTCTTTCGGCTGTGCAAGCATGGGGTTCTGTGGGAGGCAGGACGTGCGAGCAAGGCCTGGCCACCCACTCAAGGCCCCTGTCCCTGTTTTCAGCACTCCGGGTACTGAATTCCTACTAGCGACTCCATTTCGAAGCATGAACTCAGCCCCGTTCAGGCACCGTTGCAGGGAACTGGCGCTGGGCCGTGCCTGCAGCTTGGAGCGTCTTCTCGGGGAGCTTACAGTCTAGTGGGGCAGTGAGCTACTGCGCAGGTAGCTGTGACTGTGAAATACAGAAGTTCTGGCTGTGATGGAGACCAACACAGGAGAACTTACCTAGTCTGGGCTGGAGGAGACCCAGAAATGCCTCTTTGAGAAGAAGCTGAGTCTGCAGTTAAATCTGGTGCATTCTTTCTTTCTCTCAACGTTATAGAGGTTTTATAAAGCCAGTCCCTGTGCTATGTGTTGTGAATACTGATGTAAATGAGGCATGGCACCTACCCTTTCAGCCTCTCCGTGGTGGAGAGATATGTAAGCCTTCAACTAAAATATAATGTCACAGTCCTGTGGGGAGAGATAAACCAGGGGCTATGAGCACCCCAAAGAAGGGCCGAGTTCTCCAACGGAATTCTCAAGGTTATATTACCTCCGCTTTTCACGTGTGTTCATAGCCCCTGGTTTATCTCTACCACAGAACTGCGAGAATAATAATATCCAGTGATGCTTATTGAGGCCTTGCATGTGTCAGGCAGTGTTGTATTTGCTTTCTGCATATTATCTCGTACAATCATGGCAACACCTCTATGAAATAGCTACTGGTGTCAGCCACGTTGTACAGGTGATGAAATTGTGACTTTGAGAGATTAACTAATCTGCCCAGGTCATGCTAGAGGGACAGGGTGGAGCCAGGATTCCAATCCAGGCACTCACTGTCCTGTTCAACTGTCTTCCCAGAGTTATCCAGGAAAAGAAGGGAGGAGAGGATTCCAGATACCGGGATCAGCCCAATAGCAAAGGTGCAGAGCAGTGAGGGGCATGGTGATCCCAGGAGCCACAAGATGTGGCCCCTCTGAAGTGCGTGGCACGCCTGGGGAATGAGAGAGGGGAAGAGGCTGGGAATATGCAGATTTTGATAAAACTCTTGTTTTCTGAGGTTTAATTCAAGAGCACAGTTGACATTCTAAAAGGAAATTTTTGTCAGGAAACAAGGAAATGAAGAAAAAAATGCCATGCATTAAAAAAAAAAAAAAATCAAGAAAAGGGGTGAAAAAATAAAACTGTGTGGACCCAAAAAAGGAAATAATATATTTTAAGTGGAATGTAGCATAGTGTGGGAGAGAAACCCACATAATAGTGGGAACTCTATAAGGGCAGGGAAATAAAAATATAGCAAAAGTTATATAAATTTACATAAATGTATAGCTTATAATATATAGAACAGCTGCAGGGATAAAATAATAATAATAATAACAATAATAATAATAATATTTTAAAGTTATTATTATTATCTGTTTTATTCACTGATACCTTGAACAGTGCCTGGCTTATAGTAAGTGCTCACTAAATATTCGTTGACTGACTATATGAATGAATAAATGAGGCTGATGAGATACATTGGACCCAAATCATCAAGGTGTTTGAGAACTATCTTAGCAAAGATTTAAAATGATTCTCTGTAGAAGTTACTTGGATCAATGGGTTTTGAACGGAAGAATGATACATGAGAATCTAAGGAGAATACTTTGGTTAGAGTGAGCACTGTGGTTATGACCAGGAAGAACAGCGAGACCACAGACGTGGACTGTTTAAGGGGTCTTCGCAGGAGCAGAACAAAGTGTGCCGAGAGCCACGCATTCCTTTTGAGACGTGAATTTGAGTTGCCATCTCTACCTGATGTTCAGTAACTACTGGAAATCTGAGGTCTGTAATGGAGGGGAATAATAGAGTACAGAGAGGGAAATAAATGTTCAACATGCACACAGTAAGGAAACGGACCAAGAAGAAGGAGCACAGAGTGAAGGAAGGAGAAGAGAGAGCGGACTTCGGGGAGCGCCTTCTTTGGCGGTTAGGACCCCCGGATCTGGGGAAGCGCAGTGAGGAGAAACGGACAGAAATACTGCAGAAAAGCACACGGGGTAAAATAACAGAAAGAGGGGTGATAGTCC
>NW_006439568.1:2418267-2421358 GCF_000325575.1 Pteropus alecto | reverse complement strand
AACACGAGGACCGAGAAAGATCCCTAGAACTTTTCACTGAGATGGTCGTTAGTGACCTTGGAGGGCGCAGTTTCTCTGAGGGTTCGGCCACGTCCCTGTGAGTGGAGGCGTGAATAGGAAGGAGACGGAGTTGAGAAAGCGTTAGATATGCTCGCGATGTGTACGAACGAACGAGAGAAAAAAGGAGTGAGAGATAACAACAGAAAATTGCTTGTTTTTTAAAGACAAACTCTCAAAATAATTGAAAAAGAAGGAATTAGCCAAGGGGGTGGGGGGATCTGACGCAGAAATGCAGAAATGAACATCAAAGGGAAAGGAGGCTGGAGAGGAACGCTGTGGAAGGACGAGACTTGCAAAGACATAAAAGGTGTTTTTTTGTTTGTTTTTTCCCTTAGACATTAGAAGAAAGTGTGGATTGAATGTGAGAGGAAAGAGAGGGAAGTATAAACAGTCTTGGTGTTCTTTCTGAAGTAATATGATTATTTTGAAAATGAACAAATGAGTGAACAGATGAACAAGTGAGTCTCGGACCTCCCTTACGGGGAGTATTCTTTTTGGAAACCATTAATCTAGCTCATGGAAGAGACTGAGTAAATAGTATTGACTCAGTGAATCGGGCCGTGTATGAAGAAACTCGTCATGCTAGGAGGGCTGGGTTGGCGTGACGTCTTCATGTGTGGAAAGTGGGAACCTCGCTGTGTGAAGCGGGAGCTAAGTGTGACACAGAGCGATGCCTCGTAGCACGCTGAACCCAGCTGAGGCTAATTCGTGTTGCTAGCTAACATTCATTCATAAGTGCTTTTCTCTCAACAGTACTCAGAAGGCCTGGAACTGGGAGGTGGAAATTGGAAAGACAAATAGCATGGCGGGTACGGGCGAGAGAGGAGGGGGCTTGCAAGATTGTAGTTGAAACAGCTGCTCCACAGGGGACTTCGGCTAGGTGGGGACTCAAGAATGACAGATCTGGGGAATGGGAAGGATTTAGAAACACAGTTGGAAGGAAAGGCAAGGAGAAAATTTAGTGGAAATGAAAAAAGTAGAATGTAGAAGAAGGCAGAATGTATTTTTTTAAGGTAACATTTACCAATTGCTTTTTTCCAAGATTTCTTGTGCTTCATACTCCATAAATGTCAGTATTGCTCCCAGTATTGCAGAGGAGAAAACCGAGGTATCCAGAAGTCACTTGCTCAAGGACACACAGCTTGTGCATTTCAGAACATGAATCAGCACCCCTGGCCATCCAGTTCCTGAGTCTGAATTCTTAGCCTCGATATTGTAACAGCACCTTACGTTGTATTAAAAACAAGAATTTCAGGATCTGACATACTAGAATTGGATTAGTTTTTATTGATGGTAATACTCCAGGGAGTGGTCTTGTGTATTAGATGGTTCAAAGGCAGTGAAGGTGAAGGTTAGACTTCTTATCTCTAATATTGGGGCCAACAGTAGAAACATTGAAATGTTCCCGGTCAATTGCCAGAAAACTCCAGGCCTGTGGAGTTCTCTGGGACATCCTCCTTCTTCCTTGTAATCATGTGTGTGTGCGCAAACAGCTTGATTTGAATTTCCATAAGCTGAGTTAGCATCTGTGTTTGGGAAAGCTAACAAGATGCTGTGAAGGTCTTTTTGCATCCTCTAGAGGTTGGTCTTCAGTAGGTTTTCCAGGGGAAGCAGTTGTACTTCAATGGCAAAAAAAAGAGCTATTCATCCTTATGGCTAAACAAGATTTTGGAAAAAAAATGAGAACCAATGTAACCCTAACTGTCTGGTTTTTAAGTCAAGTGCTTAATTGAGAGTTGACCACTCACTGGCAATTAAGTTTAATGGAACTTGGTCTTCTTTGTCATCAGCTGGGCCACACTCAGATAGATTTATCTTCTTGCTGAATGAAACACATCCTGGTCAGACACAAATTACCAAAAGATATCCAGATTATGCAGGTAGTTGTTAAGATATTTAAAGCCGAGGAATTGAGGAAATTCTCTGTAGAATCTATCCAAGTCAAATAGGTTTTAAAAAATGAGAAGAGTGACACCTGAGTGATCACATGTCCTCACTTTACAGTTGAGGACAGAGACACCGGGAGAGGCAGGAGCTTTCCGTCCCAAGGACTTCATGCTGATTCGTACTGCAGCTGGCTTACAAAACCTTTTTTTTCCTGTTTTACCTAATCCATTGATGACCAACTGTGCAGAGATTATCAGTAGCTGAGTTCACACTCCATTCTCCCTTTTCATTTAGTAACAGGCCTTAATTTTCACCCAGGCATGCCGCCTGGCTAAATTTCCCACCTCCCTTACAACAAGGCGGGGTCATGTGACTAGAGTTTGGCCAGTGTTGTATAAGCCACTGTGTCATTGGAATCTTCCAGAAACTCTCTTCAAATTTATCCTTTTTGACTCTGGAATATGAGTGTAATTATTACTTTCTAAATTAATCATGAAGATACTTTGGAATTGGAAGCCATCCATTCTAGATTCCTTATCTGGAAATATCCCCCAAACTATAAGCTATGCGGAAGTAGGGACAGTGACCATTGTTCCCATATGGCTTGGCACATGGGAGACCCTTTGATGAGTCAGTTCAAAAATAGGGAGAGAAGGAAAAGAAAGAGAAAGAAAGAAAGGATATAACCAATAAAAAGAGGATTTTATGCGTAAATGTCTAAATGATATGTAAATATTGTGTGTGCGTTTAGGTCAGGTTGAGGTAAAGTTTCCTTTTGAAAACCAGATTCCTCTTTCCCATTTCTCACCCGAGTTCTCTCAGGTATTAGTGAGGTGCTAAGAGGATGTTCTCTTGAATGTCAAGACTCCAGTACTCTTTACCTAATTCATCTTCCAACTCAGAGTCAACTCTGCTGCCAGTTTTAAAAGGTCCCAGACCTTTAAACAAACATATTCCTCAGAGAACTAAGCTCGAACCTCCCCAACCTCTGTTTCCCCATTTGAGGTCCCTGCACGTTGGAGGCGTTGCTGCTTCCTCGAATTCTGCTATAGAAAATCTTCCTAAGGAAATGGTTTTCGTGAGGGCCCTTGAGAGATTTTTTAATTTCTGTGAACGCTTGGCAGGGCCCAAGGCAGCTGGGCCC
>NW_006439568.1:2400368-2418238 GCF_000325575.1 Pteropus alecto | reverse complement strand
GCAAAATTCTTTGTTGAAGAAAGACAGGAAGGCTCCAGCTATGCCCCTCGGCTCCTGCAGGTTATGGAGATGATGAGTTCATGGGACCAAGGAGGTGGTAGGAGGTCACCAGCTGTCTCATAAGCAGGAAAGAGCAAGGTCAATGGTGGGGTTATGTGCCTCCAGCTTAACCGCAACCTATAGGCAGAAAGATACTTCTATGACCTTGGCAGCAGCTATCTCAGGGGTAACAGTATGTACAAGATAAACCAATGAGGTTACTTTTTAAAAATCACGTTGTCGAGATATAATTCACATATTATACAATTCACCCATTTAAAAGTGTATAATTCGACCTATTTTAGTACTATCGGAACCGATGCATTCAAAGAACTGCTGATTACCATCAAAGATCTCCCTCGGGAGAGTGAACCCTTATTCAGATGACATCGCCACTGCTCAAGACATGTTTGGACATTGCTGAGAAGTGCCTGCAGAGCTTACAGCACATTCTTTTGTCTTCCCAGTGGTGGTGAATCTTTATCCATTTTGGGTGGATTTCATTCTTTGAAAACAGACGAGTGTCATTCAGAACCAACTCTGTTTAACGAAGGCTGTGACCAAGCTGTGTGATACTGTTTGGGGTCAACAACTAAAGGGTGGGTTTAAAGTCTTCATTTATTTTCTTGTGTGGCTTGGAAGCGGGTCCTAAGTGGAGTGAAGAAATTATTTGACTTTAATCTCTCTCACTAGTGGTATTGGATTCACTGGCCAAAGTTCCTTAAAAAGAGATCAATTCATTTCTTTCTCTTACGGCCACACTTGTATGTGCAAATGGTCTCTTTATTAGAAAGAGAGAAGTGGACAGAACACTGAACCAGGAAGTAGGAGCTCAGAGGAAAAATTGATGTCCTGCCATTTGCTAGCCGTTTGACCTCAAGTATGCCACTTAACTTCCCCCGTTTCCATTTCTGCCCCTGTAATTGAAGATGGTGCTGTCTACCTCGAAATTACACATGTGGGTCTTCTCTATACACAGAGCGGTGAAAAATGCTCTGTACATGATAGGGAGATCATCTAGTCTAAAAATGCTCTGCGTTGCCACTTCAAGATGAAATACCTTCCAGAATTGAAAACCGTAAGTATTAAGGATTGAGTGGAGATTTTGCTTGGAAGCATCAGTTTCTAATAGGGCCAGGTCTGGGAAGAGTAAATCTATGAATCTCTCATTCTGGCTCAACAGTCTTGATCAACTTGTCTAAAAGGAAGCCTGAAAATTCGCTTAAGTTATATTTTTTCTGTGTTTCTTTCTTCCTACTCTCCACATAGTTAACTGCCATTCGGCCTTCATATTTCAGTTTAAATATCACTTCCTCTGTATTCCTTCCCGATCTTTCCTCCCCACAACCAGGTTAGGTCCCCCTGACACATGGTTTTGTAATATATATGTACTTGTATGCAAATCTTTTTCTATTTACAATATTTGTTGATGTCTTTGTCTCTGCAGGTCACCTGTATTTTTGCAGTACCTAGCACAGTACCTGGCATGAGTTAGCTGCACAGCAAATATTGACTGACTGTGCTTATGGCCGGATTCTTCTTTCTCTAACATCCTTAAGTTTGACAGGTTATTTCACACAGGCACTCATGCTGTATTTTTCTAAAAATGACCATGGGGTAGTAAATTTGGAGAGGAGGTCTTCATTTAATGTCCGTATCCGTCAAGGGGAAACTAAATCTTTTAAAAGGAAGTGATTTGATGAATGTCACCAAGCTCATTAGTGATAGAAACCACACTAGAACTCACCTCCGTCATCATCGGTTACACGTTATTCGGTAACCATTTCCTAGTCCTGTGCTCATTGGGTGGCAGCATGTTGCATGAATGGTTCTGAGTGTCAGCTCTATATGACTCAGGATTTGCTTCGACCATGTGGGAGAGAAAACACCAAAAAGCAAGTTCAATTTTTTTTTTTTTAGTTGAGATTTATTTGTCTGTTAGGTAAGGTCTGAAGGGGTTCATATTAGGAAGCAGAGCCTTCCTGTTTTTCATTCTTTTATGTGTGTCTTCCATTTCCAAGTTCATCTCGATATCCAAGGTCATTCCAGCTAGCACTGATGGAGGAAGGGAAAAGGCAAGGGCAGTTTGAGGAATTGGCACTCACCTCTTCTGTTCATATTCCATTGAGTAGAACTTATCAAATGGCCATATCCAGTTTCAGTGGAGGCAGGAAAATGTAGAGTTCATCCTCGGCAGCCATGCACCCAATTGAGAAAGCAGGCTTCTGTTACTGAGGAGGAAGGGGTGAATGATTTGGGGGACAACTCCTACAAACCCTCAGATTTCAGAGGATGGTTTATTTATTCATCTATCATCTATCTATTTCTCTCTCTCTCTATCGCTATCTCTCTCTCTCTCTCTCTCTCTTTCTATCTTTACATCTATATATTTAAAATCTCAGAGTAAATTTTCCAAGGCTGGAAGAAGAATTAAAAGTAAAAAAAATGTTGTAAGTGCTTTCCTGTGGTTCTGCATGTAGCACTGTCACGGGAGTAAAATTCTCTGGAATTTTGCCTTCAGGTGGACTAACTTGGAGAGTGTGGGGGGGTGGGGTGGTGTGAAATTAAAAATCCACAGCACTGGTCTTATAAAACGTTTCATTCCTTTTTTATTTATGTATCAATTTACTAATTCATCCGTTCAATCACCGAACACATATTGAGGGCCTGCGAGGCGCCATGCCCAAACTCAATTTCCAAATATTGTCAAGGGTGGGCTGGGGTAGACAGAGTCTGACTCCTGAGCTCTACAGCCTGGTGCTTTAACTGGGTACTGATCGCGCCGTGCACCTGAGATGTTTCATCATCTGAGCGATCTTATCTCAAACTTCGGAAGAAGACAGTATTTCCTAAGAGAGGATCATTTTGTTTCTTTAGACGCTGACCCTACAAAATGCCACCTTCTTCCCTTAGGGTCAGCCTTATTGCAGGAGAAAGGACTTTAGAGCTATGTGTACTTAACCTACAGCCTGGCGCAGAGCAGACTCGTGTTGAAACCAGCACGTTGTCTTATGTTATGTTTGTAGGAGTTGTCTTTGAGTACCTACCAGCCACTCCGATCTGCGGGATCACATTGAATCGTCACAACAGCTCTGAAGAAGGACTGTGCCATTGGGACTGCTCGAGGAGGCTTGAGTCCCACTGCCACACATCCTCTACATCTGTGCTTCCACTCAAGTCACCTCGAATGAACGAGCACTCTCAGTAAATTCACGGTGCTTGCGCTTGCTGATGTCACAATCTCAGGTTCAAGTCAAGCCCCTCGGGCCATCTTCCAATCAGAACAATAATTCAGTTTCTAAATTACATATTATACATATAATTTATAAAAGTTCTAGACTCATCACTGCCTTTGAAGGTGCACCATATGCCAAATTTACAGAAGAAGCAACAAAGACCCAGAAAGGTGACATGACTTTCTGAGAGCCATACAGCACGTAGGTGACATAGTCAGGCTGCAAGTCAGCTGCCACAGATCCAGTTCTATTTTTCCCCACGAAGATGATCGGAATGAGCGAGTGCCCTCTTGGGCAAGAGCTTGAATGCTCAGGTCACACCACAGAAGCTCCCTCGAATGGCTGTGCCCTCATTACCATGGTTGTTTGCACTTGGGACAAGATGCTGATCCCTGACACCTGTGCACAAGTCAGTGTCTCTAGAACGGAGAAATTGGCTGCTTAGAACTTTAGAGTAGGACTGACTTCAGGACTTTTCAAGTTTTACTCCTTGATTTTATAATTGAAGATGGAGGCTCAGAAAGGTGCGTTGACTTCCCAGAGTCACACACTGAATTAGCGACAGGAGTGGGACAATAGTCCAGATCTACTCCTCACTGCCACCCAAGACCTCTTCACACCTCACTGCTTGGAGAATGAGTACAGAAAGGGCAAAAGGATGTGTACTCATGGAGAATGAGGATATTCTATTCACTGTTTGCGAACTGTGGAGAGATTAAATTAGGGACGACTGGTACATGATCGGGAAGGACAGCCACTTAAATGATTGCATCCCTCTCCCCGCTGCTCAGAGTGCATAGACAAGAATAAGGCCACTCACGTCATTCCAACTGGAGGTGGTTCGCACCTTCATTGTTATCAGTTACTCCTTAACTACCCTATCCGGTGACCATTTTAAGGATTAGTTGAGTATCAGTTAAATGAAAGCAGATGATATCACAAGGAGGATCATGGGGCCTGCTAACAGCACACTTCATAATATTTCCTTGGTGCTAGTCATATTTCTCAAATTCATTTGCGCCAGCATCATATGGCAGAAAGGGCATGTAGATTAGAATATCGGTTCCATCCTGTGCTACATTCACCCTAGAACTTGGGGCATGCGTTACATCCAGCTTCAGCTACAGGAAACTAACGCTCCCTGTAAGATGTGTTATTGACAGGGGTCCTGTCAGTCTGTTCATCAGTGCACCCCCAACATTGAGTGCGTGCTGGACATAGTAAGTCTTTAATCAATATTTACAAAATAAACGAAGACTCGTGAAAAATACTCAGAACTGAAAGGGTACTAGAAAGTAGAATGGGACTATTTAGAAGCCAGTTTCTTAATAAGAATACGAAGAGAAAAGGCTCATTGACCAGGGAAGAAAAGATTATGTTCACAGATGTCAATGAGGAAACAGAGCTATATGTCTTATAAAATATGTCATCTGTGTCAAGAAGAATTATCTTCCAACTAGAAAGGGTAGAACATGGAGAGGAGGATGCAAGAGAAGATATTATAGAAGCAGAGAGGTCAAAACGCAGAAATGAAACATAGATTCCTCACAGGCAGAGACAGGCATTTATTAAATGACACATCAGGCGCCGTGTGGGATGATTTTTAGGTGCGCTATTATTGAGTTCCTTTCTCATAGCAGAAAACACATATAATATCCATTATAGAGATAAGAAAATTGTAGTACGAAGAAAATAAATCATCTGCTCAAGGTTACCACCACCTTGAATAAATTACTTTAGAGACAAGATTTGAACTCACATCGAAATCTCATGCTTTTCCTACTAAGAACTCAAAAATACAATCGTAACTCTAAGTGATCTCCTAAGGCACTTCCAGAGGACTAGAGAAGGACAAATTATGCCACGTTCAGTAGGAAAGGAAGATGGTTGTTAGAATCTACATCTAAATTTTATAACTATCCCCAAGAAAACTCTACGATTGGTAAATATATGCTCTTTCCTCAACACTTAGAGAAGAAAGCAGTGATTACCAGGAACTGGTATGGATTACCAAGAATAAGAAGAGTTGATGACAAATTCACCTCTTCCTTTTACGGATAGCGTCGCTAGACTAGCAAAACTTTAGGTGCCACAGATGCCAGGTGTGTCAATTTCAGCAAGAGACTTGGAACTTTCCTTCAGAATATTTTGGAAAAAAACTTGAGAAATGAAGTCTGGTTGAGAGTAAACTTTAATAGATACACATGGGTTGAAGAATGGGGTACTTGTTCGCCACCTGCTGCATCTGTCCATCTTTGTCGTTCTTCGCGAACATTTAAGTGATTGTTTGAAACACCGATGGATAGGGACTTGGGATCAAGACTTCGGACTAAGAGGAAATAAATGTGATGAGAATAGACCCAATCATTGAGAAGAGTAGCTTAAAGATGAGGACGCACTCAGGAAATGGCAACAAGGAGTCGGGCTCGAGCGAGAGAGCCGCGCCATGAAAGGAATGCTCAAAGGAACAAGGACATCGGTGCTGAGTTAGACAATCAGCAAGTTGAATGTTAAGACGTCTCCTGAGCACGTCACTCTCAAGGACATCACTCACGGACTTCTAAAGGAGCGTGGAACCCGCCCGCTAGCAGCGTGTGCTTCATGTGCGCATGCGTGTGAGTGTGTGTCTGGGGAGAGCGTCAGGCGTCCGGATGTGGGAGTTGGATTCGGGCAGAAGTGGTGTTCAAGCTGGTTGGAGAAGAGCGAGATTAGCGGGATTTATTAGTCATCTGCGAGCAATCAATGGGCTTTTTATGTGGAGAATGGTTTATTTCTTTATTTTGCTTGCATGCGTTCGCTTTTCATGTCTTTCTTCCAATAAGATTTTGAAGTCTCTAAAAAGCATTCGAACTAGACTCTGAGGAGCTTCAGAACGAGGACAAATGGTATATATTGTAAGGAGCCCATGGTAACCTTTCGAGTTGGGAAACAATGGAGTGACTTGCCTGGGCAAGAAGTAACCTCCCATTCCTGGAAAAGTAAAAGAAGTGCAAGGTGAACACATGTACACACACGCGCACGCACACACACACACACACACACATTGAGTAGACTCAGTTGGCTTGCTGAGGTGTCTTCCAGTGCAGTTTCTGTATATAATTATTTAAGTTTGATCATTCTCTTGAATATATTATTTTATTTTCAAAATTAAAAAAATAACAAACATACAAAAAAAATAACAATAACAAACATAGTTTTAATAAACTTTAGGCTCTGGCCATAGTCATTAATGTGCTGCATAGCTAAGCCCAAGCCCACGAGGGTAAGGTGGATTTTCGGGAAGATAGCTAGTCAGACCTATCTTTCCCAAACACCTAATAATCGTGAGTTTATTATTAAATAATTTCCAGTTACTTTGGAAAGAAGACTAGAAACTGTAGCAGCTCTGGGAACAAAATACACAACAAGACATTCTCTCCAGTGGGCCAGCCCCTTGCTCTCAAGTCCCACTGTTCTGTGGACTGGGCTCCTCGCTTTCCCTCTTCTCCGCCCAGGCACAAACCTGCCTGCCCCCTGACTGCCGGTCAGCTCCTGGGGGAGGGGCTGCTGTAAGAGGCTATCTATCTACGTGACCAAAAGAGGGATTTCACATTTCATCAAGGGAGTTTAAGTTCAAAGAAAGGGAAAAAGAAATAGAACATGACTCCCTGCTCCCCGCCCAACCAAGGATGAATCAAGCAGGTATGAAATTACAACCATCGCACTCTCTCCTGAAGTCTTTAAAGTCATGGCCAAAAGAATACGGTCTCTGCTATTTCTCTAAGAGTCAGGTTTGCAAATGCAAGAAAACAGATAGCGCTTCCTAGGGAAGCATTCTCATGCCTCCCCCAGAAAGTTATCCTTCCCCTCGTCTAACCTTTGCACATGCATCTTCTACGTTGTCATTTATTTCCACGCTCCTTCTTCTTTTAGAGAAAAAGTAAGAATGCCTGGAGAAGGCGCCCTGGAGCCAGGCTGCCTGGGGTCACACCCCAGATGTGCCATTTACTGACTCTGGCCGTGGACTGTTCACTCACTGGCACAGTGAGAATAACGGTGTCTGTCTCACGGGGTTGTTTGAGCACATCCCAAGGTCATGATGTGTGCAAATCCCTCAACAGAAGTTCGGGGCTGTGATGGCTACAAGAGAGTGGGCTCTGGACGCCGCCTGCCTGGGCTCAGGTTCATTAGAGCACTCTCCCGGTAACCTCTCTGCCTCAGCCTTCCTCTGCCGAAGGCAGAAATGAGCACAGTCTTTATCTCAAAGGGGTTGTCGTGAGGTTGATGCCCGGAGTGTCTGGCTCATACACTCGGGGAAGGCTACACACTGGTTTCGGGTTGTTCACGGATGTGACTGGTTCCAAGTCATCTCTCTTAGCACCTGGCCTGGCCTGGCACATAGTAGGGACTATTAAATTGAGGGACTCTGACTCTCTCTGATAACCATTCTCCTTACCCTGCCCTCTTCAGCATACACACACACACACACACATACATGCACACACATGCACACTGTACACACCACACATATACATGTACAACAGACATACCACACACAAACACCACACACACATATATATACGCACCGCACACACATATATGCAACGCACACACACACAAATGCCACACGTACCAAAGCACCACACGCCAAGCACACAGGCACAAATACCAGACACCTTCCCCTCACATGCCACATTATAACGCATATACATCCCCCCACACACAAACACTATACCCACCAAACACATGCACCCATACATACAGCATATACACATCACGCACACAAATACCACACACACACACCCCCCTTGCATACAACATACACCTACAAACACCACACATACCACAGACGCACAAACACTATACATGCTGCACACACCCACACATATATACAACACACACACATCACAAACACAAACTGCACACATATACATCTCTCCCTTCTCCCTCAGGGGCTCTATGGAGTTGAAGAGAGCTGTGCTAGTTTCAAGGATGTGATTCAGTTTCCAGGCCCTGCTGCTACTAGCCCGGGTCCCTCATCAGCTGTGGCCACCTCCCTGGAAAGGCATGCGGGTGAGTTCCAGATTTGTATTTTTTGCCTGAGGAAAAGGGTGTGGAGTTATTTTTTTTGCCCTTCCTGATTGTCAAATAACACATCTGCCCAGGCCAAGAGACCATTTCTCCAAACAGAGGTATAGGTGAGGCTGGTTATTCTTCCTGAAATTCCACACGGCTCTAATGAATGCCACGTGTGTCACAGTTCACAGGCATTTCTCCTCGAGTAGTCGGCACTGCAGAAGAGAATACAGACGGTCAGGGCTGGAAGCCTTATCAGAGAGTGTCATTTTTGTCCAGAGAGTCTCAAACTTTACTGGATGTTAGGAACCCCTGGAGCTCAGGCTATTCATACATATTACCAGGATCCAACCCGCAGAGATTCTAATTCCGTAGGCTGGGAATGGTGACCAGGAATGTGCCTTTTAAATAAGCAACTTAAGGGATTCTGATGCAGGTGGGTACACAGAGGCTACTTTGAGAAACACTGGAATCTCTTATTTCATAGGTAGAGAAAATCTAATCCCAGCCATCAAATAACAGTTAGTCTGTGGCAAAGCGGGGACCTCAGGTCTCCTCGCTTCAAGTTCAGCGCTTTATAATTATTTCACTTGAGCCCATTGGTTCTCCCTGCCTTTATTTTACATCTCTAAGTACTTCAGACTAAGTCTGTGGGAGAGAAAAGCTGAACTTGTTTGAATTTGTCTGAATTTGTCTCAGAGGAAAACGGTACCCCTGTGTGACCAAAGTTTTCCTTTCTCTGGGAGACTCAGTTTCTCCAGCACCGGCCCCTTGGCAGTCAAGTCCACCGATTATCACATAATTCCTAACCAAGGCCGGCCAGATTCCAATTGCAGAAAATCATAAGAAGGGGGAACTTAAAACTTTTCAATTAAATTAGCCTCATCCTGCTCAGAAGCCAAACCTATTCTCCAAAACAACACACCCTAAATCTTCAGTTTTCCCAATTGTTTGATCAGTTGTCAGAAATTCACAGCCTACAGGCCAAATCTGACCCACCATCTGTTTTTGTAAATAAAGTTTTATAGGAAAACACCCATGGACATTCATTTACGTATTGTCTATGGCTGCCTTGCAACCATATGGCAGAGTCGCAACAAGGACCATATGGCTTGAAAAGCCTAACATACTTACCATCTGGCCTTTAACGGAGCAACTTTATTGACCCTTGGCTTAGAGTGTTGCTTAGGACACTCCCTGGGGCCATGGAGCCTATAATGCAAATTAAACCCGAACATTCAAAGCAAAGAACCTCCAATAAGCACTGTGATCTATGTTGCTGTGCCCTACTCCACCTCTTAGTGTAGCCTTTATCGATGATGAAATCACAGCAACCTGAAGTCTCTCTCACTGAACAGTTGTGGTTATTTCAGAAGCTTCTTTAATAGGCCAATGAAATTTTCATTAGATGAAGTGATTTTTTACTTTGAGGAATTTATTGAAGAGTCCATTGTTTGAAAGTATATCCTAAGTCAGGCTTGATAAGACATGACCTTGGCTTCTTTCTTAAGTGCCAGGCATCTGTTCTCCCCTGAATTTTCATCACACACTATTAAATATGGTTAGTTTTGCTCCATGTTTGCATGGGTATGTCATTTCCAGCATCTTTGTGAAAGCAGGTCTAAAGGGGCTGGGCCCAGGGCTGAGGGATATTCCCAGAAGCAGATCCTTTCTCCTTCCCATTTGTGTTGTTGCCTAGCAACAATTTGAGAGGGGCAAGAGAGAGTCCAGTGGCCTGAGGACTTGGCACAAAATGATTTGTGAGCCATTATTGAGAAATAATCCCTGAGTTATATTTTTCATTGCACCTCTCAATTTTATATACACTTGTATATTCACACACCCTTTGGTCATTCAAATAATTTGCAGTATAAGAAGGGATTTGCTGTATAAACTTTCACCATAAAGTTTTTACTGAGAGAAAAGAACAATGTATAATAAAAGGCTATTATCATGATAGATGTTCTTATAGGAGACATAATTTCAAACCTGCTTTTACAGGAAGACTGGCCTCATGCTTAAGCCCATGAGGCTTGGTGTTAAAACACCTGGCTTGAAATAATAATAACATCTACCTTATAGGGTTGTTCTGTGAATTAAATAAGAAAATTTATTTATAGTCTAAACACAGTGGTTGGTGGTCCATGAAGCCTATTTGTTGTTGTTGCTGTTATTGTGGATGATGATGTTATTTCCATCAGGGATTAAATTAGGTAGGGCATTACAGTTATGCTCTTATGAGGTACGCAAGTCAGAAAGAGAGTTTGGAAAGTGGCAAATCAGTATTGTGTTGATGGGCCCATGTAATGGCTTCTCATGCCCTTTATCCTGTAACTTGAAGCCCCTTTCCCACCTATTGCTTTGGACTAGGAGAGCACTTTGTTTTGGCCATTAGGAAGTTAGCACACATGCTACTAGTAGAGGCTTGGAAAGCCCTTGAGTGTCTCCACTTATCATGCCTGATTTGGTTTGCTCAAACATGGAATCTTCCCAGATCCATGGGGCCAAGCCTGAATTAGCCAGCTGGAGGCTGAGAGATCGAGTAGAGCTTAGCTGTCACAGCCAAAGTCATCTTGAACCAGTCTACCCTCAAACATATGACACAGCTTAGCTGAGATCAGCAGAACTGCCTACATACCTCAGCTGACCACAAAAACATGAGTGAGCCCCATCAAGATCAACCGAGCTCAGCCTAGATCTGCAAAACTTTCCAGATCATCTGTCTATAAGTTTATGAGAAAGAATACATGGCCATTTAATAATGCATGGTAATTTAAAACTACTAAATTATGGAGTGATTTGTTGAATAGCAATAAGTAACTAGTAGAGAGTGTAGAGTATCTACTCAGTACTAGCAAATTAGTTCATGAAATGTGAAACATCCTGGGGTCATTGATGCTTTCCTTCATTGTACAATACCGGTGGTCCAGAAGCCAGAAATGAAATCATACTCAAATTAGCATCTCTTTTCTTTGTTAAAATACCGATCCAGCCTATAGAGATGTCTAATTAATAAATAACATGATTTTTATCATGTTGAGATTGAGGATGCATTCCGAAGTATTTCCCACTGCATACAGAAAGGAAGTCTCTTGGAAAGAGACACACCCAATTCAGGCTAAAAATAACACAGCTAAATTTCTGGGAAAGAACACAAAACTTTGGAGGAATAAATATTCAGGAAAAAAAAATAGTTTTGTTTTTCTATAGACATTATGGGCTTCCTGAAGCCCATGTCAGCTTGTTCTTGATAAGGAAGTCTGAGTAAGATACTGTATGGTTGAATGTACAGCAAGAGACAGAATCGGTTTATCAAGGGAAGAGCAGAAAAGCATAAAAGAGAAGATCATGCATGAGAGGGATGCTATCACCCAGCTTGGATGTTGTGCTGTGCGTTGCAGATGACTCAGCTCTAGGTGAGGCGGTTGAACAGTTCTATGCCTCTCTGGCCAAATGTAAGTGTTCTTCAACTATATGGGCCTGCAGCAAAATGCGAGGTGTAGGTCATTCAAGTTGGTAGATGACGTGTGGCAAGGAATCATAGTCGTAGAGAGTATACAAGTATATCTCATTCACTATTTATTTATGCAATTATATCATAAGATTTATTATGAGCCATAAGTGTGGTATGAAGTTTTCATTCCTCCATCCATTCATTGAAGATGTTTATTGAGCCAGATGATGTGATAGACACCGGAGACACAAAAATGAAAAAGACAATGGTCCTTATCTTCTAAGAATTTACAGGTTAGGAAGAGATAGAGAAAGAAACTCGTGTTGACTACACTGAAAACCATCACAAAGGACATTTGAGGCACTGCTTTTTTCTCTGTCAAGTTCTGAGTTAGTCAAGAGGCACAGGGGAGAAACATATAAACAGCAACATGTCAGCCTATTAGTGATAAAAACCAGATTGGAGGATATGGTACAAGATCTGTCACCCAAAGGTCTCACTAATAAAACCCTGAGCAGAACTGAGCTTAACCCCCGCCCCCCCACTCCAGCTTCTGGTCTAATGGGACAGCAAAGCTCCCCTGACAGAGAGAAGACTTAGCACCTGGTGGCAAGCCCACCAGAGTGCACGTGTCCTGCAGACAGTCAGTCTTCAAGAGGTAGAGGAACAGGGATCAAGGTAAGTTTTCTCAGCCCCTTCTCCCAAACCCAGGCATCAGATACCTTCCATGGGAATGGCAAGAGAGAGACCAGTGTATTTCTTTCTCAGCGGTGTCTTCTATTGGAAGGAGGGAGCCAGATATAGATGAAGGTTCTTCCCTAAAACTTTGGGGTAGCACACACAAAAAACCTAACCCAACCTGGACTCGTGGATCAAAGAAGTGGATCCATCCTTGTGACTTGAGGGGGAGCTGCATAGGCGAGAAAGCAGTGTGTTACTGGGTTTCAGGAAAGACAGCCATTAAGAATGATTCACGAAGACGTAGTATCTAAAATGGACCTTGGTTGGTCAATATATTGCAAGAAGTGGAGGGGCTTGACAAGCTCACTCGAGACGGGGAAAAAAGTTAGCTACTTTATGGTGTGACGGGGAAGCCCATGTTCAAGGAGAATGAGTGGTCAGCTTCAGCCAGTCTGCGAAGAATGTGTAAAAGTGCAAAGGATAAAACAAGAACTGGGTTTGGGCCAAGTATTGAAGCATCCAGGATGCCAGGACACTAAGGCGGAATGTGAGCCCATTTCCTTTGGACTCTCACACACCCACCTGACCTCACGGCAGGACCCCAGTGAGATGTAACGAGGTCCTGGAACTTGATGTCTGGGTATATAGTAAGTACTTGATCAATATTATGAAAAACGAATGTTTTCTTCCACTGTTTAGCGTATCCACATTGTAATCAAGAGTCTTTGCAAAAGGGTGACAGGGTTGACATTTGATTTGGGCTCATCTCCTCATTCCCTCTCCATCGCCATCTCTCAGAATCTCTTTCTCAGTCTTCTCCAACCAACTTGTAATTGAAGGAATCTCACTTAGACTAACATGGAAGATAAAGATGTAATATGTCATGTCTCTTACAGACACTGGTTCACTGATTCTAATCCTTGGCCTCAGGATGGCATGCCTGCAGTGGGTGGGACCTCTGGGGACAGTTGGAAGAGAGATCTTAGGTTAAGAAACCGTTCAAATTACACATCAACGGCACCGGGTAATTTTGTTTAGGTGAATGTCCCTACTTCAACAGCAAGCTTTGTCTGTAATAACCAGTAATGCAGAAATTTTCATGGGCACACAGACAACACTCTCCTTTAATCACCAGAAAGAGAGAAAAAAAAATCTAGTCTTGAAGTTTTAAATTCCCACCCAAAATGAGCGTTTTATTTTTTTCCCCCTTTTTTTTAAGTCCAGTTTTATTGCTTCTTCCTTGTGAATGAAATATCACAGAGGCATGGGTTTCTGAAGGTTATCTATAGCTTTGCCTAAAATGGTTATAATTGGAGAAATGAAATAGTGCTAACTGCAAAACCTGAATAACATTCTAACATTATGCAAAATGAAGGCACTTTAGAAGAATAAAAGAACGATGACAATGCAAATCAGAGCCAGCGAAGGTCAGACGTTTTGCATAAAGCGCCTTGCAATCTAATTCATGTGAACTTAGCCCGAGGAGAGAAAAGTGACTTATGAAAGCACAATGCTTTTTCAAAAAGCATTACTGCAGAGCTCTGGATCTGCTTTCCAGTCCCACAGGCGGCTGCAAGGATTGGATGAGGAGCTGGGTCTAGGCATAGCCAAGCTGAAATTATAGAACCTTTGTTGAGAAATAAAATATCTCAACCCATGATTGCACTCAAGCTGGCTTTCTTAACCCTTTGATGGCTGAAATGAATGACTTTTTTACTGGGAAGACAGGACTAGGCAGTTGTTTACAGTTATTTACAGGCTACTGTGTTCATTATCTTCTTTATTCTCAGAGCCATATAAAGCAGAAAGTTTTACTTGATTCTTTTTATAATTGAGGCTATTGAGGCTCAGCGAGGTAAAGTCATTAGCTTATGGAACTCCTACTATAAGCGTTGGAGCTGACATGCAAATTCTGTTAGACCTTGAGGTCCAAGGTTAGTCCACTGTTTCATACTGCTTGAAAATAGCTGTTGACTGTGCCTCGAGAAGACCAAGTCCTTGCACTTAGAGTGAGGCCTTACACGTGGTAACATGATTCGTCAGATTGACTTCATAGCATCCTGTGTCCCCTGACATCTTATGACTGCCTTTGTTTCTTCTTCTATATCAGAGTCCTTTGCTCTTACAGAGAGATAGAGATCAGTCCTGGGCTCTAACATCCCATTCTTTTTTCTGGCTCAGTAGAGAGGATAATACTTGCTTCATAATGTCATTGCTAGTGTCCAATGTGACCTAGAGCAGGAGGCTCTGTATACAGCTGGAGACCAAGAGTCAGACTTTCTGGATTAGACCCCTGGTTCCACAATTCACTAACTGTGTGACTTCAGGCAATTTTCCTATGAAATGGACATAATACCAATACCTAGCTCAAAGGGTAGGTAAAGAAGAAAATGACCAACATTTAACGTTCTTAGAATTGTGGTTTGCACTGTAGTAGAGGTTCTATAAATGTTAGCTCTGTTATGTTTTACAAAAGCTCCTAACACCACTGGCACATTTAAGAGTAGGAATAGAGTAAATTCTCCATCATGACCAGAGCCAAGAAAGAGTTTTCACTTTTCCTTCACAAAGGTCATGTATGGAACCAGTCTCACATAGACTAACCTGATCATTCGAACCTGTCGAAACAGCTAGGTAAAACACACAGCATCTCAGACCCATTTTCAAACTGTGATCTGGGCCACACAGGAAAACTTAAGAAGATTTCATAAAATACTAATGTCTGGGCTCCACCCGGGTCCCCTTCCAAACCAGCAAAACCATAATTTTAACCACTATACCTTATTCCTTGATAAGCCGGAGGCATCAAAGTCAAATCTTCACTGAGAAGCTTTCCTGTAGACCTTGGGTATTAAACTATATAAAGAAATCTCACTTGGCTAGTTAGACATGGTTGGGGATAAATGACCAGGACAACTAGAAGACCTTCCTGACCCTAGGAAGTAGAAATCTTTTTGTATAATTTACACAAATAAATAATGCATAGAATAATACAGGAGAGAACAGAGGCTTTGGCAGAACTCTGAGTCCCAGAGGAATTCAGCAGAGGAAAAGGGCACATATGTTTGAGGGGAGAGGGAGGTCTTTGGCTCCAGATAGAGCTGGGTCAGATCGGTGCCCCACTGCGTGCTCAGGGCGGTGACTGTGGAAAAGTTACTACGTGATGAGGAACGTTAACTATTTTGCAGGGCTGTTGTATTATCAGTAGTAACTGTATGAATTATCAGTAGTAACTCAAATTTAGCCCAATGTCTGGCTTATAGTAAACGTTCTATCCACGGTAGTTCTAATTTCTGTGAGATAGTCTTCAAAGATGACCCCCTGGAGGAGACCATTCAGAAAGTCTTAAGCCAAGCTTTAAAGACTGAGAAGGTTTTGTATTCTGTATGGGTTAGAGGCAGAGGAGGGAAGAGGAGACTAAGGACAAGACACCGATGGTGGAGAATGACCATCTGACGGGACAGAGGTGCGAGTTGCCTGCTTAATATCCACTTCCACCTCCTCCTGGAGACCAGCCACCTCTGCAGTGTGCACGGTCCCAGGCAGAAAATCACGATTGGTCGAAGTCAGTCACGAACTCCTTTTTCTCTTGAAAAAAGACAATTTCGTCGCCTCCCTTCAGTTGAGGGGGAAGATGTAATCTCGTTCAGACCAATGAGAGTTAAGGGGAAGTTGCTGGTCGGCTGAGACGTTTGCTTTCCAGATAAAAGGGTCAGATATCTTCTTTCCTCTTCCTGCCTTTATTAAAGTTGTGGGGTTTGGGGAGCTGTGGCATCCATTTTGTAACAATTGGGCAATGGCAATGAGAAAAGGCCAATTTACTAAAGATAGTGTAGTTGAGAGACGAAATGCGTGTCCTTGAGCTGCCATATTACTTTAGGATTATTTACCTATACATTTCTTGATACATGATGGAGAGAAAAATATAATATTTGTTTAAGCCACTGTTAGGCCATTTTCCTCTTATTTGTGCCCTAAAGCATTCCTAACTGATACATATGAGTAAAGCACATAGAAATATGACTTTTTTTCCTCTCTAAAAAAAAACCACAACTTGGTTGACCCTCTTCATAAAATTAAAGTCACAGATCTGAGAGAAGAAATACCCCAAAGGAGCCCTTTTTTGGTAAAAAAAAAAAATAAGATGAGGAGGAGACTTTGATCACCTAGGGTTTTAATTCCAGGAAATATTTCTCAAATGTTTCCATTTATAGCACGCATTTTTTTTCTTCAGCTTTGAGGAAAGGCCACCTGGAGCCCAGCCAAGTGAGAATGACCGTTACCTGCTTAAGACAAATGAGTCATCCCATTTCTGCAAATCACAACCATCCCACCCAAAAGAAGAGAGACAGTGCATTGTTTCAGTACAATGTGATACATTCCCAGCAGTTTGCTTAGCATCTTCCACCAAAGACCATGAGAGTCGGATTTCTCCCGATGAAACCCAAGTGAGCTTGAGCGCTCTGAGGGGATTGGAGTCACATTTTCTAGAGGCAGATGGTTCCCTTTGTCACTTCGAGCATAAGCCGTTATATGTGAGCACCGTCATGCACAGCTATTGGGAGGGGGCGTGACGTCATGCACCGTCACGCCCCCTCAACTGAAGGGAGGCGACGAAATTGCCTTTTTTCAAAACATGCAAAATTTGCTTCTATCAAGTTTTAGGGAATAAGAGTAGGAATCATATCGAAATTATATATTTTTATGAAACCACTGTGTGTTTGGTATAACCCACTGCCCATTGCTGCTGATTAATAAAAACAGATGACACCTACGCACTTATCCTAAGTTCCTGTGTCATCTAGCCAAGGGCATGCAATGTAAGGGAGGCAGGCGTGACCTCGAGCTGCTTGCCTGGCTGTGGCTTTCACTCTGGTTAGAGCCTGGGTTGTTCATTAGGGCTAAAAGCGGGAAGTGGTCCTCTCTTCCCATATCAGGCCGTGCCGTGGTGACATGGCAGCGTTGAGAATGAGGGCTGTCGGGGGACTTTACCACACTGCAACCAGGGCAGGGGGACCAACCTTTACCAGCCTCGGCGCTTTGGTTTCATGGAGTAAAGTTTGCAAACTTCGGGCTCTCCTGGATGACGAACTGAAGTTGATGTTAGGAAGGCTGTATTCTCCTAATGGGGAGAATGCAGAGTGAGCCCTTAGGTGTCTTTCCAAATAGAATATTCCTGAGTCCAGCTTTGCAGAGGTTCAGAGAGTTTGTTTCCTCTCATTCTGCCTGGTCCGGTCCCCCATCCCACCCCACCACTCTGCTTTTATCATTTTTTTCCCCAGATGATTTTGGCATTGAGTGTGCCATGTATGCCAGTCCAAATCCACATGTCCTCAACTGCCCCAGACATTTTTTATAGCTCATTCGTTCAGACCACACACGGCATCATTGCATTGGGGCATCTT
>NW_006439568.1:2388194-2400266 GCF_000325575.1 Pteropus alecto | reverse complement strand
TTGGCTCTGCCTGACAGAGGCCCAGGCACTCAGCATTCTTGCTTAATGACCAAGACTCAGAACAGGAACAGGCCTGTGATCACCTGTTGACATGGGTGTGGGCCTAGTAACTAGTATGGAAATCACATGCAAATCTAAGCAAACTTTACCAACCTCCCACAAAGGGGTCGATGAGAAGTGACAAGTGTGGGGATTAGTGCATCTAGCAGGAAAGAGAATATGTTCTTAAATTTGTTGAATTAAGGCTTTGTTGGTTTATAACAGTTTTAACTCTATTTTTCCTCTCCAAGGAAGGGATTTTTAGCCACATAGCCACCGCTTTCTGCTTAAATGTTAAAATTGATTTTTTAAGGAAAAGTCTCATCCCAATACATTTAATTAAAAAAAATCAAACAATCCAAAAAAAAAAAAAAGTCTCATGGGTGTCCTGTGACAGAACTTGATGACTCAATGTCAGAAAAAACAAACACCTTCAAAAATGAAGAGGACCTGGGAGTTTGGAGAGTGTGTCCGGTTTCCCTATTCGACTGCCCGCTTCTGACTTTGATCACTGAAAGGGGAAGGAAGAGAACATTCTGTGAGCCCTGACCCCAGCCAGGCACCATGCAAACATGGCTTTATTTAATCTTCATCACAACTCTAAGAAGCAAGTATTATTATTCCCATTTTTCAGATAAGGAAACGGAGGTTTAGTAAACAGGTTTAAATAATATTCTCAAGGTCACACCCAAAGGAGAAATCAGTAGATCCACGGCCAGACTCGATGCAAAGCCCTCGCTCTTTCTCCTCATTGCCGGCTCACCTGTCCTTCGCTTTTACCTTTTAAAATGATAGGTGTTGACACTGATCAACACAAAAATTGGGAACAGGTATATGACAGAGGAAGTATTCAAGAGATTCTATTTGTGAGTGTATTTGTTCGTTCGTTTATTTTTGACTTGTGATCTTCTTCAGGAACCGAGCAGTATTCTGTCACCTAACATGAAATTACCCGAGCTCTCAATTAACTGTAGGTCTTCACTCCTGTTCTCGCTCTGCTGGGAGGACTCTTCCCCTTTTTACCTGCGTTCTCGTCACCTCCTTCTCATCACCTCCTCAGGGAGCCTTCTCTGCCTCCTCAGGTAAGATAAAGGCTTTCTGAATATTCTTCTAGCTCTCTGGCCATCTCTTTTTCAAGCACGTATTTCTATGTATTTAGCTGCTGCTATTCGGTGAGGCAGGTTAGCATAGAGTTCAAGTAAGCGGGCTCTCAATTTGACCTGCCTGATTCATAACCTAGATTCCCCTACTTACTGGCTGTATAGCTCTTGGTCAGGTCATTTAACCCTTGTGTGCTTGAGTTTCCTCATCTGTAAAATGGGCTAATGAGAGTACCTAGTATCCATTGGATAACAGGAATGATTAAATCAGTTAATCCACGCGAAGTCTTTAGAACAGAATGTAGCAAGCACTCATCATTGTTAGCTATCATTATCTTGTCTTACTTGCTTAATAGTTGGAGCAGATACTACATCTGTCTCACTGACTGTTGTATTCCCAGTGTCTGCCCACATTGTGGATACTTAAGAAGTAATTACTGCTGGGTCTAATTACTCCCTTTCTAAATGGCACGACTCTGGGTCCCATCGAATACTTGCTGTATGCTGGGAACTTTCATGCATATAATCTCTCATGGTTCTGGTAAGTTAGTTGTTTTTGGAAGAACTATTTTACCGATGAGATAAACGAGGTTCAGAGAGGTTATCTGCCTTGCCTGGGCCATGCAGCTAGTAGAGAGTTGGGAGAGCTTTGGGATCCAGCTCTCGGTGACTCCGGGCCCAGGGTTGTTGCCCTTCCCTCTTCCCTAGGCTGCCTCTTCGTGCCGCAGAAAGAACAATGAATCTTATGTAAACCTTATGTAAATAGGAGGTTCTGGTTTCACGAAACCAAACCCAAAGCCAAGTAAGCAGAAGCTAACAAAAGGGCCATAGTCATCTGATATTAAAAAAAAAAAGTCATCTCCTCCTTCTTTCCTAGACACCGAAATGAATGTTGATTCCTGAGTGGAGATCAAAAATCTCGATGACCTTTCCCACATAGAGAGGACTGAAAACTACTTGCTAATGCTGATTTGTCAGTGACTGTCAGGATTCTCTTGGGATACTCCGAACTGTAATATTTCCCAGTGTTGAACTATGAACCTGGAAGACTGTCGGGGAACTGTGACTGTACCGAAGGACAGTTTATGCTGGTGCTTCTCAGACGTGACTGTGCACATGAACCGCCCGGGGACATGATCACAAAGGCAGATTCCCGTTGTGTGGGTCTGGGGAGGGGCCTGAGGTTCTGCATATCTAATTTCTCGGTGAATGCTGCTGGAGCACAGATAATTTACCTTCTGCAAAGCAAGGTTTATGGGGCTTCCTCAGGCTGCATTCCGGCCAAACACAGAGACTCCAGAAAAAGATGGCTTTGGCAGTAACAGAAAGAGCAGGAATCTGCTTGGGGAGCCACCTGCATTCAAGCCTGGCTCTGCCAGTCAGTGGGAATGGACTTGTGGGCCCGACTGCTCTTAAGATGTGGATGACCTCACACGCAAATGGACACGTGGATGTGCTGAGCATAGGGAAAAACAGTTTGAAGCAAACTATCTCCAGGGCCTCGTTCAGTTCTGCCTGACTCATCTGAACACTAGCATCGAAGTCGAAATTTGTTTTGTTCTGTTTTGTTTTGAGGAAGGAATGGGGAGGGGCTTGTTGAAGACTTCTAAGAGAAGTCTTTTCTAAGCAGTAGCCTCCGGAGCCAGTCAGTGCCACAGAGACCTCTGTCCATGGTGCCACTCCTTTGCCTCTTTCTGAAACTCTGTAGTCAATGACCACCCCACCAGGTGGCCGAGAGCGTTTCGTCACGATGGTACACTAACTGGTATTTGTTCCTATAATTTCCTGAACATAAAGGCAACCTTGGAAAAATGACAGTGACCTTTAGCTAGAGCAGGATGGTCATGGACCTTCAGAGCCGACAATCCTTACTTCAGAGAGAGGAAGAGTCTTATCCAAGGACAGTCAGCTGCAAAGAGATTTGGGCCCAGAGTTCCTGTTGGCCCACTGCCAGCCCCACATCCTTCCTGCTGTAAATGAACACAACGTGTAGGGGTTAATAATGTGCCCTGGATGTCCTTAGGTAACTGTCATAAAATAAGATAATACTCCAGTGCAAGAAACTCTATCTCTATTTTCCAGTGGCTCTTGAAGTTTTTATTGTATTTATTTATTCAGGCCATGTAGCTTAAAAATAAACTTCCTAACTCTGTCTCAGGGTGGAGTGTTGGCGTAATCGAAGGTACCAGCGTTCAAAGCTGCCTCCTTTCTCCAGTCACCTGTGGGGAGAATTAGACCTGCTTCCCAGGTACTGGTGCTGCCATCTTGCTGCTCCTAGTACACTGAACACCAGGAAGTGCTTTTGGTGTTAGAGAGCCAGGGAAGATAAAGAGAAGGCAGAAAAGAAGACAAAGAACCGAAGGGAGAGAGATTTAACACTGTTCACATCATCATGAAAATCTATAAAATGCACTCAACATCTTTCACGCTTCCCATCTTCCTGGGTTCTCTACTTTTCGTGGAATTTGCATTCTCTGGCACATTCAGAGTTTTTGGAATATTATTATAAGTAGAAAGAAAGAGAGACGGCAGGAGGGAGGAACAGAGGAAGTAGAGGAGGGAGGGAAGGAGAACAGGAGGAAGGAAGAAGAGCTTACTATTTCTCGGTGTTTGTTAACATAAAACTTTACAAAAACACTCGTTATCTTAGAGTATTATTGGCATTGGCTTTCTTCCCATGGAGTGAGATATTTGGACTATTATGAAAAGAGGGATATGGCTTCACATCTAGAGTCCACATCTCATGGTGAGGTCATCACACTGACCATTGTCATTGCCTTTGGATAGACTGTAGATAGATAGATAGAGCTGATTTGATATCAGGGGCCAGAAACATGTCTCCCAGCATGGCGAAGTGTCAGGCCTCCTATGAGAGAGCTGCCAGAACTATAAAATATCAGGCACATCCTTGCCTTGTTGCGATGGAATCAACCATTTCTCCCTCCCATCGCTCCCACTGTCTTGAACCTCGTACTCCTTGCTCCCTACATAGGATCCCACTCTGCCCTTGATCTTCCCAGCTTCTTACCTTGCTATTTGCTTCATCCTGTCATTCATCTTAGTGCTGAGAATGACTGTTCAGGCTCTGCTCATCTTTCTCCTTGACTTGTCAGGTCACATTCTCGTTCCGGCTGTACTGTTCCAGGTCATCTGAATGAACTCTATAAATCACCACTGTCCCTCGGAGCTCCCACATTACATAACCTCATGGGCCAGTGATTTATTTCCTACTGCTGCTGGAACAAATTACCACTAAGTCAGTGGCTTAAAACACAAATTAATTATATAGTTTGGAAATCAGAAGTCCAAAGTGGATCTCGCTGGGCTACAATCAAGGTGTCAATGGGATGGGTTCCTCTTGTTGGCTCTAGGTGGAATTCTGTCTTCTTGTCCTGTTCAACTTCTAGAAGCTGCCTATGTTCCTTGGCTTATGGCTGCCTTTCTCTATTTCTAAAACCAGCAATAACCCAGTAAGTTATTCTCATGATGCCATCTCTCTGGTTCTGATCTTTCTGTCGCCTTCTTTGCCATTTAAAGACTTTGTGATGACATTGGGCCACTGGATATTCCAGAATAACCTTTCTAATCATAAACATAGCTGATTAGCAGCCTTTATCATCTGCAACCTCAATTCCCTCTTGCCATGTAGTTTACCATACTCACAGGATTCAATTCATTCCCTGGACGTGAGAGGAGGTTCTACCCAGAGATGGACAGGAGGTGTCTTGGGGAGGTAATTGGTCAGAGATGATAAAAGAGGCTTCAGAAACGTTTTTGCCACAATATTACAAAGTTTATTCTCACCTACATCAAAATTTTGCCAAGAATCATCATATCTTGCTGAAAAACATATTAATCATTCTGTGACTGCAACAGAAATTTAATATGTAGCTATTGCCATCAAAAAGACAGAACAAATATGCATTATTTAAATTACAACCTAAGGAAAATATATTATTAAGTGCAACGTGTTATCAAAACAATATATAACAACAACGAATAGTTTCAAATATTTTGAAGATGACTCTGTCAAACAATGAGCTGAGTTCTTTCCATGCAGCCTATCTCCTTTAATTTCTAAAACAACCCTATGAGGTAGGTGCTATCGATACCCACAATTTCCAGTAAGGAAATATAGGGCTTAAAGAGACTTTTATATTACAAAAGTTCACACAGATAATACAGGGAGCAGAGGGATTTGAACTTGGGTTGGATTTCCTTGCCCAAACACAACCACTAAGGAATATCGCCACTTTAGGAGTTCAGAGGAGGGGACAATCCAAGTGAGACGTGAAGTAGCTAAGAAGTGTTTCTTGATGATGATGATATGTAAACACACATTTAAAAGACTGACCAATGGGAAACCCTTTAAAATTCTTCTAACTAAGGGGAAAACAAAACATATTTACACTTCAGCTACCAGAACACATTCACCCTCAGTGTCTTAACGCCGTAGACGCTGCCCGCCCCTCTCTCAGGGGCCATCTTGGTTGTGAAGTCGACTGTCTCGTGTTCAAAGAACCCTTTTTCTACTTACTAATGGCCCCAAAGTGCAAGAGTCCGGATGCTGGCAACTTAGATATGCCAAGGAGGATCTGGACAGTGCTTTCTTCGAGTGAAAAGGTGAGTACAGAACAATAAGATATTTTGAGAGAGGGAGAGGCCGCATTCACATAACTTTTATTACAATAGATTGTTACAATTGTTCTATTTCATTATCATTGTCGTTAATCTCTTCCTATGCCTAATTTATAAATTAAACGTTAACATAGGCATGTACGTATCAGTTTAAAAACAGTTTATGTAGAGTTGGGTATTATCCGTGATTTCGGACATCCATTGGGGTCTTGGAAAGTGTCTACCATGGATCAGGGGAGACTTCTTGAGGTGGAAATTGCTCATATCCCGTAAGGGACTGTGCAGAGCACACAACTCACTTGCTTATTCATTCATTCCTTATTAAGCATTTGTTTTTGTGGGGAATATGTATATAGAAATGAGCAAGACATGGTCCCTTCTTTTAAAGATCTAAGAATCCATGGGAGAAAATTATTCTCTATAAGCAAATAAATTCAGACTCAAAATAAGTATTAAGCACAAAGCATCAGGAGTCTCTATGTATATTGTACTATATTCTAATGATTTGGATATACATTGTAACTCGTACGAGAGTGAGCTCTCTTTGAAGACAGAAACTCTTTGAGCCACCTTCGTTTCCTTGGAGGGCATTGCCTGACTTTTTACCCATAGTAAAGCTTAATAATGAGAGTGTTGGAATAGAAGTAATCCTCTTTAACATAGCAAGGCGACCCCGTGGAGATGCCTACACATATTTGTTTAGCTTTGTACCCAGTCACGAATTCTGAAACTTGAAAGGGGATGGTGTCGCTCCTTACAGTCGTTTTGGAAGGGCCTTGAGATTCAAGGACAGCCTGGTTTCCATGCATCACAGCCCCTGGGCATGCAAAGCAAGACAGTCTAACACCTAAGAGCCTGTGCTACAGGAGCAGAGAGCTCTGGCCTCTAAATTCGTTTCTGACATTTCCCCTTTTTGGGAACCACAGATCAGAGGTTGAAATATATCCATGATGATAACGATGATGTTTATGATGATAACGATGATGTTTATGATGATAACGATGAAAAGCTCACATTCATTGAGTCCTTACTATGGCCAGATACTAGTTCTAGAGCTTAGAATTTTCACACTATTTCTTAGAGGTAGGTAAAACTAGCATCCTCATTTGTTAGCCAGAAAAACCAAGGCACAGAGAGGTTAAGTAATTTTCTCAACGTCTTCTAGCTAGGAATTGGATTCGAATCAGATAAGCTGGCCACAGAGCCTGTACTTTATTATTATTAAAATTCCTATGATATTTATGACTTCTTCAGGGGAAGTCATGTGAGGAATTACAATTTCAATAGAGCTGGGACGGGAGTTGCTCAAGCCTGAGTTTGAAAGTCACGGTGGCTCTCTCTTTTACCTTTTTCCCATATGATCATGAGCACTATAAAAGCAGAGAACACTTCACTTCCCTATGAATTTTTTTTTTTTCCGATTCATTAAGTGACCGATGCTGCAAGAGAATGGGATTCCTCGTGTCGCCTTCCGTTCCTCTATCAGTAGACAAGTCCCCCTCTGTGATGTGTGAGATCGTGATGGAGCGATTGAAAAGGGGTTGAGGGGAACTGCTGTGCGTTCCAGAGAGATCAGTCATCATGGCGAGACTGTTTTAGGCAGCAGTTATTCACAGGTGGTTAGTCTGCAGGAGAGAAGTCTTGGGCCCATGGTGGCTGTTCCATGAGGCCCCTGGGCTTCGTGGTTATGATCCTGAGAGGTGGCATGCTGTAGCAGGAGAATGCCTTGTGTCTCACGCCCAGCTCTGTGTGGATCAAGGAAGCTACCTAGGAAGCCTCACTTTATTTGCAAAGTGGAGATGGTAATACAAATCCAAAATGCCTCATTTCCATTTCTAAAACCCACAAATACCTGGAAACAGAAAATATTTTCATAAGTCCATGGCAAACTCATCTGGCCCCTAAACCTGACCTAAACTGACATGAGGCTTGTTATGGTCTGTCTTTACCCCCACTCAGTGTGTGTGCTTGTGTTTTGCTACAAAATATTAATGTGTTTGATTAAAGCACATTATCCCAGGCCCTGCCGATGGTGTCAGATTAAGTATAGTATGTATACTTTATTACCTTTCTAAAATAATAAAAACAGTTATGAATTTCAAAATGCATCTTGCCCGGAGAGTTTTGGATACAGGGTAGTGTAGTTGGAGTAACTACCTCATTAGATTTCTGTGTGGATTAAGTGGAATAAAATATGGAAAGGGTTTAGCTTAGTTACTAGCACATCATAAATCAACAACAAATATTTTATTTCCTAGTTATTGCACGCGATATATTAGACACATTAGTTGTATGGTGCCATCGATTTTATTCTCTGTGTGAGACCATCGTAATACAACATTAGGAATGCTCTACTACTGACTCCAGAATTTTTTTTTTTTCCAGAATGCCTTCTGAACGTTTTCATGCAGGTGCTTTTGTGATTTTTCGGAAAGTTCCCACTGTTGAGATTTTTTTTAGGCCGTAAAGAGGATTTATGTTCTTTATTCCAAAGGCACCTAAATGGTTTGATGACTGAAATGTCGAGAGGTGGCAGCACCAGGACCAGCCAAACCCACACGTGCACAGCCGCGTCACAGCCACTGCGGGCCAAGCACGGCCACGAGATGCCTTCAGGGCCAAGTTCAGATTCGCGTGTTAGCAAAGATGCGTCCTAGGACTGAAGGACTGTGATATTGTCCCACACAGAGCAGCGCTCACGCGGAGTTCGGGGAGCCACTTCCAGCATGTCGTTACAGATCAGGGGGGCCGCCTGAGGCTCTCAGGGACTTTGGTTCTCTGGCGGTAGGGAAGCTGAGCCTGGACAGATGATTTGGGGGCCTATGGCAGCAGACTTCAAAGTCCTCGAAATGATTTGCAATAGACGGCTTTTGGGAACCCTGCCTTCCTGACTGAGATTCAGGGAGGACAGAGAGACAGTCTCGGGGTCTGGGAGAGAAGCCATGAGGTCCTTCGACCTCCTAGGTTTTGCTTGGCTCTCGGACTGTTCTCTTTCGAGTGGCTGGGTTCGACCAAAATCACGCATCCATTCCGCTCTGCTTCCGTCCAGAGAGCACAGTGTGTATATATATAATAAAAAGTGCTGAGTTTCGAAACAGCTTTCAAGTGCGGTGAAGAAAAGCATTTACATTTCCCATGAAATTGTGGATCGGCCCGACATTTGTAGAAACCACGAGAATCTACTCACAGCCTTTGACTCAGGACGTTCTCTGATGGAAGAGGCCGGGACACACGGCACACCCCTTTCCCTGCCGGAGCTGTGAATCGGAGCTGTGAATCGACAAGAGACACAAGGGGGCTGGCGCATGGAGAAGAAAGTGCCAGCTCTACTGCCGACTCCTGGAGATAAAGGCTCCGGTGAGCTTCTAAACAGTCCCCAGGACCAGGCTGGCTTTTCCACTTGGCCACTGACAGTGCAGAGAAGAATGACGTTTTGCAGTTTGGAGTAGGGACCTTATCCTATGTGGCAGACGACACAACTTCCCTCCGCAAGCACTTACGGCCCATTAACGGGAAGGAGAAAGGGGCACCATGTAAGCCCCTTGCTTTGTCCCAGACTCTCCCGTGTGATGACGCTGGGGCTTCCTGTGGTGGCAATAGGCAGAGGGACTGGAGAGTTTAAGGGGAATTTTCTTCAGGGAGACCTGCGGAGTGGGGAGTAACTGCTCTTTACCTAGTTAGCCTCTTCTTGTTTGAAGCCTTTTTTATTTATTTATTTATTTATTTATTTTAGGTCGAGGGGAAGAACCTATATCCTTTACCATTTTGGAAGCATCACACGCTCCCGTATGGAATTTTAATATTCGTAAACTTTCACATACAAAAAATCGTGAATAACCCTGACCTTGACATTAAGGAAAAAAGAAGTGATACATTCTATCAAAGAGCGGCCTCGATTTCATGGCGCAGTGACGTAATGATGAAGCATTCCTCGTAAAGTTTTCTCGAGATATATCCGTGCAAAGCAAACCACGCGTGTGAACTTGGCCGAGTCACAGCTCCCCCTGGATCTCTTTTCCCTCGAGGTTAACCCAGTGGTGCGGTGGAGGGCCGCCCGAAGCCCTTCCTTCCCTCACATTCTCTCAACTTCTGCTCTCCTATTTCCAAGAACAATAATTACCACAGAAAATATCATCTTGCCCGAGATTGCGATCTTTATTCCTTCATCTATGTGAACAGACGAACATCAGAAAACAGCTGAAGCGTAGAACACAGGATCTGCGGCGACGTCGAGGGGCCGTCCTCGAAACCTCCAGTTGAGATAAACTGTCAAACAAACAGGGTTTGTGTGGCAGCGGGGAGGTGGGTGGAGCTGGTGCACTATGAAGCGCAGTCTTTATTCGAGGTCTAAGCTCCCATGTCCTGGGATAGTGAGAACTTTGTCTTTTTTGGAAAGCCTGCCTGAAATGCTGTCGCTTGAGGACGGGGAAGAAGAACAGGATGTGTATGAGCCGCTTCCTTCCTAAATCCTTCAATTCCTCTCTTCACCCCAAGTCTGCAACCTCTGTGGCTTCTGGCTCGTCTCCAGCGCAGGGGGACTGGGCCCGCTCACACACATGTGCACACACACACGCAAATGCACGTGTGCATAAGGGTGATCACATGACTTCCTGCCACTGAGCTGAGTGAGGACCAAGTCCCCCGTGGAGGACGGGACAATGCACCACATCACCCTCGCACAGTGTCCGCTCCTGATCACATCCTTGCCTCACTGGGGGCCTTACCTACTCCTCCCTGAGAGCCACCGTGGCACGACGCACACGTCTGCATGATACCTTTTTTGTCTGGTAGGACACTTATTTTGTCTGCACAGATGTCTGTCCCTTCTAGGACATGAGCTCTTTGAATGCAGGGACTGTAATCGATTTACTTTTGATTTCTTAGTCCCAAACTCCGGTGTGGAAACAGCAATCAATATATGATGTCTTCCAAGAATTCGGAACTAAGCAACCTAGTAAACACCACCGGGGTCTCAGCCCATCTCACGATCGCCCCCGTTTGCTGAGAAGGACTACTGCTAACTAACGGAGGAGGGGCGGGGGCGGTCCCCTGGCAGTGCGTTTTGACTACCTGAGACCCCTCCCCTGGCGAAGCTGGAAGAGACCTTGACTCCGTCTGGGCCAGTGGGACTCCCGCCAGCAGGTTGGGACCTGGCTCAGCCTCTCCCTTAGAGGTGCTCCTCTTCCGCTAAGTGTCCAAAGAAACAGTGTAAGCTCTGCAGGAGATATCGAAATAACCGTTTTTATGAAGAAAAGTAATGCCTGCTGACTAGAAAAATTCGATGTGTACATATGTGATGTGGAATTTAATGTTTAAGAAGGGCCGAGAATATTTTGTAAAGGAAAAATAATAAGGAGTGGAGCTTGTCCTGCCAGATGAAAACAGTCTGGGGGTGGAGAAATAGAAATGTGTTGATGGGACAGATAGAATTCAGATGTATATGGGCACTTACCCTGTGACAAATGTGCCATTTCAGTTCAGTGGGGGAAAGAACAGAGTTTGTTTTTTGTTTGTTTGTTTTAATGGTGCAGAGACAGTTGATTTCACGTTTGGATGAAAACGAAGTTAGCCTACCTTTAATGGTATAAAAATAAATGAATCTGGACTAAGTATAAACATAAAAATAAAAAAAAAAATCATTGTTAAAAATAACATTAAAGACTAGATTCATGATTTAAGGTGACAGAGGCCTTCTTGAGTAAGACACGAACCCCAGAAATTGAAAAGGAAAGGCGAGATTAGCAGTTTTGGTTACGTTTAAAATCAATATTAATAATTTTAAAAATGCTAAATGTTAAGAGACTCCATAAAGAGAGAAGGCACATAATGGATTGTGAGAACGTATATGCAACTCATATAACACGCAAAAAGATAATAACTCCAGGATACAAAGAGCATGTACAAATTAAGAACTGGATGACAAACAATCTAACAACAATGAATAGGGGCACAGCTTTAAGGCCCTATTTTGTGTGTAAAATACTGACTTTTATTCAAAGCAGTAAGTAAGCAAAAGCCCTGGATAGAAAGCCTATGAAATTTTGCAGGAATCAGCTTCTTCTTCAGTACGAGCGGCACGATTTTGACATTGAATTCACCTAACCTATTTTAACAAGAGTCATCAAGAATGCGTTGAACTACCGCTCAAATTCCTTTGGCAACCATTTGTCAGTAACATCTCCTCCCGCACAGGAGAAGGTGAGAATTACTTGTGACAGTGCTGTACAGGTAAGGTCCCCGCAACCCAGGAAAGGGGGCTGGCAAACTGAGCTTCACTCAATTATTGACACCCCGC
>NW_006439568.1:2374600-2388100 GCF_000325575.1 Pteropus alecto | reverse complement strand
AGTCCCTGAAAGCAAGAGCTGTCTCGTCTCGAATGCATTTTTGTATCAGTGTTTACAGTGTTCATCACAGTGTAAGAAAGGAAGAAGGAAAAAGGAGAGGGGGGAGGAAAGAGGGAGGGAGGGAAGGAGAGGGGAAGGTAGCGGGGAAAACAAACCCGGCCGGCTATTCTTGGTGCAATTCCTCCTCCAGCCACATGATGGCGGCATGAGCATTGCAGCGCTCCAGCGCTCGCAAGTCTGGCACTGAATCCCCACGCTTCAAAGCCAGGGGCGCCTGGGTGTGTTTGTGTTTGTGCCCGCGAGTCAAAGCTGTGCCCTCGCATCAGCACCGTCAGCTGCCTTGTAAAGCAGGTCGACACGGAAATCTTCAAGGGCTCCGCAGCCCTTCTTTCTAGAAAAATTCCAAAAGGAGTTTGTTTGATAGTAAGAATGGCTCTAGTCATTTTCAAATGGGGAGAGAATTTCCTTAACAACTCAGCATCTGCTCCACTGCGTTCGCAATCTGTGTGCAGGTATTGCAGTTAATGAGCCAGCGGCTTGCTGCTCCCAGGGCTGGGCTGGAGCAGTCAGCTGGTGGAATGATGGGAACTGCAATCAGCAACTCTGCACCAACATGCCCCAGGATGGAAAGTGCGATTTGTGACACAGCAGCTTGGGAATAATAATGAAAACATAATTGCTGCAGGCGGATTGCTCTCTGTCTTTCAATTGCAAAGCTGCTTCACATCATATGAGAGGAACTGTGGTTCCTAGCCTTTGTTTCTCTAAGACAAGAGGAGGCACACCCAGCAACTGTCCTTCTGCCCCCAGTTACTGAGATGTTTCTTTGAACACCAGAGAAGGGCTGTCCCCAAACCAGGAAGGACCTGCCTCAACTCCAGGCTCCCTGTGGCAGCCTGTCTGTTTAAGCAGAAACGCCCTAGTCATGGATGTGGCTTCGAAACCTGTTCATCCCATCCTCTGCTGCTGGGAACATGCTGTTATGGGTTTTTGTTTTGTTTTGTTGCCTTTTTGAAAAAAATTAAGTCTTTGCATAATGCACTGCTTTTTATAGTTTACACGCATTTCTCATTTTGTTTCATCACAGCTCAGGAAGGAGGCAGAGGTTATTGACGTGATCTTACAAATAAGGACACCAAGAATCAGAAAGAGGAGATGATGTAGCCGGAATCTCCATTTCCCAGCTGGGTGGTGAGGAGCAGAGCACTCCGAGGTGGGAAACCTGGATTCGAGTGTCCGTTACCTGACATGGCTGAGGTCCAGTCTCCTCACCTGTAAAATGAAGAGAAAGATGCCAGCCTCTTGGGGACTGGAGAGGACCAAATGAGATAATGCCTCGAACATCTACTGAGGTCGGGAGTAAGTGGGAAAGCTGGGTATCAAGCACCTTTTTACACAATGTCCCATCCTCCTGGCCTCGTACATGTGCAGACAGTACAGTGCAGTCTCGACGGCTTTTGTGCATGGGTGATCCCACCCGGGGCTCCTTTGGTTCACTGTAGAACTTTGCTCAGCTTTTCAGGATGGACTGTCTGGGAGGTTAATGCTGGAGGGGACACTCCTGACCAGAAGGGGACCGGGACTGTCGGCTAAACGCCTCCCCTTTTCATTCCCCCAGGTGAACCGTTCTGAGGGAGACACAGACGCTCCCCGCCGCGGCCGACTTGGTGGCATAGTTTTACATTCCTGCCCCCTCCTTCCCGTTTCACTCTCTGCCGCGTCAGCGCATCGTCCTTGAGATCAGGTCCCAAATACACCACCTCGGACGAACTCTGGCTCTGGCGCTTCGGCTGGGAGCCCAGGCCAAGACAAGATGGCAGAGAAGCCCCACCTCCAACTCCAAGGTCAGGAGTGCTTCAGTTAACACCCACAAACACAGCCCCCCCCCGCCCCGACACACACACTTTGCTCCGTGTCCACAGCGAGCAAGTAGAGCAAGGGGTACGTTTGATGAGCTCTAGCATGTTTCCAGAGAACCTCACAAGTTGTCGGGGACCCCCAAAGAGCAGGAAGTGTGATTTTGCAAGTCTCTAAGGGACATGGGTTCCTGCGCATTAATGGGCATTAGCGTTCAACCCCGATGCCCTGACAGCAGCAACCAACTTAGATCTGGGCTGGCATCAGGCGGAGCCAGAAGCTGTCTCCATGATGTGATTTAAGGGCGCCATTAGGCTCTGCAATGCAAATATAAGGGTGGGGTGGCGTGTTAACCTCAGGCTATTTGCCACACCAGAGTAAGTTGGAGCTTGCAGGGCAGTAGGTGGTGCCAGGTGAGTGCCACATGCCCACCCCTACTTCAAGCTACCATTTATCGATGACCAATTATGAGTCAGCACCATGCTAACACTTCTATACACATCAACCTTTTCTACCCCAGGCTTCACAATAGGATCAATCACCTGGAGCAGCTTGATGAAAATGGATGCTGGTCCCCACTCCCCTTTCTGTTTCAAATTGGTCTGAGGGTGGCGCTTGGGCATCCAGAAAGTTCCTCTGGTGCTTTTCATGTGCAGTCAGGTTTGAGAACCTCCAGTACCGATGGATCGTCTTGTTTTCACTCTCGCCCCGACCTCCCCAGGAAGACATTCTTCCCCCTACTTTGCAGGGTCAGAGGCGGCGAGTGAGTTGGAGCGCTTCGGACGCACAGCCAGTTAGCAGCACAGCAGAGAGGCCAGCGGGGTCTGCTGGCTCTGAGTCTCAGGCTCCAACACAGACCACGCTTCCCCGATGCGTTTTCTGAAAATCTGACAAGGAGGAGAGTGAGTTCCTCCCTCCGGGAAAGGGTGTTAGGGGGACCCACAGCCCCCTGGGGGCTGCTTTCACAGACCCGCGCTGCTTCTTAAAAATGATTTGTTTTTAGAAAAAGATAAGATTTTACATAGTTCTCTATAAAATCAGCATGGGGTTGTTTGTATCACACCGCGGCGTCAGGGGCCACGCATTCTGGTTTGAGCAGCTCAGCCCTGTATGGCACGTGCCTCCCTCCCTACGTGGGCAACAGAGAGCTGGGGCTCACTCGCCCAAGGGCGTGGACGTGGTTGGAGGAGAAGGGAGGACGTGGGGAGGAAGAGTCCTGAAAGTCTGAGGCTCCTCCAAGGTCAGTTCTGTAACTATTTCCCACCATATTGGAAAAGAGAGTTCTTAGCTTTGGAAGACGCAGGCATTAAGCATTGGTGCAAGGACGCAAGCTCACACTGCGGATTTTACTTATCTTCTATTCGGGGGTCGGCGAAAATTTTTCGTAAAGGGTCAGAGAGTAAACACTTTAGACTTCTGACCCGTCTGATCTCTGTCACAGCTCTGCTGGTGGAGCATAAAAGCAGCCATAGACACTACAGAAAAGATTGGGCAGGTCTGTCATCTAATAAAATGTCATTTACGGAAATAGGCAGGCAGACCGGATTTGGCCTGTGGGCAGCAGTTTGCAGAGCTTCGCTCTGTTTTGCTTACTTACAAGCATGACTGAGGCGATTAGCCAAACTCCTCCTACCCTCCCTGATTCATCTGTAAAATCTCAAAGTGGGGACTGGGTTAGATACTTAACAGCTACCACGTTTGCCCTCTGAACACACACATCCACATCCACACATGCACACACACACGTGCACGCACGTTGCTAAAATTCCCACCCTGGATTTGGTATCTGGGTGAGAACAATAAGGCTTAGCACAATTTGATCTAATGCTTCACACGTAAGGAGTAGAAAGCCGGACTTTGCACCTGGGCCTTCCAATAACTAAAGCCCAGATTCTTTTCTAGGCTGTACGGTGCTTCTAAACAATCGTTTGAAAATACTTCTAACCCAAAGAGCTATGAGGCTATAATTTCATTTACTTTCTCTAGGTGGCTCTCTGTCCATCATGCAGACAGTGCAAAAAGTACCAGCCGAGACTTTTTTTAAAAAGACAATGTACCTGAGAGTAAATCTATCCAGCTGAGCATGATGATGTGGCACCATGCAGTCAAATGCCAGGTGCCCAATTTCTGTAGCACCCGCCTCCTGTATCAAGGAAGTATTTGGAGATGCTTGCGAAGCATCACCTTATTTTCAATCTTCCGGCTGTCTTCATATGACAGGATCATAGAAGCACTTGGAGAGTCCGATGCCAGTGACCAGCCTCCTAAATGCAATAAATGCACTCTCTGTGTGCCGCCTGCTTTAAACGGCCTCTCCAGATAGATCCAAGAGGCCGAAAACCACTGTGCTCGCGTTCACGCCCACCACTCACTTCTTCTCGACTTAACCTCCAGTCCACACCTATCTGTGTGTCCGACGATTCCCAGTGTCCAGATGAAGAGGAGAAATGCGGTCTCTGCATTTGTCCTAGAGGAGCTGTGGTGCTAGGGCTTTTGCTGGGAACTTAAATTTGTGACACATATTATGCCATTTAATTCTTCCATTTGCTTTTTAAAGTGGAAGTTGTTATTTCCTTTCCCCATGCATAGAGGAGGTGTACGAGGGTGGCGCCTTTTGCCTGGGGGAGCTGGGTGCACTTGGTTTGAGTCTCTGCTCTCTGGGTGGGGAGAATCTTGACCTTCCCCCTGAGATTGCTGAAGGTCGTCAGTGGTGCAGCCTCCGTGCTTACTCTACGTGCTCAGCAATATTTCTGAATGGATGAGTAGACAAGGGACAAGTCTTGAGTCAGATAGATATGTCTACCGGTGGCTCTTAACTCTTTGGAATCCCAGATCCTTTTGAATATCTGATTAAAGTTTAGGGAAAACTCTAAAAAATATACAATTCTCCAGAGTTGGCATAACATGTCATAGGGTTCATGAACCAGCAAGTGGAGGTTGCTGTGCTAGATGCTGGGCTATTGCTGGTATACAGGAGGCCCTTGGAGCAGGTGCTTCTGGAAGCCGCCCTTCCCCCCAACCCCTTCGTACCCCGCTGCCCTCGCCACTATGGTGCGGACCCGCCCAGCCTCCAGATACAGCTCCTGTGTTTCTCTGTCTCAGAGCTGGCCTTGCCACCTTCGTGGCAGCCTGAAGTGCCGGGGAATTAATGCCCCCAGCAACAGCCCTTGATCAAGGACTGGCAGGAGCATCAATGCTCCAGCTCCCTGCCCCGCTGGCGGGGTCGGTCTGAGGTACATGTCCTACGTCGTCTCGCAGCTTACATACCGGGTGACTCAGCTGCCCACTGGCAGCCATCTTCATTTTCCCTACTCCTCTACCTGTGTCCTTGTCATGGTCAAATAAGTTTTCCGCCCTGAAACCCTGGTTTCAGAGACTGCTTCTATGGAGCCTGCACTTAGACAGCACTTACGGATTATTTGCAGAACGATGTATTCCTTGTGGCGTATAAGGCAGATCTCATCATAATGGATATTCATTTTACAGATGGAGAAATCTGACATGTAAACAGACTTCCTATCAAGCTTAAAAGTCCATGGCAAAATTGATCTAGGCTCAACCTCTAAGCTCTCTTTACGCAGAGACTTGCTCCTTCCCCCCCACCACCCCCAACTGCTATATGCCAGGCACTGGGTGAGACATGGGGGACAGACAGGGCCACAAGTCAGATATGGCCTCTCATTATCTGGAGCTTATATTCTAGGGGGAGGAGACCCAATACACACAAATAAGAACAAAATAATCCCAGGTCGTGACGAGGGCTGTCAAAGAAATATTATACCACAGCACGGTATAATACAGAAAAGTGAAATCGAAGCGGAGGTCATCCTTAGAAAAGGTTTGGGGGAAGCCCTCCTCCTCCCAGGTTCTCCTCTTGGGTCCTTATACCTCCGTCATTTACCTCCAACAAATACTGAACGCATGCTGCTCTTAAGGAGTCTGCAATCTAGGCAGGAGAGAGAGGGAATAAACATATAAGTAAACAAACGGGGAGAAATACCGTATCGTAATAACCACTTTTAGAAGAAGGATAACAGGTAAGGAAAGAGCACATTTCGCCTTTTTCAACAGGAGTTCCCTGGAGAATTGAGTCCAACTGTCCTGAGATGCTATAATTAGCTTCTCTTCAATGCATTGCGAGTAACACTAGTCATATGCAATCCTCGAGAAGATGAGGGGGAAAGTTACTGAAATCGTTTGCTGTGTTTTGTGGGTCAGATGAGTAACACAGTCGAGAAAGTCTTCCGAAGGACGTGTCATTAACTGGAGCTCTGGATGTCAACAGAAAGCTAACCACGGAGGATCAGAGCACGCAAGGCAGAGGGAGAGAAGGCCAGTGAGATGCACAGAGCAGACGCGAGGAGGGGGAGAGGAGGAGGTACTGGGGAGTGGGAGGGGGCTCAGGCACTGAGAATCTCGCACACCAAAGTTAGGAGTGCGTGTTCTATTCAGAGTGTAGCGAATCGTTCTTAGAAGGCCAAAATCAAAGACGGAACGGCAGTTAAGATACACTGCAGTATCTAGGCGAGAGGTGGTGGTGGCTTTATCCAAAAAGGTAGTGGAGTGAATGGGAATTACTGATGAACCGGATGTGGGGGCAGAGGAAAGAGAAATCAAAGATGGCGTGTGGCTCTATGAGTGGAAGGCAAATGACGGAGCCCTTCACGGGAATGGGGAAGACTGCGGCTCTCGGCGAGAACAGACTCAAGAAAGTTGTTTCTCCTGTGATACACTCAAGATGCCTCTTCGAATCCGAATAGAAATGCCAAGTTCACCGAGCATCTGAGTCCGGAGTCTGTGCAGAGATTTAAAGGTCTTCGCCCCGTGGGGGTGTGGTCTCCCAGAAAACGCATCTCTCTGGTCCTGTGATACCGTCTGGTCTAGCATCTTCGCTCTCAGGGTGGTCCCGTCGCTGGTTCCTCCTGCCATGGAGAGAAAATAAATGGAAAAGTAGAGAGAGTTTAAGAAAGGCCCCAGGATGCTTCAACATTTGTAGGCTGAGGGAATACGGAGGAGTCAGCACAAGACACTGGGAAAGAATACCGCTCAGCGAGGTCGGAGGAACCCCCAGAACCGTGGTATCACGCAGACAACACACGTTTTTATGGAAGCGAGATGATCAGTCATGTCTAATGTTGCTACAGGGTCCAGAAAGCAAAGAGCATCCGTGAGATCTGCATATTTCCCCTGCCGGAAGTCATGCGTCCCCTGGATGAGACAGTACCTGTCTCTAGGACACAAATCTGCCTTCTGGAAAAGTCTAGTCTAGGCTTAACGAGCGATTTTAGGACAGTCGGCAGGGTACCTGGAAATACCACATGGTATCCTATTTAGCATGCTCAGAACAGCTTAGACATTTCTTGCCTATGACACCGACTGATATTAAGCTCAGAAGACATGGAAATTTATTGCAGAACTTGGGGGCCTCAGGGGGCCCTGCCTCACTCGAGGCCATGCTCCCACCATCATCGCCGCAGCCTGTGACGGCCTCCACCGCGTCACCTCCTCCGGCTCCCAGGCCACACTGTTTCCTCGCTGATCACGCTGCCTCAGCAAAGCTTCTTGGCTGGTTGTAGAAAAAGCAGTGTGGGAAAGAGTTGGCAAACAGAGTGACTACATTTGCAACCCAAGAAGGCCTGCTGTGACTTGTTATCTGCAGAGCTAAGCAGCTTGCTGTACAAGTGATATTTGAAGCTCATTGCTGTTAAGGCCAACGGGGGCACTTAACACCTATGTAAATGGTCTCAAGATTAATATCTTGCCTTTTATTTTATTATCCCCGCCCCCCAACCCATCCCTTTGCAGGGGAAGGCTTTTCTCATCTTTTGACTTCAGGAGCCAGAGCTGAGAGAAGGTCAGATCTGGTGGAACCTGGGCCGGGATGCTAACCTTGACAGTACCTTCCAAACTTCTCCACGTGTAGCGTGAATCACAGAGGTGGAAAATTACTCAGCTGAATGGAAAGAGCACAGGTTTTGAGATCAAAACCCTGCATTCAAAGCTTTAGTAACTAAATGACAGAGCTACTTAACTCATATTAGCATTATTTATTTTTGTTGTTCATTAAAACAACAACAAAAAAATGAAACCTATATCACAGGCTTATGAACAATCTAATCTGGCTTCTGCCTCCTCCGCTTACCGAAGCTCATCTTAAAGTGCTGTCATTTCAATTGTATATTCATCACAATTGATGCACCCTCCTCCCTGAAACATATTCTTCTTTTAATTTCTGTGACCTCATCCATTTCTGCTTTTCTCTCTAGCACTCTGGCTACACCTACTCAGTCTTCTGTGCTGGCTTCTCCTTTATCTGATCTCAGAACTTGAAAATAGGTCCTCCTCTCTCTAGATAATAGCCATTATCATCTCATTAAACACTATGCGTATGCTGACGACTTTCAAGTTTATCTCTCCAGCCTAGATATATCTTTTGAGATACGGTCCTGTTCATCCACCCGCCCCTGTGACATCTCCACTTGGATGCCTCTCAGACATAGCACACTTAACCTGTCTATTAATCTTAAGCTTCTACTTAAGAATCCATTGTAGCCCAAATCTACCACATCTTAGTAAATAGTACCTAATCGACCCCATTACTCCAAGTCGAAGCCCAAGGTTCATGGTCAATGCTTCTGTTTCCTCTACTTGCCAGGTAGAAATCATCTGTACCTCATGGAAATTCTACATCCGAGGATATCATGAATTCTTCTATTTACCTTCCTTTCCACTGTCATCTGGGTCTCGTATTTTCCATTTTCTCTTCCAGATCTGTTCTCCACCCTTCCTCTATTCCATCCTGCTCTATTCCTCAGCAAGCTGACCTGTATAAGCTACGTTAATAAGTCCTCTTGCCGTTGGGCTTCTGGTTAGATTCAGTTAATGGAGAATGTGAGCAGGACATAGGATGGAGAAGAAGTGTGTGTCTGGTGGGCCCCCTCCTTCCAAGATTGTCACAGACGTGCTGGGATCCTCGATGGAATGTCTCCTTTCCTGTCAGGAGGCAGTCCTCTGTCTCCGTGCTCTAGTTAGCCTTCCCTCCATTTGCCCCTTTGAGTCAGGTATAGTAATGTCCTCAAGGAACCGCACCGCCCTGCTGTGGCTTCCCTACTTCCTGCCTCTACCTCTACCCTGTATTAAACTCCCCAGCTATCCTCTTTGAAAGTGCTGTCTATTTTCTCTAGAGTCTAAATAACGGGTCACCAAAAAACAAACAAGAAAACAGAAAACATCCTCTTAGCTGGGCTCCTACACTTACTGAAACCAGCCCATACTTCTCTCGGCAGCAGTGCTGACCTATCATTTTATTATTATTATTATTATTTTTTAATTTTTATTTGGTTAATGAAATCCAGTAAGTTTCAGGTGTACAATTCAACAGTAAGACACATATATACTTTGCATTGCGTGTTCACACCCATAGTTAGATTTCTTCCTGTCACCATATATGTGACCCCTTTTATCCCATCTACCTCTCCCCTCCCTCATCCCTCTGGTAACCACTAGTCTATTGTCCATGTCCATGAGTCTCTGCTTGTTTGTCCTGTTCATTTGTTGCTTTTAGGTTTATATAAGTGATATGGGGTTTTCAACTTTTTCTGTCGGGCTTATTTCGCTTAGCATGATTATCTCAAGGTCCATCCATATTGTCACAAATGGCAGCATTTCATCTCTTCTTAGTAATATTCCATTGTGTATATGTACCACAGGTTCTTTATCCAATCATCTATCGTAGGACACGTCAGTTGCTTCCACGTCCTGGCCACTGTGAATAATGCTGCCGTGAACATCAGTGTGCAAACATCTTTTTGGATATGAGTATTTAGGTCTTCGGGGTCATATGGTAGATTGATTCTTAGTTTTCCGAGGAACTTCCATACTTGACCAATCATTTTAAAGCATGGATCATTTTCGCTCCTCTGCCAAAAAGCATTCAGAAGCTTTCAGGCCCTTGTCAACTTCTCCAAGCTTGTCTCACACTCTTCCATGTCTTTCAGCCATGGAGACATTCTAAAAGTCTTCGAAACCCCTCAAGCTCGTCCCTGCCTCATGATTCTGTTTACATGTTCTTGCTCCTGCCTGGAATGCTCTCCCCACGCACAGCATGCGTATTTGCCTCCTTCTCATTGTCGAGGTCTCAGCTTGGTTGTCACTGCCTCGGAAACACCTCTTTCGTCACTCATCGCGAGTGGTGCCTTCCCCACTGTTCTCCGTCATGGCTTTCTATTCTTTTCTTTCACAGTGACGCCATCACTAAGAATTGTCGGTCATTTAATGACATGCGTCCCTGCAACAGACTGTAAGTTCAAGGCCGTGGTGGTGGTTGATGTATAGTAGGACATCCATACTGCCTGATGTATAGTAGGAATTCAATAAATACTTATAGAATTAAGGAAATTAGGCAGGTGGAAATACCTGGCTCATCGTACGTGCTGTATTTATTGAGCGCACACCATTTACCAAGAACTTTCCAATACCCGATATTTATTAGTTAATAATGTTCGTGATACCATCAAGTCTACTCTCTCTTCTGGTGCTTCTGGTTATCACGAGTTGACTTTTGTTACATAAACCATGGGAATAGGTAGGGTGACTAAATCAATTGATTTTCATAATTAAGAGGTGTGGAAATACCCATTCTCTACAGGCACTGTTTTCTAATCGCTGATATTGTTTCGATGAGTCAGAATAAAGAGAATGAAGCAGATTTATCCTTCTAGAAGTTCAGAAAATAGAACTTGGTGGAGAATAGGACCAACCTGTCCTAATAAATACATGTTATTTAAAAATATATATATTTATTCGTGTTAAACAGATATCAACACAAAGAACTAGAAAAATGCCTTTAGGTGAATTTAACATAATCTGAGGCTTCACCTAGTGGTGTTTATCTGAATTACAGGCGTAACTCACCAGCCTCCAGGAAGCTACTCTTCTCAACTATATTTGAACAAAGACAGATAATAAATGCAATAGATATAATGGCTAAAAAGCATCACAAACATTTTTAACTCTTTTGGATGGTGAGAAAATTGATAAATTCCTACTGTACGACTTAGATTTAAGTAAATGCTTTTTTTTTTTTTCTATAGGCTTATACATTTCAAATGTAGAAGGAAATCTGAAGTGGTTGTCTTCTGTGGCACACCAGAGGAGGGACAGCTGAAGCACATCATTTTATAAATGAAATAGCCAAGGATTATGGCGATTATACCTTGTCCAAGAATAAAGCAACTCTTTTGAGTCGGAGGTGAGAGCATGCGCACCTGAGTGCTGGCCTCCTGATATGATGAGAGCCTGATACGTATGCTACAGAGTCATTACCAGGCTCACATTTCAAGTCTTTTAAATTCATTCAGCATCCATTTTGTACCATGCGTGGCAATTTTAACAAGATGAGCTATTCCTAGTTAAGCTTCACAGCCACTTCGTGAAGTCGGTATTTTGACTAAGAGGAAGAAGACAGCAGCTTTCCTGTGGTCATACAACCAGAAAGTGGCAAAATACGGCCTCAAATCGTGGGTTTGCTGTCTCTAAGTCTTAACACCTTTCTACTTTGTGGTGCAGAACCAGTGGAAATGGCCAAGGGTCTCATTTCTGTTTTCTGTTTTTGTTTTTAGGCAACAATTTTTTTTAACACCTTTAACAGATGTGTGACGTACTTTCTTATTTCTCCCTTATTTCACCCTTAGAAGCCAAAGGGTGGCTCCCTCCTCTGATGAATGTAGGGGCAGTGGTCCCTTGTCAGGGTGTTTCGGTGTGGCGCCACCTACAGCATCATGAAAGAGAATTTAGCGAAAGGGGCTTGCTCAATAAAGGTGCCAAGAAAAGGGATGGAGAAAGGCATGAGGCTTTCCCCTACTGTCTTATCAGCAATATCATAGCAAGTAATATTAGCTCTTGTTCTCAGGCCCAGAGTTCAGGCTTCGAGGTTGCGCATAAATAGAGTCTGTCTTTCAGTGCGGTGTGGTACAGAGCCAGGGAACAGGCCAGGGAGGACAGACTCAGCTTGAAAGCACCGCTTCATCACCTGCTAGTTCTGTGGCCCTGGGCGCAGAACTAGACATCTTAGATCCTCACTTCTTTACGTCTCCCAGAAGGATGCTAACATTCACCTCAATAAGCTTCTGGATATTGAGTTGATAAAATATGCTGTAAGTACATAATACAGTACCTGAAATGAAATGGAAACTTTAAAAGCATCGATTTCCTTCCCCTTCTCCATTTGATAGTAAAATAGATGTCACCTTAATATGTGCCGATGGTGATGCACACGAGTCCTATTTTCACCTTGAGTGAAGGTGTTTGTGTTGGGGATTGCTCAATGTAGTGACGTCAGCCTATTCAGGGAACCATTGGCCACGGAAGAAACATTTAAGCTGAAATTTAAAGGATGAGTAAGAGACAGGAGAAGAGGAGAGAGAAGAAAAATTGGAAAAGATACCTTGGAGGCCATGCCAGGGATCACAGATCTCAAGACAAAGAGGGCATTGCAGGTGACAAGCAAGGGGAGAACATGATTTTCTGAGAGCTTGATAGGTGTTGGGTTTTATAATCCTCACGCAACAACGTTGTGAGTTAGATACAGTCCAGCAGAGGAAGGTTTAGGGAGATTGGCTAACTCGCTTAAGAATGCAGTGGTAATAAGGGAGCTTCAAGATTTGTCCCAAGGCTAACCCGCTCCAAGGCCTTAACTTAAACCCCAGTGTGGCCCTGTTCAGGGTGCACCATGCGCTCTTCGTGATAAATCTCTCTAATCCATCACCTGGCACGATTCCATTCATCCCATCGCTTTCAATTTCCTCCCCTGCCACCACCAATGACTTCTGCATTATGTGTCCCATTCCAATTTTTCCTAAAAATTCCACACTCACCTGTCCACTCGGCATCTCCACTTGGATGCTTGTTGAATCTCAAATTTCGCATGTGAGTGAAAATGGGAACTTTCGATTTCCCCCCAAGTTCTTCCTTCTACAGCCTTTCTCAACCAGTAAATGTCGGCTTCATTCTGCCGTCATCCAGGTTGTCACGTCGATTGTCATCCCCGACTCCTGTCTCTCAGACCCTAAATCCAGTCTGTCCACACCCTCTCCTACTCTGGTCTAGCCACACTGGCTTCCATGCAATTTCAGGAAATTTCCAAGCATGTTTCCACCTCAGAAGATTTTGCTTGCTGCTCCCATCGCCCAGGCCACCCTTCACTCGTCCGCTCGGATGCAAAGCTTCCCACCTGCCTTTCAGGTCTCTGTTGAAATATCCTGAGTTTAAAAGTCTTCCTTCCTAGTTCGTCCCAGATAAAAGAGCACCCTCCCCATCACTCTCTTTCTCTCTTGCTTTGCTGCTTTATCGTCTTATCCGTCATCTCCACTGGCAGAGTGTGATATATACTCTCCATTCCCCTACTAGAATATAAGCCCCATGGAAGCTGAGATTTTATTTTATTCACTGTTTTATCATCTGTCACTTGTAAAGAGCCAGGCACATAGCAAATGCTCAATGATGATTTTTGAATGAATCTGAAAATATGTGGAAAGTAGTAGACAATTACAGCGTAGGTTCTTGAATGTTCCTTGGGTGCCGGCTGTGCACTAGGCTCTTGCTGAGAACTTTCACATACATTGTTTTCATGTTTGCCCTCTCTCT
>NW_006439568.1:2343232-2374590 GCF_000325575.1 Pteropus alecto | reverse complement strand
GAAGAGGCCCTTGTTTCTCTCTTAAGCTTTCCGTAAAAAAGATAAGGATGTCGCCGAAACAATGTGCCATGAGAGGGGCTGCGTCCAGACCTGCAGGAAGGGGCCGTGTCTCTGGTGTGCTCACAAGTGACCATTCCTGAGGTCTGAGCCACGTCTTCCCTCCAGGTGGCTGCTGAGAAAAGCACGATCTCTTTACAATAACTCACATCATTAAGATTCTAATAATAAGTCAGAGTTACGCGATTTTTCCTGAAAAGATTAAATCCAGGATCCTTCCCCAGAAATCCAGTTCCCACCACAATGAGCATCCTGTTTACTACCCTCGTCGTGATCGAGTCTAACTGGAAGGTGTCGGAATGGAGCGAGAGGCCAAAGCACAGGCGGCTGCCACGCTCTGAGTTTCCCTTTCTGTCGCTCACCGTGTACACACATGCTGCCCGGCATGACTCATTGTTGCATCGTGGCAAAACATTAATTTATCTTGTAACCATTCTGAACATTTTGTTTGAACATTTCGTACCGTTCAGTAGCATCAAGTACATTCACAACGTCGTGTAAGCATCACCACCATCCACCTCCTGGACTAGTTCGTTTTCCTAAACTGAAACTCTGTCCCCATTAAACAATAAGAATCTCCCTTTCCCTCCCCCCGGCCCCTGACAGCCATCGTTCTCTCTTCTTTCTCTGAATTTGGTGACTCTAGCTACCTCTCACCTAAGTGGAATCATACAGTATTTGTTGTTTCGTGTTTGGTGTATTCCACTTTGCATACTGTCTTCAAGGTTTTTCCATGCCGTAGCACGAGTCAGAATCTCATTTCTTTTGAAGGCTGAATAAATATTCTATAATGTGTTTATAACACATTTTACTTCTGCATTCATCCATTGGTGAGCACGTGGGTCGCTTCCACCTTTTGGCCATTGCGAATAATCTGTTATGAACATGGGTGTGCAAATATCTGTTCAAGACCCCGCTTCCGATTCTTTTGGGTCTATGTCCGGAAATGGAATTCCTTAGTGGTAATTGTACGTTTAATTTTTTGAGAAACTGGCATACTGTTTTCCAGTCAATCTTTTCTTGAAGTTTTCTTAAGTAACATTTTAAAATCTAGATGATAAAACTGGATTTGAGAAATGTTACGAAATAACAAAAAGTGCTGGTCCCCTACCTGTTCTCAAGTCTCACGCTTGGTCGCTGACTTCCCAGGCTGCCCTACACAGCACTTCGTCATCATAATGAGGCACGGGTGTTCTCTATTTTTTTCCTGTGTTTTGTTCCCCAAAGGAGTCAGCTGAGGAAGCTAAGAGCCTAAGGAGAACAATGCCAAGCTTTTTGTATTTCCTCCTCCCTGTTCCCCTAAGTCCACCAACTCAATATCATCCGACCTGAGCCGGTGAGCCAAGCATCCAGGCTGTTTCCTTACAGCCCATCTGTGACCTCATGAACCTCCCGAGTGGTCCGAACAGACCCTCCCAGGCCAACGTAAAAGGCCAGAATCACACAATAACGTTAACTCAGCACCCGGAGAGGAGTAGTGAGCAGTGAATGCCTGCACTCTGGGGCCTTGAACGTAGCCCTGGGAATAGGGGGGAGAGGTGGCGCTGGGTTCTGTTCTGTGCTCTGCTCCCAACCACTTAGCGAGATCTTGGCCAGGCTACCTAGCTCACTCTGGGAATGAAGCAGTCCTTCTTTCCCTCCTGCTTTTTGTTCGTTTGTTTGTTTTTCTTTTTAATCAATAGGTCCCCAAAAGCAAATAAAATTGCACAGAATCTCAATATATGGCACAATAATAATAAAGGTGCGAAAGGAAAATTGTTTGTTTTCACTCACAATACTTCTGACGCCAAATATGTGGGTTTTTTCCTCACACCAGCAACTACTTCATCTCTGTATAGCAGCTCGTGTCCTACGTACGGTTCATTCAGTTCCAACATAATCTACCTGGAGTCAGTGCAGATCTCACAAGGTAAGGGCTCAGTCCCACAAGACCGTCCTCCGCTCCAGATGCCAATCACAAGTCTGCGTTGTCACCTGAGTGCTGACCAACTGGCTATAAATCGGGGGTCCCCACAACCCCCTTCTCAGGTTTGACAGTTTTTAAAATAGCTCAGAGAACTCAGGGAATCACTTTACTGGTTGAGTACAAAGGACACAAATGAGCAGCCAGATGAAGAGATACAGATGGTGAGGTCTGGAATGGTCCTTGGCACAGGACCTTCTGTCCCTTTGGAGTTGGGTGTATTCACCAACCCACAAGCTTTCCAAACTCTGTAGTTTGGGTATTTTTATGCAGGCTTCACCACGTAAGCACTATCGACTGTTACCTCAATCTCTAGCCCTTCTCTACTCCTCAGAGTTGGAAGGTGAGGCTGAAAGTTTCAACCTTCTCATCACGGCTTGTTTTTTCTGGTGACCGGCCCCTATCCCGAAGCTATCTTGGAGCCCACTAAGAGTCACCTCTTTAGAACAGAAGAGGCTCCTGTCACCCAGGAAATTCCAAGGAATTTAGGAGTTCTGTGTCAGGAACTGTGGTAAAGACCAAATATATTTTTCTTATTATGTAACACGTGCTTTGCCTAAAAGAAGGATGGAGGATATGAAACTTATGTACTGCCATGTACCTATTTCACCTCCCCTGTCCCCCTTGGGGACTTTTGAAGTCCCATTGTGGCACCCTAGTGTCCAGTGGAACCTAGTTTGGAAACCACTGAAGTAGACGACTTGATATTGCTCTCCAGCTCTAATATGCAATGAATGAAGCTCTCCAAAACTCCAGTATGGTAGCTCCTCTGATTAAGAACTGAATTCCTGAATATAGTTGTTTATCAGAAATCTAAAGATATTGTAATAAATACATCAGCAATGATTCCTGCCAGCTGTCGGTGGTGAGCAAAGCTAATGTAATTTTACTCTGACTCATTGTTTTGTCTGTATTTATAAAAGTTTGTCAGTATTTTGGAGATGGGAAAACGAAGGCTCAGAGTCTATGTGACTTTCTCAGAGTCACATGGTTCGCAGGCAGAGGAGCCGCAATTCGAACATTTGGCCCTGTAAGTTCTACCTTACACCCTTCTTTTAAAGCCAGAAGTGGGTACATAAAGAAGTTCCGTGTCAGCCAATGTGAGCAACAAGAGCTGCATCCATAGGACTGGCCTCCACTGCTGTTCTAGTACCACGGTGAGAGGTGCCCGTCTCTGTCCAAAGTCACCAACCTTCTTTCTTCAGTGACTCAAGTCCCCTGGGCCAGCCATATGCCCACTTAAAACATGCATAGAGCACTTCGGCAAGTTCCAGCAATTAAAGTGAATCAGTTAAAAGTTCAGAGCTTTAAAACAATTCATTCTGTCCAAGATTGGGTCTTTGGGATTGAATTTTCCATCAATTTCCATGTCTCTTTCACTCTTTCTTTTCACCTTGTAAGGGGGCAGGGCTTGTCCTTTTTAATTATTCAGGTGCTTCCTCTTAGGTCTAATTTTCTTCCTCAGGGCTCCCTGCAGAGAATTTGCTATAGTTGATTGCTATGAAGATATTGATCCCAAGGGCAGAGTTCAGAAATATTCTTAAAAACAAATCATGTTGTTAATAAAGGGTCACCCCAAAAAGGCTTTGGAGTACAGATGTTGCTGAAATCAGAGCTCTCAGCAATGGTAGCAAGAGAAAGAAAATGACCTGATGACCCATACTCAAGAAAGGAAATTAAGAGAAGGAAGGGGTGGGATCAAAATGACCATTTGTCAAGTACACGTGGTGTGCTAGATTCCCGGCTCTGCTGATACTAACCTTGTGACCTTGGACAAGCTTCTTAACATTTCAAATCTCAGCTTCCTCAACTATAAAATGATATAAATAACATCTTCAAAGGGTGTTGTCAGGAGTAAATAACATAACGTATCTACTGTGCTTTTGCATAGATGCTGCCACATACTGGCAATATAAAAAATGGTTGTTATAACTATTATTACTGTTACTATTTGTGCTTTTGCTAAATCCTGGGTAGCCCCCCACCCCCTACCCCAAGTGATAGGAATTCTGGGTTTCAAAATCATAAAGCAAAGATGTCGCACAATTCATGCTCTTCGGGCGATGCGATGGAGCTTCTGGTCCTGACTTCCATGTGAAAATCGTACAAAATGATGGCTGTTGGGCAAGCGAAAGGCTCAGAGAAATGAAGCCAGCCAAGGGGCAGAACTTGTAAATTCTGCTACTGTCCTCAGTTTAATGTTTGGCATTCGGTCCTCGTTACTGACTGTGTATGGCTTCACAATAGATTGGGAGTTTGCTGTGTGAGAAAATGAAGATTTATACAATGCCAGATTGAACAAATGGTGAATAATTGATTTAGCTGACTTGACAACTCCTACTTGTAAGTACCATAGAATGTTTTACTCTGGCAGTAATTTAGTTTCCTGGGCATCCTGATCCCTTCTAGCATTTTACTATAAAGGCCAAGTGCCCTCTGACTTTCGCATGCAGCAAAAAAAAAAAAAAAAAATTAGATCCTGAGCTCTGTTCTCATGTCCCCCTGGCATAATCTATAGGAAATACAGTTCATGTTAGATACTCTGAAGAATGTAAGGATTTTTTTTTTTTTTTTTTTATTTAGTCCTTTGATGGAAGAGTATAGTTTGGCTTCTACTTAGTAAAATTTGAGATATGTTTTGTTGGATTCAAGAATGACCGTTGACCAGTTTTATAGTCTTTAGGAAGAAAGTACAAAGAAAGTAAAATAAAGTAAATATAGTGTTGCATCACTGTTTAAAATCTGCTCGCTGGCATCTGGGTACATGCAGTACATGCCACCCTTGAATCCATCAGCAAAGGAAGCATTTGTCCCCAAGGATGGTATTCCAAGGGATGGTATAGATGAATATGCACATTGTCTTTGGGCATTGTCTCACCAAGGGCCGTATGAATCACAGATGGCTTATTAAATAAGATACAGGAACAAATGAAGACATTTTAGAAGACATCTTTGTAGCACTCTAGAATCAGGGCTTACAAGGATTGAAAATCTCCTTGAGAGATCATCTGATGTTAAGCCTTTGATTATAGATTGTTCCATTCAGTGAACATGCAATGAACTCCTGGAATGTGACAGGCATTACGCTAAAATTATTAGTGGGGGCATTTTTGTTTTAGGTGGAAACTAAAAATACAAAGTTTCTGCCATCAAGAAGTTTACATGCCAGTGAAACAGCTATTGGCTGTTTGGGTTCACATGGACTGACACAAATGCCATGAGGGTGACATGAAAAAAGTGCTCTAGGAGAATTTAGAAGGGGAGATCCAACGTGTGTGGTTAGCCTGGCCAGCAGATGGCCTTTCTTAAATATTAGTTCTTCTTCATTTAACTCATCAGAAATCCATTGACCCTCTTCTACTTACCAAAACCTTGTGCCGGGCACTTGTGGATGCTAAATACAATAATCATGACACCTTCATGGGCCTAAAGTCTAACAAAAACAGTGGCAAATTGAACAGGAAATTGCAGTGTTGTGAATATCCTTAAGTGTCATTGTGTTCTCCTGGTTCAGGGAGACCTATATGTCCTATATGTAGCTATCGTGGAGTGCCTGTGGGAGGGGATGAACCAGCATAGGATAAAGAATACCCCAGTGTTTGATCCTTTTTCTCAAGTTGGAGAGATGAAGTATAAGAATGTGAGGACAACTAGCTTATCATTGTTAAGGAATAAAGACCTCAGATAAACAGGTGTTGTGCTAATTTTGCTAGGCAAAATACGTAGATGTGTGTGTGCGTGGTTTTCTTTGTGTCTGTGTGTGTGTGAATTGTATACATTCTGAAGACCTTGCCACTTAAATGAACCATGTAATGAAACTTTTTTGCGAAATGAAAAATATTTTTATACAGAAAATAACTTCCCCATAATAGCTGGTTTGGGATATCTTCATTTCTATCTAACAGGTTTACTTAAATGAGCTAAGTGTGCCTTTCCTTATCACAACCATGATTGTCCCTCTGATTTCACCCCCTGTAGGGGAGTAATCAGAGAAGGGACAAATAAATATTGTGGAGGAGTGGCAGCTGTTGAAAAAAGTAACAACTTAGGTTCATGTAGAACTTCAACATTCTTATTTGTTCAACTTTACAGTCACTCTTTGACATAGTCATTTTATCTTTGTCCCCATTGAATAACAACGCTCATGGTTGAGCAGAGTAAGATGCAGAGAAGTTGAGAGCTTGCCAGGTCTCAAGCAGTCAGAAGCAGCAGAATCAGGACTTAGACTGTAGTCTTTGGGTGCCCTAGAGAATGTGACTTCATCTATCTCACACTGTTTTATGGTAGAGTAGTCAGACGGAGGGAGGCTTCAGGAGTTTGGGGGCCCCAAGAATCAATGAAAGCAATCATTTAAATGGCAATAACTCACACAGGTTGGTGTTTCTTCAATGTCAATTTTTAACCAAGTGCTTTACACCAGTCACTTAAAAACAAAATTTAAACTACCAGGCATACCCCTTACAGTCTATAATCTGCTTTTTGCTATAATACTAAAAAATATTTCAGAAAGGTTAGAAGTTAATATAATTTATGTAAAATTTATTGAGCACATAACATGCTCAATGCAGTTCTCATTCTAGGAAGAGAAAGGTTAAGTTTATAAATTATTACAATGGGGGAGTAGTAAGCTTTAGAATATGCACTGTGGATGTAGAGGTTTGGATGACTTACTCTTGAGGGTGGCATTAAAGATAGCCTTTACATAGGTGTCAAATGACAAAGCTAAAAGAATTGAGCAACAACTTAGATGTGCTTTATTCAAGGGAAAACAATCATGGACTGGGGGTGTACAGCGCTGTTCCTGAGGGGCATGGGGCAAGAGAGGGCTTCACCATATATCAGTAAAGGTAACGTGGAAACGGGACTTGATTGGCTAGGATTTCCTTATATGGTGAGCAGGTCATATTTTCTAGGGTAAGGTCAGCTAGCTAAATCTGATTTGGAGGATCATGACTGGTCCATGTTAGCTCTCCTCAACAGCTTGTTCCCATAAGTGCACGCTGACTTAAGTTTAGATTTGTGATGTCGGCTGGGCCACTGGTGTGGCCTTCATTTTGTGGGTCCTGATAGACAAATTAACTTTATCACAGGTGAAGATATTTAGGTTGAGTCTTGAAGGGTAAGTAGGAGTTCACCAGAAATGCATTGGGAGAACTGAATCCAGATGAGGTAAATAGCATATGAAATAACATTAAGCTGTGAAAAGGCAGGGAATGTTTTAAACACAGCGAATAGCGAACACATCAATGCGTCTGGAGAATAGAACATGAAGATTAAATGTTCGTAGATAAAATTGAAAAAAAAAAAAATTGGAACATGACTGTGATAAGCCTTTCCCCGCCTGGAGGCATCCAGGGTAGTCACCCTTCCTCCTGCTCTGAGGAAGTGTGTGGGGTTTCCTGGTTGGGGGAAAGAGGGCACCTCCTCTTTTCTTCCTAGAGCAGACCCCTTTGACCTCTTAAACATCTTTCGAAGCCCGGTCTCAGTTGCTCCCTTACCTGCACGGCCTCCAGGCTCCCGGGAATAGATAAGAGAGGAAAACACTCAGTGTTCTTGCCACGACCCGCTAACCAGGAGAAGACTGGTGGCCTTCCTCTGTCCTGATCACCTAATCTTCAGAATCACCCACGGAGCTTGTTTACGATACAGATCAGCGATCCCAAACACACAAATACGAGTAAAATATTGTCTTTGGAATTGCCATATATATATGTATTTTTCCCCCCTTTGGAATTATATATACATATTTTTACATAATAAAACATTTATTATATATTATTTTAAATCTATATTTAAACATTTTAATATATATGGCAATTCCAAAGAAGAAAATATTAATTATACATTATTTTAAGTCTATTATTTAAACATTTTACATGTATGTATAAAGTGTAGTATTTTTTCTTTGGAGTTCCCAGGTATTGCAGTGATTGGCACAGTTTTGACCTGTGGACCGTGTCCAACTCTGTTATTTCCTCAATGAGAAAGTTACTGTCTAGAAATGTTCTCCAACTTGCCAGAAACCCTTCAGCATGCCTGCGTCTGAGCCAGGACCACTCTCCATCTCCTAGGTCCCAGGTCAAAATTCTTTCACTGAGTTTATAAATACAGAGTCCTTTCAAAATCAAGGAAAGATTTATCTTTGTCAAAGTGCCACTGTTGGAGGACATAATAGAAAAAAAATACAAACCAGGCGAGCACTCAGGCCTTCCCCATGTCGAACAGAAGCAGCATTGCCGAACTGGTGAACGGGGTGCAGGAAGGTGGGTGGCCAGAGGCCCTGCAATGTGTGGGGGCCACGAGGTCTCTCCGCTTGTCATGTTTCAAAGGCTGGTGAATGGAGAAGGGCTTTGTGGTGAAGGCCAGTCGAATTCATCTCTGAAGCATGTGAAAGACATTTAGAGACTGAATGATTTTCAGTCCCTCTAGGTTTAGGAATTAAAGGTAAATATGGTGCGGAGAATGCCTTGGCCTGGCTTTAAAGGCTTGTGTGAAATGCTTCCGAGGAGGGAATTGTGGGTCACTAAAAGGTTGCTCCCCGCTAATGCCCTTGATTGGCTGTTGGTTTGCAGCTCCCTCTGAAGTGACAATCAGTCAGAGTGACCACTGCCCTTTAGCTGTAATTATCAATGGTCCGGCAATTTCCCTCAATTTTAATCAATTTGGTTGCTGAATAGCGCTTTTCTTTGTTTTAGACAAAAGAGGCGAGTGTTCCGTCAGGGCGCCTCCCTCCTCCGCGGCAGACCCTGTTTTCTTTAGGAAGCTCTTGGAGACCGTGTCCACATTTGGAGGGGTGCGGAATGCCCACATCTCCTTTCATTAAAGCCAGAGCCATTCCCAGAAGCCTGGAGGCTGACCTTCCAGCCTCGTGTGGTCATCGCGAGCGCCAGGGCCACAGTGGGGCGCGGGCGGTCAGAGATGGCATGTGGAGAACCGTGGCATGAAAACAGGCTTCCATGATTGGGGCTGTTGGCATGTGCTAGGGTTGCCAGTTAAAATACAGCACCCTCAGTTTAATTGGGATTGCAGATAAACGAGAAATGCACATGGGACATACTTAAACTAAATCGTTTTCATTGATTACATGAAACTCCATTTTAACTGGGTGGCCCCTATTTGTATGGGCTATATCTGGTGTGACTAGACAAACGTGAGGTAGGGAACAAGAGCGAAGTCCGCGAAATCAAGAAGCTGATGGCTAAGCTGAACAGTAACAACAAAGGTGACAAAGCCCTTTCATTCATTCGTTAGCGCATTTGTGTATTTGAAGATTCAACGATTCAGAAAAAGATTTGCCGAATCCCCATATGCTGCAAGCATGATGATGGGGATATTAAGATGAAGGATGCAGATGCAGATTAGTGTGATCGAAGATGCACAGATCATGTTGTTATGAAGTGTAATAAGAATAGCAAAAGTCCGTGTAACTGTGATTGTAGCTGTTCTTTCCCATCATCGCTTTGGAGAGGTGCGACCACTAGCAGCTGAGAACACCAGCCTCGAAGGCTTTGGGATATACCAATCTTCTGTTATCGGGATTCTTTCTCATTTTATTGTCTTCTTGTTCTGACCGCATTGAAGGTAACTCTTTAAGAAGTAGGCTGAGAGGGCGAAGCATGAATACCAAACACCTATATGTGTTATTTGTAAAATCAATAGGCTTTGACTGACTGTCATTTTAACTATAGAAACTGGGCCATAGCCATCAGTGTATTTCACAGCTGTGTAAGAAAAATATAAATAAAGGAAGATGTTATATGTCTACTCAAAGTTGTCTCTAGATGAGTCGCCCTGAGGCATCTTGTTAAAATTTATTTTTAAACTATATCAGACCTTTGCTTGCTGTTTGATTTTCTGTAAACGATTGTAATATCTTTCTAATGTGTTTCACGCTGTTTGTGGTATGTACGCGCACACACACACACACACACACACATCACATGCACAAGTAGACCCTTATTCAACCAGAGTCAGAATGAGTGAGAAGCTAAAACCAATCTAGTGAGAAATCAGTGAAATTGGATTTTAAAGGTGTTCCTGCGGTACCTATTAGCTGCTGTTGTTGATGCAGAGATATATAAGAGACAGCTTATTTCGTAAAAGGAATTTAGAGAGAGGTAATGGAGATGAGATAGTTCACTGGCAAGTCCTGGCTTCAGATGCCTGTCATGCCACAGCCGCCTTTGTTAGAGTCCCCAAACAGGCAGGCCCCACTCACGGGACAAGGCTTGCTGGTGCCAGCTGTGAGTCCAGCACTTGGGTCCAAGTTGATTTGCTTGGGGTAGATACCTAACTCAAGGACAGTCAACTGGCCGGCAGACTATGGAAGGGCTGGCCAGTGGACACAACGGTGACCACCTTCACAGTCAGATTTTACTCTGTTAGAGATGAGCAGCCCCCTCGCAGGCCTGGGCTGTTTTGGCAAGCACCAGGCACTGCAGCAGCTGCCAGTGCCAAATTTTGGCCTCTGCACACACACACACACACACACACATATCACATGCACAAGTAGACCCTTATTCAACGAGAGTCAGAAAGAATGAGAAGCTAAAACCAATCTAGTGAGAAATCAGTGAAATTGGATTTTAAAGGTGTTCCTGCGGTACCTATTAGCTGCTGTCGTTGATGCAGAGATATATAAGAGACAGCTTATTTTGTAAAAGGAATTTAGAGAGAGGTAATGGAGTTGAGATAGTTCACTGGCGAGTCCTGGCTTCAGATGCCTGTCATGCCACAGCCGCCTTTGTTAGAGTCCCCAAACAGACAGGCCCCACTCACGGGACAAGGCTTGCTGGTGCCAGCTGTGAGTCCAGCACTTGGGTCCAAGTTGATTTGCTTGGGGTAGATACCTAACTCAAGGACAGTCAACTGGCCGGCAGACTATGGAAGGGCTGGCCAGTGGACACAACGGTGACCACCTTCACAGTCAGATTTTACTCTGTTAGAGATGAGCAGGCAGCAGAAAAGGAAGAGTGAGGACAGACAGAGTGGAAGAGTCGGAATGAAGGGAGCTCAGGCTCAGAGCCTCCACAGGCAACCTCATTTCAGAGGCACAATACCCTCCGGGCCATGGGTGGCTGCCCAGGTGTGCACAGTCTGTGTGAAGGGTGTTTGCTGGGACCAGGTGACCTTCATGTTCCTGAAGGTGTTTCCATCTTTGAGAGGCCTAGATGTGTGACCATCTCTGTTCTTTCTGGAGCCCAGATCGTGGGGTTGCTTCTGGTTCCCGTGAGACCTGGTTGAGATCCCTGTATTTCTGGTGCATTTTCTTACAACAACCTTTTATAACCCGAAGGATTTCAAGGGTGGCCTGTGCTCTCTCCCAAAAAAATCAAGCTTGCCAACTCAGGCCCAACAGGAGAGCTGCTGCAAGGCAGCCCAGAACCTGTGCTCTGAGCAGACAGAAAGGTGCTGAAAACAGCGGAGGGGGACTGGTTTCTGCAGGGAGGATTAGACAGAGCCTCATCGAAGTGTAGCTTCTGAAACGGGCTCCACACGAGGGGCCAAGGGATTTCTAACCAAGCCTGGTACATTCTAAGGAATTAAATATACCATGTGGCTGTAAAAAACCTTCTTCTGCCTACTTAGCTGAAATCAGATGTCCACATTGCAACTCACTAATACACACACACACATGACATTTACCTGTCTCGCGATCTTCATTATGAAACACTTTCATGTCTTCCCATTTGCTCCTTACAGAAAAAAAGTTATGAAGGAGAAAGAAATGTAAGAAAACAGTCGGTCATTGAGGTAATACCTCTCCTAGTCTCAAACGTGCGCCTTACCTCATCAGAAACCCACAAGAAGTTGCTGATACAGCTCCCTTAGCTGAATGGGAAGGGGTAAGTGATTTGCCCAATATCACGCAACCAGTAAAGATACAAGTTTCTTTCTTTTTAATTAAAAACAAAATGAAAAAACATAAACAAAAGTGAAAGGTTGCCATACAGGATCTGTACTCAGATTCCCCCTTAAGCTCTGGTCCAAGGTCCTCTCATTACTGCCTGGTGGCTCAGGGCCCATCACAGCCACTCTTCACTCAGGCCAAGGTTCCTTCCTGTGACCCAGGATCTATGACAATTTTTACTCTCAAGACCCTTTCCTAAAACTTACCCGCCTCATTGCTCTTTCTTCTTGCTAAAGAGTTAGTTGTGAAATAAGCAAATCGGACACTGAAGTATTAATGGATGATAATGGTCGAAGTACGATTCCTTATTAAGACTATATTTACATTTTATCCTGAAGAAACTGCTTGAGAACTCATCATATCAGTAAGAGGAGAATTCACTTTGGCAGCTCAGGAGGTTTTTTTAAAAATAGGCCTGGCAGATCATTCGCTGGAGTCTGCAGAGTGGTCCCACTTGTGAGTTCAACCTTAACTCTCTTCCTCAGAAAGTGCTATTTGTCTCCAGCTTTTCCTTATAAACCCCGGAACCCCCAAACACCAACCCCAAGGGGAAAATAAACGCCCATCTTATACTGCAGGTTAAAGCATAGCCCCCTTTGTAAAAGGTGGAAATTAATATTCGTGGACTTCATTTGAATTGAAACTCGATTTTCAGTCTATCACAGTCATAGGCTGACTGACCAGTGATTATTTTCTCAACTATGGCTTTTTTTTGTAGCGATTCTTCAGTGGTGTGTAGGTATGCCCTCTACCAGCTCGAATAATTGATTATTAAATTTTTAGAAATTTTGCGAGCTGGTTGATCTCACATTGAAAGCCTATGGTGTAAATATTCTCACATAGGTCATGGTGAGAATATTTACACCATAGAAATTGGCAAACACTTCAAATCTGGGATTGATTGATTGACTGATTGATTTTCACCACAGAACCAGTTTTGAAATTGTTAAACATTCAGCAGCATACCAGTCTTTTCTTCCTTCCTGCTTCTCTCCCTCTTTTCCTTCCATATTTCCTCCCTTCCTTCCTTTTTCCTCCTATCCCTTTTCCTCCCTTCCTCTCTCATCATTTTTCTTTTATTTTCTATGTCTTCTAATATTTCTGATATGTACTAGATGTTTTGACAGGCCCTTTACAAATATCTCATTTCATCACCATAACAGCTCTATACTATTTTAACTCAGTTTTCAAAAAAAAAGAAACAGAGGCTCAGAGAATTTCTGTAATGCCCAAAGGGAACACTTTCAGTAAGGTCTATCTTGTTTGAAAGCTCAATTCATTTCTCAAACCTGTACTAACACACACACACACACACTCAAAATCCAACATAAACAAAAAACAAAAAGCTGGGTTGGTAGTTCCCAAATAGACTTGTTCCCAAACAGACTTACTCTGTTTCTAGATCTTGCCTTGAAAGATCTGTTACTGGATGACAACCGTATCTTAACATCTCAACCACATTTCTGCCCCCAAAGGAATGTATCAAGCAAAGTTTATAATGAGGATGAGAGGATAAGAGGTGGCAACCTGCCCTGGCATTATCTGAGAGTAAAAGATTCGGGTGGAAGGTTTTCACTGCCCATTGGAGAACATGAGTTTTCCCAGCAAGGTGGCCCCCAGGACGCTGCTCTGCCTTGGCAGAGAAAACCAAGAGCACCCTCCCCCCACCCCCACCCACTCCCATCCAACGGGAGATGCTCTATAGAAATGTTCAAGCTCCTTTTCCCCTCTCTAATCCTGTACCTCTGGGGGTTGCTCGTTTCCCTCTCTGGACGCTGGTTTACCGAAGGAAAAGCTGGTGAGTCCAGGGTCAGTGATTCAGAAACATCTGGACTTAATTTCCTTGTTAACAGACACGGGATTAGAAATTAAGGGGAAAAGTTTTTGGCAACCGGTATTTGGGGAGATTGTCAAGCCCCAAACTAAATGCAAGACCTAAAATAGAAACGGATGAATTCATTTACTCATTCATTCAACTCACATTTATTCAGCAGGCGCCTCCTGTGTGGCTGGCAGGGTTCTCCGCATTGGAAAACAATCGTGGAATAGGCAGGGCGAGACAGAAAACGAGTTCGTAAACCTGGAAATGAATAAGACACTTTCCGATGAGGTTAAGTGCCATGAAGAAAACAAAATAAGGTCTTTAACTGTGCCCTTCCCAAGATGAATGACATTTGTGGCCACTTATACTGGGTGTTTGGGAGGGTACAAAAAGGGAAGAATGGAGCTGAGACCCCAGTCACTCAGAAAAGCTTTGTCAGGTGTTTGAAACTCAGTGATAAGTAACTCTCTTCAGGGCTCTCGTTGTTTCTTTCCTACTTCTGCTGCGTGTCTTTGAGTCAGCCTTGCTAGGTGGATTAATTTCCAGTCCAGCTCCCTTACTACTTCATTCCCCTCTTGCATGCTGAATCTTCACTCAGACGTCAAGGTTGCAAGGTTCAAATGAGGCCAAAAAAAGAAAAAAAATAAAATAATAAGACCAAGAACATGGATTTTGGAGTCAGCCTTGGTTAAACTCCTGGCTTGACCACTGAATAATAGTGTTTGCTTATATATACACATATAACTGTGCATGATTAAATTGGACAACTTCATAAGTTTTAACATTAGCATATATTCATAAAACTGTTACAAAAATCAGGGTAGTGAACATATCTATCATCTTCAGAGTTTTCTCAAGACCCTTTGTAACGCCTCCCCCACGACTACCTACCCACTCCCATCTCGAAGCAAAAAATAATATGCTTTCTTTCACTGTAGATTAATTTGCATTTTCTAGAATTTTGTATAAATTGAATCATACACTTTTTTGGGGGGGGCCTGGTTTCTTTGACTTAACGATTTTCAGATTCAGCTAGATAACATTCACCATATATGTGTCCATCACTACACTAAAATCTTAAAAGATGTAATCGTGTCATTCTCACATCAACCCACTGAGACTGTTTACAGCATTTTGCAGATGAGGATATAGAGGCAGGCAGAGCTCAAGCATCTCACTCAGCATTGCACGGCTAGCAATTAGCAGTGTCAGGATTCAAACCAGGGCTGTTTCCTTCTAAAATTTTTCTGTCCTCTATGATAATCAGTTGTGCCAAGGAAAGGAGGAAGTCTGCCAGAGAAGTCTCACGAGAGAGCTCACATTTAGGCTGGATGACAAGAGAAATGCAGGCCTGAGTCCCCAGATTTGAAGATCGATATTTGTCGGGAGGGAGATTAAAGCTGAGAAGGCTTATGGGAAAGTGGGGATATGAACCCCATTTCTCCAGCCAACTAGCTGGGCTCGAAGGTTCAATTCTCAGAGGAACTGGAAGGGCAAACAGTCCCTGGGGATTTAGACAGAAGGTGAAGTCACTGGATGGGCATTTTGACCTAGGGACTCATTATGGAAGCTGCCACACGACACTCTCGCAGATGGCCAAATGGTTTCTCCATATGCCACCAGGTGAAGGCATGGCTGAGAATTTTCAGACCCCCTTTTCTAGAAATGAGAACCCACTTAATAGCTATGTGACCTTGGACAAGTTATCTAAGCTTTTTGAGCCTCAGTTTTCTTATCTGGAAAATAGGGATACTATGAACACCTCTCTCATCATTATAGGTCAGTTGGGAAGAGATTGGGGCAAGCAGGGTCTGGGACAAGATACAACCTTTACAGGAGATGCTATGTAGTGACCTTCCCAATTTTAAGCTTTTCTGATGTTAAATTTGACAAAGTATTGAGTCCATAATGATGGAAACCTGGGGTTAAAGATACTGTTATTAAGTATATTGTCTATCACCTCTCAAAACACTTACTATCCAGGCAGCTGTATCTAAGATAAATCTATTCTTTTTGCTCTCAGAAGGAGAAATAAAAAGAAATCTAAGTTTTTATTATCAGGCAATATACTTTCTCCCTAATATTCATTACGGTATTTTAATCTTACAAAACCACATTTGCAAATATTCATCGTATCATTTTGCATATGAGGAAATAATGTATACTATATAAGAAATAAAGAAACTTTCCCAAATTGCGAAGCTGACGACTAGAGGATTCAGGATTTGAACTCACAAAGTGTCTGCTTATTGCCCTGTGCCGCCTATCCAAGCTGGAAGTGAGAAGCTGGGCACAAAAGAGCTGTTCTGAAAATAGGCTGACTTCCCTCCCACGGCCCCTGCTCGAACAGACCCGTCGTCTGAACTTGGAAAAGTCTAAGGAAAAATGGCCTTCCAGGGGGAGCTGGGCATTGTTTCTTAGTATCCCACAAGCTATTTTCTAACCTGCCCATATCCTGTCACTCCAGCTTCCTTCCCCTCGCTGATAACCAGGCAGGCTGGACGCTGTAGACCTGAGGTGCTGAGCCTGCCTCGTCGCCCCCTCGACGCTGTGACCCTGGACGGGGAAGACTCACGGCCCTCCCACACTTCCGAGGACGCACACCCCAGATGTAGGGTGAAGTTTATTGCCCTGAAAACAAAACGAAACAAAATAAATAAGTAAAGCGAGGGCAGCTGAAGAGCTTCATCCACACCCGCTAGAGCAGACACTTAATGTTCCTCTCGCTCCAGCCTGAGTGACTCCCCTTTTCCTTTCTTCTTATCGCTTCCCTTTAAAGTGTGTCTGGAAGCTTTGCAAAGGGGAAAGTATAAACAATGTCAGGGGTGGTGCTATATTTAAAGGACATTTAAGCCTCGCATCCTGCCCTTCTCTTGAAAAAAAGTAAAATAAACTCCCAAGAAAGTCCTGTACACATGTTGCAACCTTGCCTTGGCGTGCTGGCGAATTGAAATGGTCAGATAAGCCGTTTGGTTTCTAAACAGTCTTGGAGCTGACTTTCTGGCTTTCATGTTGAAATGAAAGGCACCAAATTCCAGCCTTCTGGACTAACCTCTTATCACTGTAACAACTGTGTGTTTTTGTTTTTGTTTTTTTTTTTATAATTCCAGGAATTTCCTCTTTAACTCTCCCCCAGAAAGGTAACATAATAGGGTTCGAGTTAGAATGATTCTCAGAGGTGGAAGGAAAGGTGGTGCGAGCAAACTGGAGACCTCTGAGGCAAATCTTCTTACATGTTTGTCTTGCTTGACTTGAACGAAATTTTTAAAAGACGTGAACCAACATTTAATTCTTTATAAATCTCATATTTTAAAAATCTGACTTTGGGGATTATCTTGAAAAAGTGAAAGATGGCAGCGTGGGATTGACAGTGCCCCTCGGTAACAACAGTTAGATCAAGTTCAATAGCCACCGCCTCCTGTGAGACCAGATCTCTCATCTGGTCTTACGCCTCCCACTGTGTCCCCAACATCGAGGCCAAGGATCAGTTGCCCCTTGTGCCATTATGTTGCCTTTACACTGTGCCTGATGTTTTTAAGATAATAATCATTTTTCTTACCCATGCATCTATCAGCAATAGGGTCATAAGATTCGAACCAAACTCTGTGATGTTTTCTTTATATCTGATTCACCCTTTATGTTACCTGTCTTCCCCATTGGCATTTAACTCAACTACCCTTGCACTAGGCCAGTGCCTTCAGGGAGAAGACCGGGAAACTGAGGACTGGAAGGGATGATGACTTGTCCAAGGTCAAGCGCTGGGTTAGGCAAAATGCGAGGATAACAAGTCACATCTTGCGGCTTTAATCTTATGTGGTCGCACTTGCAGGAGCTGTTTTGGAATTTAGGGTGGGGGGACATTTTGGGATATTTGTCTTAATGAAGCAGAGACTCAAGTAGCATTTAGTGAGTGGAGGTCAGAGATGCTAGAGATGCTGTGATATAGTTAACAATGAATGATTGTCCTGTGTCCCACTTGAGCTTTGAATTCCTCACCAGATTATTTAAAAAAACCATTTGTAATTGCGTGACCCTACAACCTATGTCCATTTTACATGTACACATGTACATCTTACATGTACATTATTCTTAACGTGTAATTTCAGTATACACAGAATTTCCCAGAAATGAAATGTCAGTGTAAATCAAGAAAGGCAGCATATTGGTTAAGAGCACAGACTCTGGAACCAGATTGTGAGAGTTTGAGCCTCAGCTCTACTCCTTGCCGACTACGTAAGCTTAAGCAAGTGACTTAACTATTCTGGGCTTCAATTTTTTCACAAACAAAATGAGAATCACAGTAGTAAATATGTCATTTGGATGTCCTGAGGCTAAACTAATACACGTAAAGAGTTTAGAACAGTTCCAAGCACACCTTACTTGCTATAGACATATTATTACCATTATTTTGTTCAGAATTTATCAAGAGTCATTCATTATTTTAGAAAATAGTGGTTGCCAGTGCAACCTCCCTCTATCAGTCTGCCCGTGCAGGGTTATATTCTTGACGATTTAATATGTATAAGTATCTTATTACCTCATAATGCCTTGTAGTGTATTTCCATGGGAAGATACCTGTTACTTTAAATCGTTTTCGTTTTTCCCATTTATAATACCTTTATAATATTAGTTTTTTAAAAGTATGAGTGAGAATATGTCTTAGTATCTAAGAAATATCTTTCTGATAGTAAAGAGGCATTGCAAAATACTTGCTCTGGGAAGAGGGTATGAGTTTGATTACATTGAATAATGTTGGTCTAGTGCCTTCTGCATATGACCTGACTTCCTAGGACTTTCAAGGGACCATTTTGATCGATTCCCTGTCTGACTTTACTACATCGAAGATGGTCAGTTTTGTGCATAAACGAAATCGGAATCATATTATCAGTTTTGAATGTCTGAGTTATAGCTTTCTAGAAGGGTAATACCTACTAATTGACAACCTAACAAAAGGAAAATAAGCATGTCTCAAGACAAAGGGAAAGCTTGTGAGAGATTTGTCACTTATTACCTAGATCTTGTAGGTCGAGGTCGAAGAGTCATCTGATATTTCATTCAAACCCCAGGGTATCTATTCATATAAGCCCATTTTATTCCAAGCTTGATGGGCAACTGTCGGAGGGTTTTAAACAGTGTTTGATTAGACTTAATCGAAGTTAGTCACTGCAGTTTCCGTAGTTGCTCTGAGGAACGACAGACCAAGACCAAGAGTGGCAGTAGAAACATCAGTTAGGAGATATTCTCTCAGATGAAAAATAAAACTACAAGTGGTAGCGGCGGAGGTGCTGAGATTTGGTCCAATTAAAGATATATTCTGAAGGATGAAATTAAATGAGTGTGCTGATGGCTTAGATGTGGAGTGTGAGTGGGAAGCATCAAAGCTGACTTATTTGGACTCAGACGACAACATGAAAGGCGGCTCTGTTGACAGAGATGGAGAGCACTGGCTAAGAAGCAGGTCTGGGCATGCGGAACCAAGAGTTCCATCTTGAACATGGCACATTTTAACTTCCTATCATTATCTACGTAGAAATGCCAATAGACAGTTGGATATGTGAACTGAGACTTCCTGGAATAGATGAGGACTGGAATTATGATTTTACAGTCATCGATGCATTGATGCATTTAAAGCCGTGAGCTTGGATAAAATCATCAAGGAGTGATCACAAGGACCTACCAATGCCAAGAAGTTCAGGAATATGGATGGGACCTAGCAACAGAGAGAAAGAGGAAAGAGACAGAGATTGCACAGAAACGAAAAGGGAACTATGTTATGGCAGACAGTGACAAACACATTTTAAGAAGAAGAAATAATCAGTTGTGTCAAATGCAACTGATGGATCAAGAAACTTGATAATTGAGAATTGGCTGTGGGTTTGGCAAAAAAGTTTTCCAGTTTTCTCTTCCTGAAGTTTTCAAATTTTCTTTATTACTTGTCTCAGAGTGGGACTTTAAACATTTTTGTACTGATCACTGAGGTTTTTAACCTGGGGACCTGTGTCTTTCTATTGTGGAACATTTTCTCTTAATTTGATTATGTTTCCTTTTAATCCACTTTCTCAGATTATTCTTTCTTGAATTTTTATTATTCAAATGTTTTAATTTACTGGATTGTTTTTTGTTTTTTTTTTTTCCATTTTGTTTTCTCTCCCAATCTCTATCTCAGTGTATTTGGTTCTACTTCTGGGAGATTTGCTCAACCCATCTTTATAAAGAGTGAGAGAACCTAGGCTCAGCTAGCTGGCAAGGAGAGGAACCTGGAGGGTCTATTTGTTTTATATATGGACTTTAAAACCATCTCTTCCAACCTATACCTCGGAGCTGGGGTATTTTATAAGAGGGTGTTCATATCCTTTGTCAGTTCTCAGTAGGATTTTCAAAGTTTAGAAGGAAGAGAAAGCATGCCTTGAGGGGAAGGAAAGTGCCAACAGAGACTTACTTGTTTTGGGGTCACAGGTTGAAGAAAACGTCCACCAATACAGTGACAAATCCCAAAGGTTCATGTCGGTCTCAGAGGAATTTGAAAGGTTGCCGGCTTGGTTCATTTTCCTGTGGATTACTCACCTGCTGCTAAGAAAAACAGTCGAAGCAATTGTATCCTGAAGTTCCTTAGGGCTTTGGTGCTCAAAGGGCCCCAAACTCTAGCTCATTGTTACCATGCCTGTTCTCTGTATATTCAGGTCTTTGACTCACACCACGTCACAGTCTTCCTTTTTCTCTTTGTCTAGATTTAAACTTTTTTGATTCTCTGATGTTACCATCTCTTCAAGTGCTATGAAATGTTATGATCTGAGTCTAATTTTACATAACATTTTCTACCATGTGCTAAATGCCCTGAGAAATTTAAGAACAAAGATATGGTCTCTGTCACCTTTATGAACAAAATTTAAAAACAGAGAAGGGGAAAGGCAATGCACAATAGAAAAAACCATACTCTAAATTTGAGATGGCAAATATGTTTTTTCTTGCATGTCAGTATGACAGGGTCTATGGAGGCTACTGTGAATACTGTGAACTTATAGTAAGAAATTCATGTCGAACTGTGACAACGTTTAACACGAAGTGCCCTGTTTGATTAGAGGAATCAGCCTTCAGCACAAAATGGAGGAGTAGCTTTTTTTCTTTCTTTCTTTGTTTCTCTGCTCTTCTCTAAGTGCTTTAAAATTTTATGAGAGAGAGAGAGAGAGAGAGAGAGAGAGAGAGAGAGAGAGAGAGAGATGCACACTTTCAGAGAGAGAGAGAGAGAGAGAGAGAGAGAGAGAGAAAGAGAGAAAGAGACAGAGAGAGAGACAGACTTATGAGTGACATCCATGGGAAGGATAACAGGAAAAAGGAGCAAAGATGTATGACTATTTTATGCCAAGTCTTCATTAACATGACTGCTAGCATCCAGGAGCTCTGACCTCTGGCCCCAGCTCCATCAGTCATTAGCTGTAGGACCCAATACAAATTATTCCTTCCTTTTCAATCACTCTTGTCACTCATAAATGACAACTTTATTTCTCAGCCAGTATTGTCATTCATAAGTTGAGGGGACAATAACAAGATGTGGCATTATATTTCCCAAAGAGTGTTTTATGGAATTCTGTGTTCATAAGATGTTAATGGATATTATCTGAAAAAGCATCCTGAGATCAAGTTGACTTAGGAAATACTGGCCAAACAAAATGAAACTGTATTATTTAGGGCATTTTAGAATCTTTAATATGCCAATGGCATTACAAATTTTATGGGAGAAATATTATACGCAGATATATTTAACTCATTTGATCACAGACCTTTTTATATAGATAATCATGAGAGGCTGGTGTTGATGTGTTCCTGATCCTTATAATCATTTTCCTAACACCTGGCACTGTGCAAGACACTGGGCAGAGATGCAAAAGAAGTAGATAATGTACAGATGGAACATATATGGTGAGCTATATAGACAGATTTAAATCCCAGAGCTGAACTACGTGATCTTAAAAAAAAAAAAATTGACTAACTTTTTGAGTCTCAATTTTATCATCTATATAAGAAGGATAAGATCTACTTTGTGATTGTTGTTAGAATATATGGAGACAGAAATTGACCTAATAGCATAATTTCTGATAGTAAGTAGGTACTTGATAAATATCAGGTTTCTCTTTTACTTCCTTCCTACCGTATAATTTTGTACTTTAGTGAAGGGTAAATGGCAGTAGGACTGATTGCAAATGAGGTGTGGAACTGGGAAACATCATGTTTTTGAATGTTTTATATAAGGAATGAGGGAGGAGAGAATGAGTGTATTCACACCAAACCATTATTGATCTGGAAGGGTGAAAGGAAAATTTCTGCATCACAATGTGACCCGATGTTTACACATTTCTTGCTCGCATAGGATACAGACATTGATGTAGATGTTTGTTTTCATCTTTTAGAAATGGCCATAAGAAGAAAGTACCGGAAATCTTCTGCCCGTGCTTGCGGAAGAGTAGGTGTACTGTACCAAGCTGTCACAAAGTCTTATCTTTTCTCACATCCCCTTCCATTTGAATTTCCCTAATCATAACATTCTTTTTTAGAAAGAATCTCTAGACTGCACTTGGTACAGAATGGCCAGCATTAGGTGGGTGGGCAGCAGACTCAACAACAGCCTCTATCTAAGGATGGAGGTTTGATGTCAAGGGTGATTGACAACTACTAAGTACCAAACTGGCTTCCTCTGTGATCAGAGCTAATAGAAGAAGTCAACCAACCAAGGGAGAATAGAGCTGATGGACAAAGAGAAGACGTGCTGTCATAAGGCCTTTATCTTGTGGCTCCAGTGAGTTCCTGCTTCTTAAATAACAAGAATCTTAGTAGCATATCGAGTTCACTAATCTCTCGGCCTCAATATCCCCATTTCATCTTTTACAAAAGTCTTCCATCCAACCAAAAGCTGCGAAAGAACTGAAATACCCCATTGCTTATTGTTCTTTAAAGCTGGCAGTTTGACTTCTGTTCTCTCGAGTCCAAGGTGAGAGGTGGTCCCTAAGTAGATTACCTAGGAAGGTTTACTTCAAAGTGACTGGGAGATGCAGAACGACACGAGTTTGTACAGATCCAGACATGCAGAGCTTGGGTCGACTTTCTCTCGCTTGCTTGTCAACAGCTTTGATGCTGAGCCAGGTGAAGCTGTCTGTAGCCACCAGCTACTTTGATGACATCAGACAAGTATTACCTGGCAATATCAGCCCTGCATTCCTGTGAAAACTCAGGTTCATCTTGGAGTTCTCTGAAAAATTTCTTTTGTATGTTTTGGGCACGCTTTTAAAAATTGTTGGTCCAAAAGTTATCGTTCAGATATCATAATCTTTCCCTCTTTTTCAAAGCCACAGCTCCTCCAAGCTTCCAACTGAGGCCAACCATTATATCTTTTGCAGAGTGTTGGTGAGGGCCCCGCACATTTCAGTGGAGATGAAATGGAAAGGAATAGGTCCTGGCCTGGGAGTGATGAATCTCAGATTTTAACCCACGTTCCACCACTATCTCTGTCATTTTGATTAATTGCTTCCTCCTCCCTTAGCTTTCATTTCCTAAATTGGATAGAATTTAGATGATTATACCTAAAAGTCTTTTCTAGGGATCATGGTGTTCTACTATGTCCACTTTGCAATTGAAAAAAAAAAATCAATCTGAGGCTTTGTGCAGCAAGCTCTTGCTGGGATCCAGAGTTGCTTCTGAGCAGTTTTCCACTCAGCATTCAGTTCCCATTCATCCGGTAAGAGCTCTCTGGTTTTCTTTGGAGAAGCCCATGCTTCTCTCATTTTTCATCCACTTAAAAGGAGCTGACCACAGTCCCAGCTCTGGGAGTGAATGATTGATTCCACAGACTTAGTGCTTTGTTGAGAGATGGGTCATAACTCAAGCCAGGCTAATTGGAGACAATGAAAATCAATTAGAAAGCTTTGCACTGAGAGTGTTGGGAAAAGAGACATAGTTTCTACTGGGGTGATTGACAGTAAAGGTAGAGTAAATGAAAGCCATACTTCAGTCATGAGAGAAAGCTCTGCTTGCAGACGGAACCAAACAATAAGTAAACGAGCAGGGTGTGAGAGGAAGATTGAATCCTGTAGGTATCATTTGAGTGCATAGGCCCAGCATGTCTTAAGCTAGATACTGGAAACAGACTGTCCGAGTTAGAGTAACATCTCTGCCACTAACAAGCCGTGACCACCTTGGGCAGGTCAGTTGATCTGTGTATGTCCCAATCTCCTCATTTGTAAAATGAAGATAATGAATGTAAACCTACCTTACAAGGTTGCTGTGAGAAATGAATGATTGTGTGTGTGTGTCTGTGTGTGTGTCTGTGAGTTTAGAGCAGGGCTTGGCCTGTACTAAGTGCTACATAACTGTTTGTTAATATTATTATTATTACTCTTGTTTTAACTGGACTTTTCAGTTATATAAGCCAGTAAATTCCATCCTTTGTTTAAATCAGTTTGGTCTCTGACAAAATTGATTAGTCATCAAGTGAGTGGCGGATCTTAAACACAAGTCTTCCGACTTCAGACAAATTAACTCCCCATCACCACGACCATAACATAAGTTACAGGACATAAAGTTAGAGTGTTGAACTGGACAGAGGACCAGTCTGTGCATTCTCTGAGTTTGCTTAATCACATGTCAATTGATGTGAAAGACTAAATATTCAATACCAGGTTTTGTTGGTTTTGATTTTGTTAGATGTAACATTATTGTGTTATACAGAGAAATGTTCTCTTTTTTTTTAGAGAGAGAGAGATACACACTAAAATACACAGGGGTCAATGTTATCATGTCTATAATTTACCTTAAAATAATTTAGCAAAACTCACAAAGCAAGATGAAACGAATATGATAAAATACTAGCAATTGCTATCCAGTTGAATGATGGACAAATGGATGTCCGTTATAAAATTCTCTCAACTTTTTGGTACATTTCAAAAAATTTTACAATATAAATTTTGATTATAATTGCTGGCTTAATTATATGTCTTCTCTACTTAAATGTAGGAACCATAAGGGCAGGGAGCATGTCTGCCTTGTTTAGCATTTTATCCAGTGGCTGTGACATGGTACATGCTTAATACATGTGTGGTTTGAGAGGAACAGGTTAGGCCTTGTCAGTTGAGGAGGGCCTTTAGGTCAGGTGAAACTGAAGCTGTGGGTGCTCTGCTGCACCCTCTCATCGCCAGTCATTGCCATGCATGCCGATGGCTTCCAACTGCAAGCATCTGGGACTCCCCTGTCCGGGCTGTCCTCACGGCACTCAGCCTCTGCATGGGGCTGGCCAGAAGTGCTGAGAAGTTGACATCCTCCAAGAGTGACCCCGAACTGACGATTAACAGAAACTGGAGGATAAATCTTTTAGCTTCTTTGCCCCTTCGAGTGGAATAACTGAGCCTTGTTCCACATTACCTCCCAGGGGTCCTCAGAGGAACCGAGCCCCAATTGCCCATAGAGGTAACCTGCCCGTTAGGACACATCGATTACTTCCCTTTCTGACATCTGCACTCCCTACCAGTGCTTCTTGGGATCACTTCTGAAATAAACTCTTTGCCTGTAAATCCTTTCTACGTTTTGACTTCTGAGAAAACCTAATGCAGAAAGGGAGAGAAGTTGAGCCTAAACAAAGTCATGAAATAGATAAAGAGAAGAGAGGTTGGATGGGAAAACTTTCTGGGTAGGTTGAACAGAACTTGGTCTCCTCTTGGTGTGGGGATGTTAAGAGGCAGCTCTTTCTCTCTGGTGACACTCCATGGTCTGTGCACATCTGACCAGGTCATCTGGTTGCCTAGGCATTGATCATTGGGAAAACTCTGTGCTCCGTACCAGCTCCACTCTTTCTAGAACTAAATTACTCAGTTATTCCACTCTCAACCTCCTTTCTGCTTTCTCCATGGAGATATTTCCTGGTGTTGGTTTTCGAATCACCAGCCAAGTATTCTTTTTCTCTCTGCATGGCGACTTTGCAGTACAGTAAAGACATATGCTCTTTCTCAAGAGCCAAACCAAAATTCCATCTTGGCTTCTTCAAATGCCCTTGGATGAAAACAGACATTCCTTTCTCCTGCAATCTTTGTGTTAATTCTTATTCATTAGACATGCTATGTTAAATCCATCAATGGAGCAGTTATGCCCATGAAGCTCTGAAATTGTAACTAACTCAAAATAAAGTCCTCATAAAATGAAACACAAAGATGAGAAAAAATATAGTCGCCTTAGCTACTCATCGTCTGTGGGGCATAATATAATCTCAGTGTGACGATCAAGGACCCCAAAGATCCAAAGCTCCAAAAATAGTGGAAAGGATCAAAGAGACCTAAATTTGATTTCTCACTCTGCCTCACCACCCTCCCCAGGTGGTTTGGAATCTGCTGTATGTTTTATTATCTCTCCAAACAAATAAGAGCACACACAACTCACCATAACATTTTAATTCTTATTTTCTTTGGTAAAAGAAGAGCTTGTTTCTCATAAGAGAACCATGTTAAAGGGATGAATGTATCAAATAATATATCCTTTATCTTACTTCATATTTTCAAATGCACCCCCTGAACTATTACAAATCTAGTCACTCAGGTATGAACATTTATAGTATTTGGCTGATGATTCAAAAATCAGCACCAAGAACTATCCTTGACTTCTCTTGCTTAAAGTTTTCTCAAAGGTCTTCCTAAATCCTGTTGGTACTGTGTCCACAGTGACCCCTTAAGCTTTTACTGTCCTTTCCACTCCTACTTCCCCCCATCTATGAAGAGACCCTTTTATCTACTGGCCACATGATTTCAAAGATTCTCTAACTGGTCTCCCTGCTTCCAGCATCCCCACCCCTACCAGTGGCCCTCACTCCAATCTCTTTTTTAACCTGCTGCCATTCCAATTGTCCTAAACAGGGGTTTTGTTAGATCGATGTCTGGTTATCAAATACTCAGTGGGCCCTCCACTGAATTCTCCTTTGTCATTGCTAACTAGATCCAGCTTTATTTCTCTATTTAGTAAGTTGATTCCTATGCTTCATCTTCACAAATCTTGAAATATTCCCTTAGTTTTCCTTCCATTGTGCCTTTGCTCAGCTACCCACCACCTCAGTTGCCCTTTCAAATATACACTTCTCAAAGTCCTTTATATCTTTAAGGCATAGCTTAAATTGTGTTTCATTCCAAAATAGTCATATATTTTTTTTTTCTTCAATGCCACAATACCATAGCACATGCTTTCTCTATAATAAAATTTACCATCTTGTTTTGGAATGATTTTTTGTTTGTTTTCCTCATTTGCTAGTGAGCTTTTAGAAGGCAGCTATTTTATTCATTTTAAAATCTCCCGTTGGCTCTTAGAACTATGTTGTGTACATAGTAGGGGCTCAGTAAATGGAATCCCCAAGAACAATTATGGGGGAGGAAGGGCATTAGCTCTTGGAAATGTAAATGAGAATGAAGTAATATTGACACTTCTGTTGTTAATCTCCCCTCTAAGAAGCAACAATTACATTTTGATTAAAAAGAAGAAAAAAAACAACTTCCAGGCAGCTATTACATTGTGTAGTTGCTGATGTGACTCTTAATGATCCCTTCCTCCTGCTTCACGGGTTTGGGTAATCCTCTCTGTTTGAACGTGGGCTGGATCTCAGGATTTACTTCTGATGAGTAAAATGTGGCAGAAGTGATGAGATGTTGCCTTCATGATCAGGTTCCCGAAATGCCATGATGCCCATCCTGATAGCACTTTCTCATTTGCTGCCACTCTCTTTCATCCTCATGTGTACTTGCTGCCATGTCGTAAGATATTCTATGAAAAGGCCCACATGGCAAGGAACCAAGGGAGGTTTTTGATTCACAAGTTGCAAGGAACCGAGGCCTCAGTCCAACAGTCTCAGAAGCCTTGCCAGTTGAGTCTTGAGATGACTACAGCCTTGTGAAAGACTCGGAGCCAGAAGACCCAGGTCATCACTCTCAAATTCTTGGCTTACAGACTGAGATAATAAATACTGTTGCTTCAAGCCATTATGTTTTGGGGTAATTTGTTATGCAGCAATAGATAACTGAAACATCTACCTTTGAAAGTTCTGACCATATTAAGGCTATTATGATGTACTTTCTTATTGTTAGATTGCCGTGCCATCTGTTTACACTGTCCTTCTGTCTTCTCCAAGTCTTTTCATTTGGGATCTTTGTATAAAGATTGTTAGCTCCTAAGAATATGGCTTATACTTTTATCTGCACAGAACTAGTACAAAATTCTGTAAAGCTAGGAGTTTAATAGATAAGAACTTAAATGTTAGCGAACATATATCAATTATAAATTGCCTTCTGGTTTAGGCATTTATCTGGTGTTAAATATATTTTCAATTGTACAAATAAGGAAAACGAGAATCAAGTTAAGACATTTACCCAAGAGCGCACATGCGGCAAGTGCTGAAATCAGATTTTAAACCTAGATGTGCATACTGTCCAAACCAAGCTCTTCTCCTTAAACCAGAGTTCTCAACCGTAGCTGTCCATTGTAATCGCCTGGGGAACTTTAATTCTGATTAATCCTTCTGGGGCACAGCCTGAACATTGGGATTTTTTAAAGGCTTCCCAGATGATTTATACATGTAGCCAAATTTGAGAACAACTAGACTATACCATAGACCCTCTCAAACTGCGTTAATTCCCAAAGAAATTTAGCCATGCTGTGATTACTCCCAATTCCTGAACTTGAAATTAACATGACAAACAGAGACTCATGGACACAGTGGATTAGCGGTTACCAAAGAGAAGGCATAAGGAATGGGGGCCAGATAGGGATAAAGGAGGTCAAATATGTGTTGACAGAAGGAAATTTAACTTTGGATGGTAAACACACAATGCAATATACATATGAAGTATTATTGAATTGTATACTTGAAACCTATTTGATTTTATTAACCAATGTCACTGATAATTTTAATTTAAAAAAATTGAAATTTTTTAAAAAAGAAATTAAGCCACTTGAATCCTTGAAGGAAAAGACAAAAGTTCACCAAGACAGAGGCATCTGTTGAGCAAGCTGTTGAGAGAAATGTTCTAGGCAAAGAAGAAATAGAAGGGAGAGAAACTCTGACCTTGAGTTATACTGACATTGAATGGAGGAGATTTTATTACCAACCAGGAAACTGATCAGCATTTTCCCCTACATCTTATATAGCTACAGTATTTTCTCATATTTCACTTGTCCTTGAGTAATGGTCATTTCCCTTGAACAACAGTATATCAGAGCTAGAAGGGAACCTAGAGTTTAATTATTTTATATGCAAGAAAACCCTGAATCTTAGAGAGGAGAAGTAATTTTCAAAGGCCACACAGTGACTTAGTGGCAGGACTTAGGTTTAGTCCAAATATTTAGACTGTCTTTGCCCAAATGTCTCCTTATCAGAGTCCTGCACTGACCACTATATATATAAAACAGCAGCCATCCCCCAGCATTTTCTATTCCCTTTACACTATTTTTTTCCATAGCCTTTACCATCAACCAAAATGTATTTCGTTTAATTACTTATTTCTGTCTCTCCCTCCTACCCCATTAGAATGAAACTTCATAAAGGCAGGATCTTTGTCTGGTTTAAGTGCAGCTGTTTCTAATGCCTAGTGGCCTGAAGGAGGACCTCAGTAATCATTAGCTTTTTAACTGCAGGATGAATAGTCAAATATTCAAAGATGAACCATCCTGAGAGTTAATAAATTTAGTGTCAAGAAATACAATCAAGTATGCATTAGGTTACCACTTAATGGGATTAGAGAAAGTGGTATCCTAACACAAATGGGAAACTGAGTCTGATAACTTCTAAAATCCCTTCCAAAACAGATTCTTCGATGAATAGATTATGTCTCTAAACAGAAGACTCATGGATTTTTATGGATTCTTTGAATAAGTATTTGATTCATTCAATATTTGCCTTCTTTCAAGACCTATTTAATGTGAACCTGGCTCATGCATGTTGGGTACAGTTGTAGCATGAATAAGACAAAACTAATATTATTGTGGGACTATCTCTTCATTGCTGATTACTCATCTTCCTCTATCTCTCTACTTTCAAGTATTTCTTTATTATTTTTAGAAAGCTAAATTCATCCTAAATAGTGTCCACTGGGAAACATATGAGTACATTTGTGGCATAAGTTAATAGTGCATGAGGTTCTCACCTTTGCACTCACTCATGACAAAAGTAATTGTGTACCAGAAGAGGTTCTTGTCACTTGTCCAAAAGCATTAAACTCTTCTTGGAATTATTTCAATTGTCAACCTTTCTCTATTCTTCACTCTAGAATAAGAACTAGAAATAGATATTTGTGTTTTAAATCACCAAACCTGACCCTTGAACATGGTGTATGATCTTTTTTAATGTATTGCTGAATTCAGTTTGCTAATATTTTGTGGAGGATTTTTGCGTCTATGTTCATCAGAAATATTGACCTAGAATTTAATTTTTTTGTAATGTCTTGTCTGGCTTTGGAATCATGGTAACAATGGCCTCATAAAATGTGATTGGAGCCTTTCCTCCTCTTTTTGGAATTTTTTGGAATAGCTCGAGCAGGATAGGTGTTAATTCTTCTTAGAATGTTTGTAAAATTCACCTATGAAGCCATTCGGTCCAGGACTTTTGTTTGTTGGGAGTTTTTGATTACTGATTCAATTTCGTTAGTAGTAATTGGTCTGTTCAGATTTTCTGATTCTTCTTGATTCAGTACTAGAAGATTGTATGTTTCTAGAAATGTATCCATTTCTTCCAGATTGTTACATTTGTTGGCATATAATTGTAGTATTTTCTTATAATCCTTTGTATTTTGGTGGTGTCAGTTGTCACTTCTCTTTCATTTCTCATTTTAGTTATTTGAGTTCTCTCTTTTTTTCTAGTTAAAAGATTATTAATTTTGTTTATCTTTTCAAATAACCATCTCTTGGTTTCATCGATCTTTTATATTATTTTTCTAGACTCTATTTTATTTATTTCTGCTCTGATTTTTATTGTTTCCTTCATTCTTCCTTTCTTTCCTTCCTCACTATGGTCTTTGTTTGCTGTTCTTTTTCTAGTTCCTTTAGGTGTAACGTTAGATTATTTATTTGAGATTTTTCTGTTTTTCTGAGGTAGGCCTGTATTGCTATGAATTTCTTAAGACGGCTTTTGCTGTGTCCATTAGATTTGGGATTAATGTGTTTTTGTTTTCATTTGTCTCTAGATATCTTTTGATTTCTTCCTTGATCTCATTGTTAGCTCATTCATTGTTTAGTCACATGTGATTTTGCCTCCATGTGTTTGTGTATTTTTCAATTTTTTGTTGTAATTGATTTCTAGTTTTATACCTTTGTGATATGATTTTAGTCTTCTTAAATTTATTGGGACCGGTTTTGTGGCCTAGTGGCCTATCACGAAGTCTATCTTGGAAAATGTTCCATGTGCGCTTGAAAAGTATGTATATTATGCTGCTTTTGGGTGAAATGCTGTAAAAATATCAATTAATTCCATCCGATCTAATGTGTCATTTAAGATCACTATTTCCATGTTAATTTTTTGTCTGGGAGAACTATCCTTTGATATCAATGAGGTATTAAAGTCCACTACAATAACTGTATTATTGTCAGTCTCTCCCTTTATG
>NW_006439568.1:2327563-2342775 GCF_000325575.1 Pteropus alecto | reverse complement strand
GAAGCTTTTTGTTTGTCCTTCAATTTTAAATGATAGTCTTTCTGGGTACAGTAGTCTTGGGTGTAGTTCATTGCTTTTTATCACTTTGAATATTTCCTGCTAGTTCCTCTGGCCTGCAAAGCTTCTGTTGAGAAACCAGCTGATAGTCTTATGAGAGCTCCCTTGTAGGTAATTAACTGCCTTTCTCTTACTGCTTTTAAGGTTCCTGCTTTGTCTTTAACCTGTGGCATTTAAATTATAATGAGGACAGCCACCACCTGCTTGGGCCTGCAGATTCCCAAAAGTTGTCCAAGAAAGACTGCAGCACAGGCCAATGGCAGTTGCCCACAGGCCATGGAAACAGCCTCCAGTGATGTGTGAGGTGGGTGCAGTGGGGTTTCACCAACATGAGGAGAGTGGTATTCAGCAGGTAATGAAGATTCAGATTTAATACCAGTTCTGAGCCTTGGTCCACTCCACAAAAGTCTCAGAGCATACTGAGGCCAGCTGCCACCTGCCTGGGGCCTGTGGACCTCTATGAGTTGTCTAAGAAAGACTGCAGCATGGGCTAACACTGGCTCCCTCCAACTGCAAAACTGAATGGGGCAGAGTTGCAGAGAATCACCAGGGTGAAATGACCAGAGCTCATTAGGCCAATGAAAGTTCAGATTTGGCCATGTAGGGGGAGGGCTCAACGCAGGAAAGATGGCGTCTGCCTGCCAGCTTCCCGGGAGGAGTGCTCAACATGGGGAAAGTGATAGCTTTCCCTCTAGTCCTTGCCCCGAGGCCACACAACTCAGTTGCTCTGTGTATATCTCTGCAACCTCCTGAGCCACAGCCCCTTCGCTGGAGCTGAAGGTAAGTGCCTTGGAGTGAGAGTCTGTGTGTGGACGCTTTAAGAGGACATCTAGGTTTCCAGATGCTTTCCATCTCACCCTGACATGCAGAATCTCTGGAGATTTTCCCAGCCAGAAGTTGTGAGAGCTCCTCTTCCTGGCACTGGGGCTCCATCCAGGCTGAGGAGCCCCATGTAGGGCTGAGATCCCTCACTCACGAAGGATACTCTGCAGCTGAGTTAATCCTCCCAATTCTCTACTGCCACAGGTGGACGTGGGGCCAGCTCATTTTGTGTCTCTGCCACTCCTACTATTCTCAAGGTGGCCTCTTCTTTATATCCTTAATTATGGGACTTCTGTTCACCTAGTCTTGGAAGGTTATCCAGGTTAATTGTTCTATAATTTAGTTGTAATTTTAATATGGTCACAGAAGAAGGCAAGCACAGCATTTACCTACTCCTCCATCTTGACCGGAATTCACCAGTAGTCAATTTCTTCAAATAACACAGCTGGGATTTTGGTACAGATAATGTTGAATTTGTAGATCAACTTGATGTATGCTTCCATCACAGCAATATTAAATCATCCAATCCATAAACAACATCCATGGGATGTTGTTCCATTTACTTATATGTTTCTTAATTTATTTTAATGATGTTTTTGTGGCTTTTGGCGTATAAGTCTTGCACTTTTTTTGTGAGATTGATTTCTAAGTATATTGTTCTTTCTGGTGCTGTTGTAAGTGAAATTATTAGTTTAATTTTTGGATTGTTCATTCCTAATATATAAACATAAATTTGATTTTGTATATTAATCTTATATCCTGAAACCTAGCTGAACTAATTTATTAGTTGTAATAGTTATTGTAGTTTCTTTAGGATTTCCTATATAAAACATTCTTCATCTGAAAGTAGAGATTGTTTTCTTCCTTTTCAATCAGTATGTCTTTTATTTCATTATCTACCCTAATAGCCCTAATTTGAACCTTCAGTACAATATTCAATAGAAGTGGCAAGAAAAGACAATCTTTTAATTTTACTTAGGGGGAAAGCATCTAGCCTTTTACTATTAAAGTAAGTATGATGCTAGCTGTGCTTTTTTAATAGACGTCCTTTATTAGACTGAGAAAGAAAGGTCTCTTCTATCCTTAGTTTGTTGCATGCTTTGTCATGAAGGGGTGTTTCAGTCGAATGATTTTTCCATGTCTATTAAAATGATCATGTACTTATTTTGTCCTTTATCCTATTAATATGGTGAATTACATTGATGTATTTTCATATGTTAAAGCAACTCTACATTCTTAGAATAAATCTTATTTTGTCATAGTGCAAAATTTTTTTTTTATATATTCTAGATTTGGTTTGCTAGTTGAGGATTTTTACATCTATATTTATAATGAATATCAGTCTATAATTTATTTCTTGTGGTGTCTTTATCTAATATTGGTATCAGTATAATACAATGAATTGGAAATTATTTCTATTTTTTGAAGAGTTTGTGAATAAATGTATTAATTTAAAAAATATATTTGATTAAATTCACCTATAAAGACATATGGCAGGTCCTTTTCTTTGTGGTAAGTATTTTTTAAAAATTAATAACTCAATACCTTAATTTGTTATAGTGATATTTAGATTTTTCATTTTTTCTTGAGTCCATTTTGGTAGGCTATGTCTTTCCAGGAATGTATCCCTTTTATTTAGGTTATCTAATTTGTGGGCATACATTTTTATATCATTTTCTTAATCAGTTTATTTATGTAAGATCAGTTGTGGTGGATCCTTTCCATTTGTGATTTGAATAATTAGAGTCTTCTCTCTCTTTTTCTTGATGTCATGGTAAAGGTTAGTCAAGAAAAACGATTTTTTGGTTTTGTTGATTTTCTCTCTGTTTTTGTATTTTCTCTTTTATTTATTCCCATTCTAATCTTTATTACTTTCTTCCTTCTTGTTATTTAGGATTTAGTTTGATTTTTTTCTTGTTCATGAAGTGTAATGTTAGAATTTTTATCTGAGATGTTTTTTCTTTAGTGTTTCTTACTTCTTACACAAAAGTTTAGAGCTATATGTTTCTCTGTGAATACTGTTCTAGTTGCATCACATAATTTTTGGTATCTTGTGTTTTGAGTTTTCATTCACTTAAGTATTTTATAATATCATTATTTATTTATTGTTTGACCTATTGTTTATTTAGGAGTGTCTTATTTAATTTCTACATATTTGTGAATCTCCCCAATTTCCTTCTGTTATTGAATTTTAATTCTGTTCCACTATTGTCAGAGAACATACTTAGTATAATTTTAAATCTATAAAATGGCCAAATAGAAATTCTGGAGTTAGAAAGTATAGTAACTGAAATTAAAAATCCATGATAAGAGCCCAACAAAAGATTTGAAATTATCAAAGAAAGAACCAGCAAATTTGAAGATATATCAATTGAGATTGTCCATTCTGAGGAATAGAAAGAAAAAATAATGAAAGAATGAAAATCTACAGTTAAAAGAGCTGTGAGACATCATCAACTGTATCAATATACACAGTCCTACTGAGCCTGATATTCACTTGGAAATAATTAACAGGCAGTGAGAATCAACTACATAAAATGTGTATGTTCTTTTACTACCATTCCTACAACTCCCTATTTATTTATATGAGACAGTCTTTGTTGGCTTTTTAAAAATTATCTGCCTAGCTCCTATGGGGACTAAATTTTCAACCTCTGAAATAGAGCATCAGAAATAATAGGAAGGTCATCCTAGAAAGGGAAAACAGCAGAAACAGAGAATAAGAAGTAAGGAAATGCATGGCTTGATCAGGGAGAGTGAAGATGGGTTTGGCCAAAGAGGAGCTTTCTCTGGGAAGGCAAAAGTAGATACAATCAGAGGTAGACTTGTAAAGAACAATATATAGTAAGGCTCTTACATACTATTTTATAACTCTTCGTGTGTTTCAGAGAATTGGAACACCAAGAATCTTATTTGATCTCCACGGATACCCTGTAAATGGGGATTATAATTATTACTCTATAGATGTGTAAACTGAAATTGAGAGTTACATAGGCTTTCAATGGTTAATAGCAAAACTAGAATCAAAATCTTGATCTATAAGCTCAGGCTCACTGCCGATAAACAGATAAGTCATTGCAAACAAGCCAGACATGAATCAGAACCTCATTTGTCTTGTTCTCTGCTTTGTTCTTGGCACCCAGAACAATACCTAGCACTTGGATGAAATGATTGAATTCTGACAACCACAATCCGCCTACTGAATGGTCAAAAATCATTTTGGCTTTCATAGGGGCTCAATGCACAAACAGCTCCTGGAAGCCAGAAAATTTTAACCAAAAGCAGATGTTTGACCTCAGCTTCCTAGCTCCTTGCACAAGCTTAAAGCACCAGGGACTGGACTCAGCACAGGACTCCCTGTAATGAGGAAAACTGGCTGCCCTGTGAGATGATAGTGAATAGCTTGGGCAGTGAATAGAGATTGAGGGCCACAGTGAAGGCAGTTGTTACTTGAAAAACATACTCTGTTTCCAAATCACTCACAGTAGCTCTACAAGATGTGACCACTGTTTGCTTTGGAAGATAAATCTGTCCCAAACTGATGCCCTCTGAGGAGATATCCTTGGGACCTTATAATCAAAGTATCAGTTCCGCACAGAGTATTTGTGAGCCACTAAAAGTTATTTGATTTAGATTGTGAGATTTTAAAAGACTGCAGAATTTTTAAAACATAAAAGTTATCCTATACTGTATTCTTCACTCATAAATTAATAGACATCTAATCTAGATTTAGCTCTGTTTGTCATAGAAAACACCACGCAGGGAATCCATAGGCCCAGTTCTTATACATGCTCCAATGTAGTAACCCTTAGCAGTCTGATAATATCTCTGAATCTCAGAATCCTTCTCTATAGAAACAGGGATGGGTAGTTATTAAGAACCTTCCTGTTTACAGTCCATTTACTTGAGTTTTGCAAACTTTGAGAAGCTTCTAGTTCTGTGATTGATTTTATTGTTATTGTTATTCCTAATTCCAGTTGAAAGGCATAAGTGTTAAGTTACATCTATGACATATTTTTACAGTGATCTCAAATGGTTTCAACCAAATTAAATATTTGCTCTAGCAATATTTTGTATTTGTATAACATCTTGTAATTATTTAAAATAATATGGATTATTTAATTTGTTTTAACTTTTCCACAGTAACTCTTAAGGAGACCAGATAAGTGGTGGAAAGTTAAAGAAATTATTCCAATTTTAGACGGGAGGAAATAACCTCAAATAATTTCAGTTATTTAACTAAAATAATGTGACTAATTAATGGAAGAGGTGGAAGCAAATACTAGGTCATCTGACCCAGAGCTTTTAAAATTATTACTAAATAACTACTAATGTGTAAATTACTATGTTAGACACTTGATATATCTTCAAAATAAGACATGTCCCAGCTTTCCAGGAGCTCCCAATCTAATTGATCTGTAATCAGATAAATTGGGTAAATTTTGTGGGATTCAAAGTGAGAATATTAATTAAGGGAACACAGATGGGGAGGAACACAACCAAAGCCAGGGGGTTCATGAAGGGTCCACGTAGGAGATGGCATCTAACTTTGGTCTTAAAAAATGGATGAGTTAGCCAGGCATAAAATGGAGGAAGGGCTTTCTTGGTGGAAAGAAAAACATGAGCAAAGGAACAAGAATGAAAATCAACTTTTTTTTTTTTTTTAATGTAAGGAAAGATAAGCATAGATTAGAAGACAGGGATTGAGTTGACATGAAGTTAGAAAGGTAGCTGGGGTCTGATAACGAAAGGTTGTATTTGCCTTGCTGAGGAGCTTAGACCTTTGCCTGAAGGATGTGGTGGAAAGCTATTAAAGGATTTTACATGGATAGCCTGACTTGGTCCTATTGCAGGTGGGTCACTATTGTGACTACTCAGAGGTTATGAGACAGAGATAAGACAGGAGGCAGGGAAATCAGTTTGGAGGTTTTGGTGTGTGAGAAAATTTCTCAGGTATCTTTTATGGAGCTTTCACAATAACAACAACAACAACAAAAAGCAGTTGAGTAGAAAACCTGACAGAAGCGATGATCTTTCCAGAGAAAAGTGAGCTATTTTCTCTGTATTTGGTTGCTTAAATTTGAGCATACCAATTTTCTTAGAGTTGTGAATGACGATCAGATCTCCTATTGGAGTAGACTAAAAATATGCCACAAACAAGATAAAGCTAATAATACCACTGAAACATGAAATTTATGGACTACTGTAGTCTAGGTGGTAAGCTAAGCCCTGTAAATTCATAGATTATTCAATATTCCCAACAGCTTTGTGAAGTAGGTATACTGATCACGATGGGGAAATTGAGGCACAGAGAACATAAGTTACCTGTTAAAGATCACAAGGCTAAAGTATGATTGAATTGGAATTCAAATGTAGCTCTTAATTGTTACAGGGTTTTAAGTAATAATAATCAAACTGGAGAAAGAATGGAAGGCACAGAATACCAACAGGAGAGGAAGAGATGCTGTGCTTATGGGGACATGTGTTCCATGCATACAGCTCGGTGGCAGCTGTGAAACCCTACAGCTCATTGGTGTCAAAGGTCCCAGTGTCCTCACCAGGGAGTAGGAGACCTTCCATAGTTTCTCCCCGAGCCCTACAGAAATAATTCAAAACAATTTTGGATGACACTCCAGTAAGTGGGGGTGCTTCCCATTTAGATTTCTTACATAGACTCCGTGTTCTGAGTTCTACAGATTTTTCTCTTATTATTTTAAACTTATATTTGGGGGAAATTTCCCAAATGCTTGACTTTAGTGCATTTTTTATGACTATTGTTTTGGCTGTGGGCTAAAAATTCTACTTGACTCATTGTTCTTTTTGGATTATTTTCTGTCATCTTTCTTCAGCCTCTGGCTTGGAAATGAAGGGAAAAGGTGACAAAAATGTTTTTGGTCATAATTCATATCATTGCCCCACTAAATGTAAACTTAATATTTATAAAACACCAGAATAACCCAGAGTGTTATTACTTTTCCATAGAATTTACATGAGCTCCCTGAGGGACGTCTGCCATGCATGTTATGTCCCCAGAGCAAAGAATTGTGCCTGACACACGTCATCACTCAAGGTATATCTGTTTGTTGAACAAATAAATTAATAGTTTTCAAACAATCTTTTCCTCCTTGCATTTAGATCATAGTTGACTCTATTAAGTATCTGTGATGTTTAGGTAGAAGGGATGTCAGAACTGAGACGTAAGGCTAACTTCAAGTAGTGGAAAATGTGCCTTCGAAAAAGAGAGTAGTTTGGTTCAGTGATGTTCCAAAAGTTAGAGCAGAGTCCAATTGGTACAAACTATAAGTAGGCAGATTTCAGTTCTTTAAAGGAAATATTCTGACTGCTAAAACAGAATGACCATAGAATCATCTGCCTTTAGATCTTCTGAGGAGCATGTTAACAGATCAAGTTAGATGAACACTGAGAATTGAACCTTGGACTTGCCAAGATAGAGCTCACTGATAACTTAAACAAGGTGATTTCAATGGAGCAAAAGCCTAATGAAACTGAATGTAAGAGAGGATAAGGGGAGAGGAACCAAATATCTTTTAAGAGTTTGTTATGAAGGGAAACAGAAGTATGGGATAACTGAAGAGGAAAGGTGGGTTTAAGAGAGAACGTCTATGTATGTATTGTGGGGGGAGTTTTGTTGTTATTTTTGTTTGATTTGAAAGAAAGAATAATGTCATTGTATGCTGGAGGGAATAATCCAACAGAAAGAAAATTTTGATGATAGAAGAGAGAAAGTGTTGAATTTCTGGGGTGACGCCCTTGGGTAGGTGAGAGAGCTAATCTGCACAAGGTGAAGGGGTAGCCTTAGCCTGGGGAATGCACAGACAGTTCGTCTGTATTGACAGGGAAAGCAGATGTCCATCACTGAGTACAGATGCTGATGGGTGGGTGGATATAGAGTGGGAGGTGGTAGAAGTTCATATTATATTAGGGTTATATGTTCTCTGCTGTCAGATTATATAGCCTCCTTTGGGACAATGGCTTAGACTTATTTAACTTTGTTTTTTTTCCTGTCAGTTTTTAGCTACTTGGCACTTAGTAGTCATGTTTAAATGAACAAATGAATAACTAAAAGATATACCTACATTTTGTAAATATTAGTGTAATACTGGAAATCTCCAGGAAATAGATGTGATGGAGGGGGGTTAAAACCTAATCAGCAGAATTTAATGAAAAGAAAGAATGTGATGCAGCTATGAAAAGACTGTGAAGAGAGCTTTAACAAGGTGGGTGGAGCATGATTTTATGGCTTCAGTCAGCGAGTTTTATTAAGAGCCTCCCAGGGCCCAACCCTATATTCTGTACTGTTGGGACTTGAAGAGGAGAAAGATGTGGGATGGCTTTTGAAGACTTTATAATCTGGTGTTGAGTCAAGACCATATATGCTAGGTAAAAAATAATATGGCTTTGACTCTAAGCCTTTTAGCATTTTACTTAATAGTGAAGGCTCTGAAGTAAAAAAAAAAAACAAAAAAAAAACAAAAAAAAACTGGATTTGAACAAATGGTTATTAGATAATCTTGGGCAAGTTATTTTCTTTGTACCTCAGTTTCTGTATCTTTAAAATGATGAAAACAATTATCCCACATTGTAAGCTGTTATGAGGATTATAGGACTCAGTATACGTAAAACATTAAGAATTTGATGCACAGAAGTGACCCCTACGTGTTAGACACGACACATTAGGGAGAAAGCGTGAGACTACGTACTGGGCAATTGGGACAGAGGAGGTGCTCTCTAGGGTAGCTGCTCGTATCTAAATAATTCCTCACTGTGGCTATGTCCTCCTCACCCTGTGATCCCTAGCTATGTTGAACTGAGGAGAGGGATTCGTTGACCAAAGATGGAACAGTCAAACTCTCCCACTTAGGAATTTGACATTAAAACGAGAGACGCAGGAATTGAGATTAGTAGGAGCAGTCACATTTGTGGCATTACCTTAGCAAAAAGGCCCACAACATCTTTATGCTGAAGTCCCTGTAGCTCTTTTGGTTGTTTGTCCTGAAGTTCAAGTCATATTAAACGGGTCATGAAGTTCATTCGTTTAGTAAGCTGGTTTTTAGTGAGCTCATTATGTTTTAGTATTGCTAAATGTTAGGATTATTCAGATGATTCAGGCACAATTCCTGCCTGCAAGGAGCGTGAGTCTATAGCCAAGAGATTTGTGTACCAGATTCAGAAGAGGAAGGGATTCGGTTGATTTGAGGAGTTGAGGTGAAGTGAGCGGGTGAATGGTGGTACCATGAAGTATTGTTGGATATAGAACAAGGATTGTGTCCTTCAGAGAAATAATCTAGTTCCCTATTCTGGAGGGGTCAAACGTCTGCCTTTACATTTCTCTAAGTATCTCAAGGGATTCCCTTTAAAAGGGCTACAAAAGCAATTTGGAAATGGAAATCCTTGGGGTTGGGGAAAATATCATTAGAAATATTCACTATTCTATTTATTAAAGGAGGATAACATACACCTCTCCCAGCTTTATTTGTTCAGTTTTAAAATTTTAGTATGGTATCATATTTTCACATAGATTTTTTTTTATTCTATCCATTTATTTTTTTTTTAATTTTAGAATACTTTTATCCCAGTTGATCTTTTCAATTTTATTTCTTGCTGTTCCTCTATAAACACTCTATACTCCAATCATCACGCTAGTATCCCCTACATACTCCATTTTTTTTCTTTCTGTGTCTTGTTCACACTGTTCTTTTTCCCATCTCCTGAAACAACTTCTTCTCATGATTTCATGCATGTCATTCTCAGCTTTTGAAGTTCAACTGAAATTTGCTCACTCTCATGTTACAGTTGTTATCTTCAACAGTTACCTGCCTTTCTAGAGCTATTTGAGGGCATTCAGCAAAAAAGCTCTAGCGATTCTATCTCATCTCTCCTGTAGTAGCCCCTGCTCCAGACTTTAGGAATCTTCTGAAACTGAGAAAAAAATACAGATTCTTACAAGTCCTTATATGTGAAATGTAGATTTTATAGCTGGCTTGATAGGTAAAATAAGAAAAAGAAATGAATTTCTGAGAAGGAATGAAGTCACATGAGCCTTTGACAGAGACAGTAGGAAAAAAGAACTTAAAGAGAACAGAACAGATGAGTTGAGATAATCAGACAAAGACACATCAATGACTAAGCCGACATAGAGAAGGAAGGACAAGGCAGAAGAAAAGTAGGCTGGGTTCCAGAGGTGATGACCCAAAGAAGAAAATGTGTGATAGGCTGGGTTCCCCAGGAAATGGTCTGATGTAGAAATTATCCTGCAGATGTTTTCTTATGAAATATTTTTGGAATCTATACAGGTGAAGAGAAGGAAGTAGGTTTCGGAAGTGGGAGATGTTGCATTGCAATGCAGTCTCAAAAGAATCTTCAGGTTACCCTGTGGGGATTCTAGAGGAGATAACCCTTCAGAGGTGTCCTGAATTGGACAAAATGGATAGGACTTTATCCTAAGCCATCAAGCTGTCATTGCATGCAGGCTACTTCAGGAAGAGGCATACCCTCTGGCAAGGCAGCTCCTTTCAGCAGAGGTGCTTTCGAAAGGGGTTGATAGATCAGGGCTATGTGTCCCAGCCCTTCCAGCAGCTGAGACAATAAGTCTTTGTTCATAGAAGGGGAATCTGGGCAGTGCATCACGATGTCTAAGGTGTTTGTCCCTAGGGGCCGTGTGGTGGAACTGTGAGACAAAGTGATGAAATTATAAAATTAGCTTTCAGCTCCTCAATTTTGGACCTAAGTAGCATCAGTAGGACTTAGTTTCCATCAATCAATATACTAGTGACCAAGATGATCATATCAGTAGTGACTTCTATTTAAAATTATGAAAATGCAGCATTACTTGGTAGTCTTTTTCTGGTGGGCTAGTGCTAGACAACCCGGCAATATGTGCACAGTGCCTTGCACATAGCAGATTATTCAGCAAAGTGACTGCTGAATGAATGGCTAAGTAACCCCACTGATATCTAGAGAACTGGATATTCTGCTATTCTTTCTGAATCTCCCTTCATCACCTTTGAAGTCTCTCACATCGTCATCCCCATTTCAATCCTGGTTTCTACCAGGACTGTCCCTCTTCATGGTCTCAAGCTTTAATTAATTTTTTTTTCTTTCTAGATTTGGAAGGCACCTCTTTTGTGCACTGTCTCTCTTCTTTGGCATTGAAGGGAGTTCTGCTCCTTTGTTCTTTTTGTACCCGAGGGGTGCGTAGATGCGTGTTTGATCTCTAGCACACCTTTCTCCTGGCCTGCAATGAAAGTTTCTCATTTACAACATTCTATCTTCACCATCCAGGCACAGACAGATCCTTGTGAAAATTCAAATAAAAGTGTATAGAAAGGAGAGGCAGTCTCTTAGCAATGTCCTTTGGCCAGCTGCCTGGATCTTAAGCCTTTCTTGCTTGAATTTAAGCCCTGGGTGGTCTAGGGCTTCTTTCTTAGCTTTGGTAAAATCTAGGCAGAATGGGAAAGTCATGGATTCAAAAGATGATAAACTAATTTGAGGATCAGAACAGGTCCTAGGAAGCCATGCTACCAAGAAGAGAAAAAGGGATGGATTACAAATTAATGAACCCACTCTAAGCCCAAATTTCCCCATCTGTAGAAATAATAGCACCTAATTTCCATTTATTATTGGGATTAAATGCAGTAATATGTACAGAAGAATGGGAAGGACATAATGACTACCTTCTCATCATTTGGGATTTTCTCAGATAAGTTCAGATTGCATAATTTTTTTGGAGGAAGTAAAAGTAGATCTATTTTCTAACTGCTTAACGATGTATAAAGAGTGAAGATCTTTTGCCTGTTGCACACAATAACTGGAACTTAAAATATGTTTCTGTCATTAAACAACACTAATCAAAAGAAAGCTGGAGTGGCTATATTAATAACAGACAAAGTAGACTTCAAAACAAGGGGTATTACCAGGTGTAAAGAGAGACATTTCAAAATGATAAAGGAGTCAATCCATCAAGAAAACAAAATAATTCTAGATATGTATAAACACCTAAAATCAAAGCTTTGAAATATATGGAGCAAAAACTGATAGAATTGAAAACAGAAATGAAATCCATAGTCAGATTTGGTGATTACAACACTCCTACCTCAGTAATGGATAGAAAATGTAGACAAGTAAATTAAATGGGATTGGGAATTTAACAAATGGATCTAGAGTAAATGAATATTCATACATTTACTCAGCCATCAATCTTATCTTTGTATATATCCTTTTGCTACTTTTAAGAATTTACTTTGTTTTTTATCATTTTGAATATGAAGTGTCTAGCTGTGTGTTTTTTAAAATATATATCCTGCTTCAGATTTATTGAGGTTATTGGAGCTATGAATTGATCTGTTTCATCGGTTTTAGAAAACTGTTGTTCATAATCTCATGAGATACCTGTCCTACTTTTTCTCTCCTCCCTTTCTGCAACTCTGGTTCCACATAGGTTAGACCCTTTGATGTTGTCCCACAGATGATTTCCCATCTTCTTTATCCCACTCCTTTGCTCTTTTTGGTTCAGTTTAGATAGTTTCAGTTGATCTGCATGTAGGTTCATCCATTATTTTTCCTTTGACTCCTGTTTGCTGATAATCCCATTAAATAAATTTCCATCTATAATATCATATTAAATTTTTAATTTTAATTTTTGTTGTTTCCATTTTTCTATTCTAATGACCTTCTTTCTTAAGCACATGTCCAGTTTTCCACTAGATCTTTTACAATATTTATTTTAAAGCCTCTCTCTGTTAGATCTACTATCTACCATCTTTGGACCTGCATCTTTTTTATCCTAACTCTCTTTTTTACATTTATTTCGCTTTTTCTTAATTCTTTGTGGGTCTCCTAATTGTTACTATATGTCAGATATGTGTAAATAACTGTAGATATGGCATTAAATAATTTCCCACCCTCCACCCTCCACCCCCAGAAAAGGTCACATACCTTCTCGAAGGCTGCTATTGTAGAAGTCTGAGTTATTCTACCTGTAGCTGAGCTGGGCCTGGGCTTTTCGTTTGTCTCGCTTAAACTTAGAACACCACTGGCTTCTAATGATTTGAGATCAGGATCAGGAACTTCTCTTCAGCTGGCTGAGGATCTGAGCACCATGGAGAGTCTGGAGATCTCTTTGTGGTTTACAGCCCACCTGCCAGCTGTTCAAACCATGAGAAATCTCTCTTTCTATTACATTCTGCCAGATTTGGGGTTTCTGGGGGAGTTTTTTTCTCTTTCAAAATGTTCCTGGATATCTGGTTTGGGGGAAGTTACTCTCTTTCTGCTGCTTTGTTCAGCCTCTAGAGACCTCTCCATGCTGTGAAGGCTTGGAGGGGAGCCCTGGAAGGAAATCTCTGTCTCTCGCCCGATCTCCAGCCTTCAGCACCTCTCTGCCTTCTATTCCTTCTCTGCTCAGTCTTCGTCATCCATTGCCTCATATGTGCTGTGAGCTTGAAATGGCTCAGGAGGGTTTCTCCATTCTCACCCTGAACATTGGTGGTATGTGCAGATTCATTCTGTGGCTGAGGTTCCTTGGGGTTCCAAATCTTCACATCAGCTTATGCTACCATTGTAACTTAATTAAACTTTGAGATGCTTTCTCCTTATTCTTTGATGGGAATTCTTCCTCCTCTTGCCAGGCATCATAGATGAAAGCAACAGAGGCATTTTTTGCTTTTAGGAGGACATAGTACTATCAGGAATTTAGGTCATTTAGGTTTTTATCATCCTCAGATTTCTGAGATCTCTGATTGTATCAACTATAATTGTGTAGTTTTTACAGTGTGTTCTTATTGTTACAGTGAGAGTGATGAATTCTCAGAACTTTTTGCAACTTAACTAGAATTCTATAATTCCATATTATCACTATTGCTTTTTAATATTTTATTATCTGGATGAGATATTGGCAAACAGTTGTCAGCAGGCTAGAACTAGCTGTGTGTTTCTGTAGCCTGGGAGCTAAGAATAGTTCTTGAATTTTTAAGTGGTCGGAGGAGGAGAAGGAGCTGTTGTCAGAGGCCTATGGCCTACAAAGCCTAAAAACTTAGTATCTGGCCCCTAGGAGAAATGCTCACTGACCCTTGACCTAGACTGTGCCAATGTCTATGCCATAGGATTGTTTTATCTTTTCTGTGAGAAAGAAGAATGCAGGCAGATCTCAGAGATATTGTGGGTTCAGTTCCAGACCATTGCAATAAAGCTTGCAATATTGCAATAAAGCAAATCACATGAATTTTTTGGTTTCCCAGTACATATCAAAGTTATTTTTGTACTATGCTGTAATCTACTCAGTGTGCACTAGTGTTATGCCTAAAAAAAAGTATATACCTTAATTAAAAAGTACTTTTTTGCTAAAAAATGCTCATCATCATCTGAGTGTGTTGGAAAAATGGTGCTGATAGACTTGCTCGATGCAGGGTTGCCGCGAACCTTCAACGTGTCAAAAACACAGTACCTGTGAAGTGTAGTAAAGTGAAGTGCCCAGCCTGTATTCATTTTGTAACATGGCTGCATATAGGGAGCAGAGAAAGCTGTGTAGGAGGAGAAGGTAGGGAACATGGGAGTGGGGTGAGATGGGGCAGGCCACCTGTGCTGCCCTTGGAACGGCTCCCCTGTGGCTTTGATTCGAAGACGCATGTAAAGGTGTACGATCTCTTTGACATGATTTTCCGAAACAATCTTTCTGGTATTTGTTGGGGGATATAGTTATATATCCTAATGTTGTTATATTTGGGGAACGCTTTATCTATCATTTAAGAAATTATTCCTAAAAACCTCTTTTTAAATTTTTTAATTTTTAAATTACATTTTATTGTTTTTGTTTTGTTTTGTTTGTTTTGTTTTGTCTAGTACCAACGGTGCTACACACAGAATTAACTCTGTGTGAACTCTCTGAAGTCACTGTCAGCATCACTAAATGACTTCATGTCTGGGCTGACCAGAACAGCCATTGTGATATCTATGCTGTGGAGATGGGGTCCTGACAAACACGATGCCCCTTTATCTAAAGCCATCTGAAGCCCTTTTCCTGTCCTGCTATCTCCGCTCCAGATGGCCAGGTGATGACTGCTGAAAATAGCAATGGCAGAAACAGGGTCATTGTCATCATGGTTAGGGACACATCATTTATTTTTTATTTTCTGTCTTAGTAATTTCTTTTATTTTTCAATTACAGTTGACATACAATATTATATTACTTTCAGGTGTACAACATAGTGATTAGACATTTATATAACTTACCGAGTGACCATCCCGATAAATCTAGTAGCCGTCTGATACCACACATAGTTATTACAGTGTTAGTGACTGTACTTCGCATGCCCATGACT
>NW_006439568.1:2284425-2327538 GCF_000325575.1 Pteropus alecto | reverse complement strand
CCTTTTCCTCCAACCCCCTCTCTCATCAGGCAACCATCAAAATGCTCTCTGTATCTATGGGTTTGTTTCTATTTGTTTTGTTCCTTTATTTTGTTTTTTAGATTCCACATATATAAGTGAAATCATATGGTGTTTATTTTCTCCGTCTGATTTATTTCACTCAGCATAATATAGAGGCAGATCATTTAAACATGTTAAAGGGAAGTTTGAAATTTATCATTCCATTTTCCTCCCACACCCTTTTTTTTCTTTTCTGTTTATAAATTATCTTTGCTTAATGTCCACATATTTTGCTAGGTTTAAGGAAGTTAGAAGACCATCTTTTCTCAGGCCTGTGTGCCAGGTCATCAATCTGTGAACTTCCGATGAGCATTTATTGAGTGCTAGGACTTGTGGGGATTGTCGCCTTTAAAACCGTCTAATAATTCTTATTGCTATAACGACTATTTATGTCCCTCTTTTTATACAGTCCTCACCACAACCATATGAGCCCTTCGTCATTATTGCCATCATGATCATTATCATCATTAATTCTATTTTATAGATCAGGAAACTGAGACAGAGAGAGGTTCAGTAAATGGTCATGTATCGCGTAGCTAGGTGTGTAGAGCTGGGGCTCTAACCAGGCCATCAGATTCTGGATGTTGGATTCAGGATTCCAGTCTCCAGCCTCCGCACCACAGCTGTTTCCCAAACCCATAGCTTCCTCTTGGGCCTAATTTTTGTGAATTAAATGATAGGATCCCCACCATCACTTTTTATAGACTGTTAGTGTACTGGTGCTCTTAGAACAGCTGTCTGTATTCTGGCATGATTGTGGGCGTCAGTTATCTAACATCTGTCTTTCAGAGTTTCCAAGAATTTCTCTTTGTCAGTGCCATTGAATTTAAAGCCATGGAGATTAGAGCCCAAAGATATCCTTAGAATACTGGGGGAAGAAAATTTTCTATATAACTCCCAGTATTATTACTGCTCTAATATAGCACATAAACCAATGACTTGATCACTAGAAAATGTTCCAATAATATGAGGAAATCATTGAATACCAGGGATCAGAGTCTGCTTGGATATCTCATCATAAACCATTGATTTGTGGAGGAGTAGTCTGAAGTTCAGAGTGGTTAGGTCATATATTCAAAATAATTTACTTGTTCCTGGTAAGACACCCTTATTTCCTAACTCAAAGCCTAGTATTCTTTCTATAACACTGCACTGAGATACTGTAGAATCTACATTGTAATTTGTATAGACACATTGTGTACATTGTGATTTATATAGATACAACCATATTCATTCAGCATTTGTTAAAAAAAAAAGAAATTTTTCATTTAAAAATGGAAAATAATGTCACCTTGACTTAACTCCACAAGCATATCCTAGAGTGAGCGTAGCTGTGATTTAGAGTCTGCCCTTCCCTCTTGTAATCTCAAGTCTTAAGGCCCACTTGGTTTCTCATTGTAACCATCATCTGCCTCTTGGTGCCATTCTGGTGTCTTACAATTTGCATTTTTGGGGTACAGAGCCAAGCCCAGTATTTCTTCGCTCAATCAAAGATGCGACAATCTCTTAAAAAATTGTGGGGAAAAAATGGTTTTGTTGGGTATAATAGAACTGAGGATTGTAGGTATACTGGTTCCCAAAGTTCTGAATGGATTTTCGAGGGGAATTAATGCTGATGAGTTCTTCCTTTGCATTGATTCTGGAATGCAGTCTTTACTTCCCCCCCATTCTACAATCCTGGTAGGATGGGAGTCCATCATCTTATTAACGATAGTCCCTGTTTTTCAGCAGAGAATGATTCAATTCTCAGAATGAAAATATATTTATTAAATATTTAAGCTCTTATTTAAGTGTTTTCACCTTTTAGATAATACTTTCTTCCTATAGTCATAACCGTCAGTTTAATTCATTTGGGAATTTATATCTACCTTGGCCTAATCTCTTTTTTAGATCTTTTGGTGATTAATATGTTTGTGGCTTATCTCCACACCTAGACTTTAAGTTAATTGAGGATCAATTTCTTCTACCTTATTTTCATAGCGCCTTATATACACAAGGCATTGAATCAATACCTCCTTTTTTTGAACAAATGCCTGGGGATGCATCCCAATAGAAGTAATGTGATTAAACTCTCCTTATGTATCAGGATTCTGTTAAGTACTTTCTATATACCATTTCAAAAATGCTCAGGGTTAAGAAGAGGAAGGAACAACTCAAATCTGGAAACTGAGCCTGGGATTGGTTCAGTGAGTTGCCAAATGTGAGACCGCTAGCAAGTGTGGAGCGGGTCTCCAGTTCTGTACACCACGTGCAGGTAGGGTGCTCATGATTCATTCGCTGGTTGATATGCGCCACTGATGCTTGCTGAGAGCAGAGATCAGGCAAGCCTTCACACAAGCTGTTCCTTCTGCCTGGGACATCTTTTCTAGGCATTATTCATTTGTCAAGATCAAGGTTAAATGTCACCCCCTCTGTGGAACCATCCTCAAGCAAAATCTGATTTTGTCTCTACTGGGCTCGTGCTCTGTGCTTTGCAAATATGCACTATTTTCCATCACTCTACCATAGCCCTGTGAACCTTGGTGGTAAATATCTGTCTACACATCCGTTTTCTTTACTGAAGTGAAAATCCTTTAAGGATAAAGACTGTGTTCATCTGATCTCTGTCATCAACTCCAATAGGTGGTTAATTTAAATAATGTATCAGACTCACCCCTTTAGCATGTGAATTTCTTCTCGCGATCCCTTAAGGGAGGAAAAAAAAAAACAACACAGTTCCAACCTTCAACTGTTTGCCCACAAAATGCCTTACTGATGGATAGAATCTGAAGTCCTGTGCAGCACGAAAAATAGTTGTCTTTGGCGTGAACATTCAGAGGCTGAGAAGCCACATCGCTACTGCTGTATCTCAGTATGTAGAGATATATTGGAGGCACACCAGTATATTGGAAATATATCTATATATCTCCCTCTATGCTGGCTATTAATGGCTTCTATATTGCCTATAGAATAAAATCCAAACTCCTAACTCTACATTCAAGTAAAAAATAAGGAGATTCAATACATATTTCTCTCTAGTTGCATTTCTGCTCTACCCGTTCAGTATAGGGTGTTTCAGCCAAATCACACAACCCACTGTGCCTCAGGCTGTTCTTTCTCTACAATTTAGTTCTTGCTGTTTTCTCTACCTAGAACATTTTCTCTGTCTCTGACTGTTGAAATCCTCTCCGTTCTTCAAGGTCCTTTGCAAATTCCTCCTCCACAAACTCAGAGTTAATCATTCCTTCACTGTGTGACAGTTGTACATTAACTTTTCCTTGACATTTATCCTTCCCAACCCTTGCATTTTTGTGAGTGCACATGTGTATGCATTCTCTCCTTGAGAACAGGTGCTAAGTCTTGTTAATCTCTCTACTCTCAGAAGCAAACATGGTGAATGACACAGCATATGAACCCAAAACATGTTTGTTGAACTGAGTTAAATTGGATCATTAGGCCTTGAACAGTTGGTGAGTGGGACTTGTGTCTTTTAACCATTTCTAATACTGCCAGCTTCTGCATTGAGAGGCTGTGAGAAGAGTACAAGAGTCTCATGGACACCTGCAGTTTTGGTAGGAGGATTCTGGATCCTTCACTTTATCCAAGGGCCCTAATGAATACTCCCATGGAGAGCCCAAGATATAAACTTTCTGTTCTAGTCTATTGAGTGCCAGGGGCAGAATCATAGACTGACCAGCAATTCCAGAGCTTCTGCAGCAGGTGCAAACAAATGACCACACATTCTTGATTGGTGCAAAAGCAACACGACAGATTTCTAGAGAATGACCCTAACAAAGATGCTCTATTTGTTACCCAAAGCTTTTCAGTCCAATTAGGAAAGCTAGGCACTTTCTTCCTTTTCTTCTCCTATTACATTTATTCATAGTCTGAATTTGCCTGGGGGCTGTTACTATTGAGCCAAAGTGTCGCTCAGTAACACATGTGAAGTTTACCATTTAAAGAAAGGTGGGGGATGACAAATTCTGCCATTTCTGGGGGCCAAACAAGATGAAGTGGTTTTTTATTATAGCAAGAGAGAATTTGGTTAAAAGTAAGAGAGAACTGACAGATGATAAATTGTTTATGCTAAAAAGCATGGAAAAGGAGCCCTAAGATTTATTATATCTAGAAATCTTTAAGCAATATCTAGCCATCTACCTGGTATGACTGCCAACATTATGAAGACATGGAAATAGACCAAGAATGGCTGTCTATTGGTCCTTATATATCAAAATAAAGTTATAGTTACATAATGAAATGGAAAAGAGTCATAATATCCTAATCTGTAAAATGGAGATGATAATTAAATTACCTTTCCCACAGGAAAAGTACCTTTTTTATGCAATATTCTTAGTGCACTGCCAGACACAGAGTAAGCAGTTAATAAATGATACTTTCAGGTGTGAAGATGAAGATGAAGATGAAGATGATGGTGATGGTGATGGTGATGATGACGATGATGATGATGAATGGAAAAGATGACTATGAATATGATTGATTTCTAAGGGAGACAGCTAGGGTCTCCTGTGGAAACATTAGACTTAAGATGCAAAAGACCTGATTGGATCTGACTCTGAATTCACTAGCCACATGATTTCAGGAAGTTACTGAATTTCTTGTGGCTTTGGTTTTCTTCATCTGTGATGTTGGGATGACATTACATCTCTCTTACAAGTCTGTTATGAAAATTAAATGATAGAGAGTATGAACGTTCATAGCCCAAGGTTTGGTAAGTTCTAAACACCTCCAAGTTAGAAATGATGGATGGGGATTTGAATTTTCTTAATAAATAAGTAAAATGATAAATAAAGCAGTCAACCTAAGCTCATGCGTTCCACTAGTAGCCCAAAACACAATGGCAGTCCCATATCTAGACCAAGACACCAGTCACTTCATGATGTATTTTGACAAATACTAGGAAGGTCTTTTCATGTCATTCTGAAATTCCATTCATAGCAGTTTTCCATATTTCATCGACCCTCTCTCCATGACCTTTTGAATAAAATGCAAAGTATCTTATTAAGGGTTAATATTAAATTCTTAGTGCCTTAGAAAGGAGAGGAGGATTACTTTAATGAGCAATTATTGATCATCTCTTTAGGTTCCAACCCCTGATCTAAGGAGAAATTCCTGGTTGCTCTCAAAATTCAGACCATGCACTGGTGTTCTGGAGAATTCGAAGAGGTGGGGACAGTGAAAACAGCAGCAGCTTTTCAGAGCGGCAGTCCTCCTTCTATGAAATGAATGCAGATCAATGGTTGTGAGTGAGACAGAAGGGTTTTACACACTGAAGCCCCCTGGGAATCCCTAATATCTACAGGCATATGACACATTTAATACTTGCTAATGCTAACTTAACAGAAGATTAAGAGCAATTGTCCTCTATTTCAGATATTTCTGAGAGTGCTAGCAAAGCGAGAATATGCGGCAAAGCGATATTTCATAAAATTAGCTATCCCGAGGGAACTCTTAAAAATGTACATGCGTGGAAGCCTTTCTAACTGTGCGTGGCAGGCGATAGGAAACCATTGAACATCCCAGTGCTGAAGGTATTGAGATGTCCTGGCAAATCTATTTGCTATTGCAGCTGAACGCCCTGTCCTTTGATTCATGCTCAGGTGCCCGCCCACAGCAAGCTAAGAGATCCCATCGCTGGCATTTGGGACAAAGCAGTAGTTGTTTTCTTGCCCTGCTCCTTTTTGTACGATTCACTGCCCCCCACCTCCAAGTTGTTAGCTGCCCCTACCAAAGCCAAGCAGTGGGAATTAAAGAGAACATGGAAAAGAAAGAGGAGGGCAATTGCTGTGCCCAGATTCCAGCTTTTGTTCTCACCTCAGGCCCCACCTCATCTCAGGCTTACTTCAGTAACTTCAAGGAATTGGGCATAGGTGAAGCAGAGGTGGTGCTTGCTGATATGATCAAGAACTTGCCCTCCAAAGATGCTACTTAAGACCTGGGCTGCTCACAGTTCTGTTCTTGTAGATGAAGGGCATTTACATCGAAAAGCCTTTGACCTAAAGCAGAGGCTGAGGCTTTAGGGTCAGATCTTAACCTTGGGCGAGTTACATAATATCTCTGAGTTAAAGTTCCCTCATCGATTAAATGTGAATAATTACAGAACTTTCCTCACAGTTCCTTGGACAAAGTGGCTACTGAATTCTAGGCCCTCGATAAATGTTTGTTGAGTGAATGATTAAGTGGGGATTAAACGAGGTAATTCAGGTAAAGCACAGAACATGGTGCGTGGTACCAAGTAAATGCCCAAAGCTCGATGGCTGTTACTATTACTATAATAGTGCTTCAGTCCAGGTGGCTGTCTGGGCCTCTTCCTTCTGTTTCCTTGTCCCTTCCTTCTCATAGGAACTTTGCAGAGTGATTAAAAACTTAGTATACTCCAAAGCTGATTCTCTGGATTTGAATCCTGGCTCAACCAGCTAGCTGTGTGACCTGGAGCTAGTTATTTATTCTTTATCTGCCATTGTTTCTTTACATACATAATGAGGATAATAATATGTATTTCGTACAATTATGAAGATTAAATGAGTTTTTCCATGTGTTATGCTTAAAATAGTGCCTCACAGGTAATAAATACTCAGTGAAATGAATTTCTACTTTTTTAGTTCTGATTAGAATCTGTCCAAACACAAGGCAAGTGCTCCAAAGGTGTTCTCCTAGGCACGCAATCATGTAGCACTTCTCTTTACGAGCCTGTGATTTCGTCCCACTGGACTGTCACTTACTACAACAACTAAGTCTTGCTTCTTTCATTCTTCCCTACTGCTCCTAGCTTAGTGCTGAGACACCTTAATTATTGCTTTTACTTTAGAAAAGTGTGTGTCGTGGAATTGATATAAGATGAAATCATTTTAACTATGACATTTTAAATCTCACAGGACCCTAGCTATACTCGGAATTACTCTTTCTCATTTTTCAGGTGAGAAATTAGCCCAGAGAAGTTGGGACTTGCCCACAGACACCTGGTTAGTTAGTAACTGATTCTCAGAACCAGGTCTCTTGGCTTCTAGTACAGTACACCCGTTCACCCATTATTTAAACAAACATTCACAGCACGTGGGTCGTAAAACTGTCTTGAAAATGTAAAACTATGATCCTATGCTACACATTTTCCATCTTTGATTGCTGAGAGGTAAAAACCACCTCCTGCCAGGCATTCACCTAATCAAATAAGAAACGTGAATGAGCCCTGACCTGAGATTACCCTCTGCGTAGATTCTGTCTGGTCCGTGTCCAAAGGGAAATGCAGCAATAAAAGGAGAATTCACAATTGTTAAAAGAAATAGAATGGTATTATGGGATGCATCTTGGACTAGGCAGATAGAGCTGCTTCTAACACATTTCTCTCTGCCTTTCGTCAGGTCACTTCCCATCTCAAGGTCTTCCAAATGAAAACGTTAGAACTAACTGGTTCTAAGTCCTCTTCTCGTTCTACCATTCTGTGAGGCTGGCTATGATTTAATGCTAAGTAGATAGTCTGTGCAAAGTGTTTCATTTATTGTTACCTCATGCTCCAGCTACGAGGTTCTGCATTGCCAAAATTCTTCTCATACAATGCATCTCTTTGAGTGACACACGGGTGACTGTTAAATACAGCTGTAATGTGAGAATATGCGTTAAATTAGTGTAGAAACTATACGCCTCACAATTTCCAGATGTCAGAATCTCGTAATGTTGTCATTTTTTTTTGGTTCCTGTTCAGATATTCATGTAAATGGAAGGTAAATGGCTGGAGGAACCATCTCCCAACAGCACGTTCCTTTCCATTTGCTTCTACTGATTTGTTCCTGGGGGTTTACATACTCTCTGAGGGCTCACCACTGTCTCCCAGAATATCACAGCACTGTGGCAATGCCTCCCTTATGCATTGCCTCAAATATTGGCTCCTGTGTGACTGCGAACACTTGAAAATAAAGACAGCCTGGTGGCAGGTAGTATTTACCCAAATTAGAGAAATTAAACTCCGAACTGTTCAAGTTTCAAGCAATCAGTTCCAGTTGGTACACACTCAATTCCAACCTCAGGCATCTGAAGAGAAAATGTGATTTTGGCAGTGTGAGTTGCTGGTAGGGGTTTAAGTCCCAATCAACGTAAAATGTACATAAATGCCAACGCTGAATATTGATCAGGAGATTTTCTTTTGCCTACCTTCTATCAGCTGAGACATTTAAATGCTCTTTTTTTTTTTTTAATCAGAGGATAAGAAAAAAGATGCAAACAATTTAAGGAAAAGATTAAATCTCCTTTTTATGGTACAAAGAGGTTATAAAACCATGATGGGAAAGCTATAAATTATTCTACCTTTCAAATCATTGTTGCTTTAATCTTTTTACTAAAGATGATATCAAGTTCTTTTGTTATGGACATTTTGGAAGGAAATGTGCTTTTTCTTTTAACTCACGAGACTTGGCTAAGTTATACAACTCCAACAGACATGGTTCCTATATAGTCAACATATATGTTCATCAATTAGAATGGGATAGTGCCCTCTGGAGGTGTTCAGTGGGCCAGCCCTGACCAAATCTAGATGTGAACATGGGCTAAAAAGGAATGAGAGCCAACAAAGAATATAGTAGATTTAGACAATGTTATATATTTCAATCGTTATGAGAACCTCATGAAATATAATACACATGAGAAAAGTGAGGCTCAAAGAAATTAAGCAACTTGCTCTAGCAGTCAGTGCGGGCTAACTTCTGCGACGAACTACGCAGAGGTTCAATATTTCCACACGACAAAGTATCATTTCTCAGATCACAGTCTGATGGGATATTTGGCAGGTGGCCTTCCAAGTGGGAATGCAGGGACCCAGGTTCCTTCTATCTCATGGCTCCAACATCTTATGAACTCTGAGTCTTCCAGAGGATCATTCACATTAGGTCTGCAGATAGGAAAGAGAGAGCCTTATGAGTTTCCTGGAAAACTCTGGGTAGGACCAGGCTGGAAGGGGCTGGCCCAGATCACTCTACCCACATTCCATTGATCAGAATCAGTCATATGGGCTCATCTCACTGCAGGGGAATCCAGCAAACGTAGTCTGTCTGTGAAACCAGGAGGAAAAGGAAATGAGTCTAATGAACGCAGTGCATTGTCTTTGCCACCTGCCAGCAGAATTACTTAAAAAAAAACAGGGATCTCTTCTCTGTAGCTTCGAATCCTATGTTATTTCCATTGCACCAGCTTGTGAAATTCATCTTCTGAATTAATTTTGCCTAGTTACAAGGACAGGCAGCGGTACACATCGGTGCTTGAGACTAAAAATCATCCAGATGTTCCTAAAATGCCTCATTTTTGCCTATGTAGACACAAATTTGGATATTTGACTGAATTTTCCAGATTTCATTCATGGCTAACTCAGATGTAACCTAAGTTTCTTGGAGGTATTTGGTCTGGCTGTATTTATGATGTAAGATATAATCCTAGGAAGGTTTTTGTCCCTGCGAGTTTTTTCTTCTCTTTCTATCCTCATCTTTGAAACTTTAGCTACTTCTATTGTTTCAACTATAAACACCATGTGATTTCCCCACAACACATATTCTCGTCATCTTTTTCACCATCTCTACTGAGTTGAAAGGCTGATAATCCAACTGCCTACTGATCATCTCCTCGGGATCCCACATGCTCCTAAGCCCAACATGCATAACATGGAAATTTATTTATTTTCTCTCAAAACATGTCTGTTACCATTTTCCTAGTTACTTAGGCAATTGACTTGTGATTTCTCTGCATCGCTAGATCCAAGTTTTATGGGGTCTGAAACTTTAACAATTTTTTAAAATACAGCATTAAGAATACAAATTACATTTAAAAGTAAATTTTTAGAATGAGGAAAGTAATTAAAACAAATTAAAAATGCAAAATTCTGATAAACACTGTAGTCACACAATGCAGAAAAATATAGTCTTATGTTTTTAATTTCCTGACACATACCTGTGGTATATTTTCTTACATTTTTAGCTGCATAAAGAGAAAAATAAATATAACTTAGTATTATTTCTATCATGCGATCATTCTGTCATTTTTACCATTATTGATAGCAATTTGTTTTTGTTATCTATAGTTTATTGAAGTCTTTTTGACCACTTATCAATAATGTCATGTAAACTTTCAGAAATTTTTGTTGAATTTGAAAAAATATCTAAGTTCTTTCATGGAATTTTATATTTTCTTTTGAAGTGATTAATCTTAAATGTCCTTTGAATTAGCAACACTTGTTAACACTGGCAGGGGCCCTGCTAGGGCCTTAGAAGTGGTCTATGCAAGTGAGTGGCTGTGAATTATTTTTTTTTTCTTTTTTCTCTTCTATTCTTCAATTACAGTTGACATTCAGTATTACGTTATATTAGTTTCGGGTGTGCAGCATAGTGGTTGGACATTTATATAATATACAAAGTGATCCTTAAACATTTATTAACTTCATGGTTCCTCTACTCTTGTTACCTGTGTTCACTTTCACTTTCTTGTCCCACGATCAATTGCCAAAGTATTTTCAACACTTTCTTCATGGTAGATTTCTGTTTTCATCCACCAGCCTTTTAAAGACATTATTCCATTTTTAAAAAAATCTTCTTGTTTGCCAAATAAAGTCCAAAACCTTTTACCTGATTTTGAGGCCATGGCCCCAACTCATCTTTACCGTGTGATCTCCTACAATTTCACTGTAAAGGTTAGGACTTCATCTAAGCCAGGCTTACTAACATACCATTCATCCAATCTTGAACATGGTTCTTTCTTGTATTAGAAGGATAACATTATCAGCGTCTCACAAGTGTCTTGACCTTCCAGAAGAGAGAAGTAGCATTCCCAGTTATTGGAGAGCTCAGATATAGCTCCCTTTTCCCTCCACAGTCCTTAAAACTATGACATTCTAAGTATCGTACTTTGTTTGTTTCCACTTACTAGTTTACAAGCTACATGAAGGCGGAGATCTTTGGTTTACTTTGTTTATAGCTATGTCTCCGCAGCCTACAAGAGTGATATATAAAAATTTCTTGAAAATGCGGAAATGTTGGCCACATTTTGCTTGTGATTTCTTGAGAAATTATTTAAAACTTGAGTTTTCTCATCTGTAAATTAGCAATTATCATAGTAAACATTTCATACAATTATTTGTCAAGAGTTAGTAATTAAAATCAATTAAAGTTCTTGGCAGGGTGCCTGGCACATAGTAAATGTTCAATAAATATTATCTAGCCTTTCATTTTAATCAGAATCTTCACAAGGGAATGAAAAGAAAGTGTCAACATAGGATAATATGAGGAATTTAATAGTTTCCGTCCCAGAGGGACCTGATATTATCATTGTCTAGCCTGGTCCTTGAGTAACATACTTTGATTTTCTGAGCCTCAGTTTGATATATCTGCATAATGAGAATAACTGTGCCGCAGAGTTATGATGGAGATTAAATGAGGTCTTAAAAAAATTATGCAGTCCTATAAAATATCATTATTAGGACAAGTATTGGAGTATGGGGACTTTTCCTGGGCCCCTTACGGTCAGCTGTCTAGAGGTGCCTTCTGTGCTGTTTACACAGTGTAGAGAGGCCATTGAGAATCCCCGAAGAATTGTGCTGTGGAAGCAAAAAGTATTGTTTTAATTGTAAACTCTAAAGTGTTTTTACAGAATAACATCAATGAGTAACATTTCTAATTTTGGAGATAAAAAGAAATCTGAAGATAATAATTTGAGCTAATTTTACCAGACAAGAATTAGAGTTTAAATTTGTTTTATGCCTAGCCAACTTTACTCCTGATATAGTTTAGGGAGACTTTTTCCCCTTCTTATCAGTTTGTTTTAAGGGGTGGATAGAGAGCCTGTTTTCCTCTAGAGGAAGGACACATGCCAGTGCCAGAAGGTGAATGAAGCCAGCTTGACTAGAGGTTTTAGAGTCTTTGAAACATAGCCAAGGCCAGATCAGAACCAGAATAAGAATTTCTCCAAGCTGCGACAGACAATAAAAATCCAGAATAGAAACCACCATTTTGATGCAAAGAGGAAAGCAAACATGATTAGCACAGAAGCCATTCTGAAGGGAGGGAGGTGAAGTGTGGAAACGATCTTGGTATGTGGTGCCCTGATTCCATATTAGGCCTCAGGGTTAGTCATGTAGCAGCCAATAGCTATGATGAGACCCCATGAAGGGAAGCTGGCCAAAACCTTGTATTATTTTTTTAAATAACTACCTCTTAAAAAGTTTTTTTTCTGTTTTTAAAATTCAGTTGGCATACAATATTATACCAGTTTCAGGTGTACAGAGTGATTAGATATTTATATACCTTACGAAGTGATCAGCCCGATAAGTCTAGTCCCCATTTGACACCGTGCATATTTATTAGAATACTGTTGACGACACTCCTCATGCTTTACTTTACATCCTCATGACTATTTTATAACTACTAATTTGTACTTCTTAATCCATTCCCCTTTTTCACTCGCCCCCCAACTCCCCTTCCATCAGGCAACCATCTCTGTATCTGTCTGTGAGTTTGTTTCTGTTTTGTTTGCTCATTTATTTTGTTCTTTAGAGTCCACATGTAACTGGAATCATATGATGTTTGTCCTTCTCTAACTTACTCCACTCAGCACAATACCCTCTAGGTCCATCCATATTGTTGCAGGTGGTAAGGTTTCATTCTTTTTTATAGCTGTGTAATATTCCACTGTATATATGTACCACCTCTTCTTTATCCATTCATCCATTGATGAATATCCAGGTTGCTTCCATATCTTTGCTATTATAAATAATACTGCAATAAACATGGATTTCCATGTTCCTTCAATGCTACGATGCAGGTTTTGCAATTCCTATTCTATGCATGAGAAATCTAAGACTCTTAGCTCAAGTGCTAACAAGGTATTCTGTCCAAGCCCTCAAGAGGATGTTGTAGACTGAGAGGTATCTCTGTCATTTGGGAGTGGAGGTGGGGGGCCTCAAAAGGGGAAAAGAAACATTTGAAGAAGATTCATTTCCCCACTACCACCCCGCTGAATGATTGTTTCTGGGTTTTCGCTTCTCTGAAGGAAATTTAGGAGTTCCTTCTCACTGAACTTTTATTTTCCATTCCTCCCATCCCCACCCTCCATCTCTCTATCACAGTAGTGGCTCAAGACAGTTCTGGAACAACAAGAAAAATTTTAGAGAGCTAGTCCTTCATAAAGAAAGCTTTCTCTGTAAATGAAGCAAGTGGAACTAGTGAATTTGATTACTAAATAAATCACTCGAGAGGGTCACTTGAATCCTTTGCTTGCCAGCTTTCTGGTTTATTTAGAAGCTAGCTATATTTCAAGAGGTCCATTGTTTATGAGAAATTTCATAAGACTACAGGACCTGGAAAGGATATGAGGTGTCATCTAAATAAGCCTCTGTGGCTGACAGATGAGGAAATTGAGGCCCAGGGAAGGAAGGAAACTTCCTGAGCTTCACACACCGGCTTCAGTGGCAGAGCCCAAAAGTAGCGTTTTTCACATTATTGTTCACCATTTCCTCTCCTTTCCCTGGACCGAACTCTTTGTATCTCCCAAATATATTTTCTCAAAACTCTTTAATTTGACTTGAAACACATAGTAAACTTGAAATCTCAAATAGTCCTACTTTTCATGTTCTTGTTTTGTTTGTTTTGATTTGCCTAACACTTCCTCATCCATAGTACTAGACCAAACATCATCTCCTTCAGAGAAACTTATCTCTTACATACTCCCTCAATAGTCCCTGTTTATCAACCTCACAACCTGATTTTGTTATGTCCGTGTGTGTCTGCCTTTCCTGGAAGGAAAAGACCATTTCTACTTTGTTCATCACTGTATTCCTTGTCTTTGGCACCCTGACTGGCATACAGGTGGAGGGTCAAAAATGTTGTATGGAGGGATGGATAGATGGATGGATGGATGGATGGATGGATAGATGGATGGATGGATAGATGGATGGATGGACGGACGGACGGAAGAATGGACAGACAGACGGTCAGACAGATGGATGGATGATGGGTGCATAAATGTATGCATGTTTGCATGGAAGAATATGTAGATTCTTTCTTGAATATGTACGGAATTACCTAAAAACCTCTCTAAAGTCTCAGATAACATGAATTCTTTTGTGTGTCCTGCAACATTGTTTCATAATATTCTTTGTTATTGATTCAGCACATGGTCCTCTGATGTTTCTAAGAATAGGAAAAGAAGACAAGATTTGATGTAGTAGCAGATAGAAATCAAATGCCTCTTCACTGCGAGTTTCCGACTCACTATAAATATTTCCTAAAAACTTTTTTCAGTTTCTGTGTATGTGTTTGTCTGTTCATGTCTGTGTATGTGTCTATACTCATTGACTTAACCCCTTTGACCAAGAGGATAGAAGGAAAACTGTACAGGAGTCACAATAGCCCCTTAGTCAGAAAGGTAAAGTGCCTTCATGTGAACATATACTATTATACGGGCAGCCAATCATATCTGGACAAGTCCAAGTGGCTGCTTTGGTTAAATAACGCCTTAATTTAAAATCTCTGCTGTCGAGATATCTATGTGATGTATACAGTGGCTCAGTCTTGCCTACGTTTCAATTCTGAGGCATGGAAGAAAGGATGTTTCTGGGTTCTTTGAGTGAAAGAATAGTAATAGACATTGCATTTTGGCTTTTAAATTTACCATAATTTGATTTTCTTTCTTCTGTGCATCTTCTCCTTTGTAGTCTCATTAGCTCAGAAGGTCAAAGTTGAGATACCTGTCTAGACAGTCAAAATGTAGAACAATGAACCCATGACGAAAGCGAAGCATGATATTAATTGTACATTAAGCTTTATAGGTCTTTGAGTTATTCATCCCTCTGACAGCGGTAATAGGAATCTTGAGTGCTATTATGTTTCCTTCATGACAGAGATTATAAAAGGCGGGAGGAATTATACATGCTTCCACTCCATCTTATCAACACTCAGACGAGACGACAGGTATGCAAAATCACAATAGTTTCCAAAAGGTTTCACCTTCATACTTTTGCTTATTTAGTTCAATATAACAGACGTTTAATGAGCATCTATTAAGTACCGACATGGTACCTAGTACAGAGGATAGAGAAATGAATAAGTGGATACAGTCTTTGCAAATAAAAATAAGTAGAGGCATGTGTAGTCAGTTTACGTTTTAAGTTAAATTTGGGTTCTTCCTAGCAGGTGGATTCAGACAGTTCCAGTCCCCCTTAAGGAGTTTTTGTATGATGTTAAGAAAGTCAATTCACCCCTTTCAATTTTCTCACCTATAAATGAAGCCTATTTGAACCCAGATATTTTGTACTTCATGTATCTTAGAATATGAAGTTTGTTCTGTTGGAAGATATCTGCTAAAGATAGTACTGGGACCTAAAGTATGGGCTGAAAGAGCCTACAGTCATAGCAGCTAATCCACGCTCTTGAAGTAGCATGTGGGTAGGGTTTTTCTTCACAGTATCATGGAAGAAGCATTCTTTACGTTATCACCATTTCATGATGATACAAAGAGATTCCTACAAATAACCTACAAAGAGATTCCACCATAAGGCTTATGTCAAACACTTTTATCCCATTCTTTGAGGACGCACTTGGGTGGGTAGGAGAGCAAATCAGTTACAGCACATGAGTAGCTGATGAAAACATGCCTTGTCTCTTGAATGGGTGTGAGTTTTTGTTTGTTTGTTTGTTTTATAGTAAATTAGGACAATGTGTGGTCAGTTTTAGGGAAGTTAAAATACTAGATGTTTTCTTAATAGGTACCAAGTGAATCATTATAATGAATGGGTTCATTTTTCAATTGCTTTAGACAATCACATTGAATACTCTTAACTATCCATTAATGATGATCAGATTCTATACATGAGAGATTGCAAGTGTAACACTTGCAGCTTAACTATTAAGAATCTATGTATGATGCTTATATATCTGATTTCACTCTGTGGAGGTTAAAGTTACAAGATACAATGGTTGTATGACCATCTAATATTCAAAAAAGCATGTTTATGATTCTTATCTCAAGGCTTTGTGGGAAGACATTTTCTTCCTGCTTACTGAACAAAAACACATTTCCTATAACTCCCTGTATATTTAGATTCTGTATTATTACACGAGAAGATTAGCCAGAGAAGCAGTGGGTTCGGTAGACAGAGAATGGGCTTCAGAGTCAGATAGGCCTGTGCACGAATTCCAGCTCAGTTGCTTAGTAACTGAGTGAACTGGGTAAGTCTTTTAACAGCTCTGAGGCACTTTTCTCACTTGTAGGATAAGCACATCGCTAGTACCTACCTCTCTGGGTTTTGGGGAGGGTTAAACGAAATGTTGTTTGTGAATGTGTCATGAAGGGTAATAAATTAGAAATTCTAACAAATGAGTAACAGAGGAAAGTTTCCAAATGAGCCGGTAGTGTAAGATTTATTCATAACTTCATAAGCAGATAATAAATATCCTTTTATTTATTAAGACAATGGTACAACGTGAAACTAATATAAAATAATATTGAATGTCAACTCTAATTGAAAATAAAAAATTTGAAAGAATATGGTACAGACATCAACTGTTGATCTCGCCCCAGTGAGATTTGCATTTTATTAGAAGTGATTTCTGTTCTTATTGTCTTCAGTTGGATTGCAAAGCATAAAGATAGAATCCCTTGATTTTTCGGCCTTTACCTTCATCTTCCTTTTTAAAGACCTGAGTGAAAGACTGAAGGTATACATATGTTTTTTTCCTTCATCTGATTCCTAAAAATTTCACCCAGGTGATATAATCCAGCCTCTCTCACAATTCTAAAGCTATTATATAAATGGTAAAGCAGTTGGTGTTCCTCCAAGCATAATCCAGTGGTGGTGACCATAAATAGCCATTTGTTGCCAGTTCATGAAATAAGTACACAAATTGATAGTGTCTAGAAACTTTATAGCAATTTGACAGAGTAGTTTGTTTCTGTTGAATCTAGTAATCCAAATTTTTAAATTTGTATTTTAATATCATTTTAATTTTTCTAGTAATTAATTTTCTTCTACTTTATAAAACCATAATAGATTGAAAATTATTTTTAAAAGCTGAATCCTTCAGCTCAGACAACAAGAAAAGCCCCGATGTAAAATAAAATTGACATGTTATTTGTTATTCGAACTTTCTGTTATCGAACTTCTCAAATTACATCCTTTCCTGTTCAAAATACTGTGTGTGGAACTCTTGTGTAAATTAGGTAAAAATCTTATGATACTCCCAATTTCTGTTTCAACAAAAATAGATGAAGAATATCAATACTGTCAACTCCCTGAGGTTGGCACTGGGCTGGGTGTCCCGGGGAATACCAGCTTGGGTAAGGAAGTGAGGAAACTCACAGAGCTTACAAGGTTGTAGGGGAGATAAGATATGCCCACGATTAACCATCACAGGAAGCAGAGAGTGGTTAATTCCAAAAGCGAGAGATGGATAAAGTTAGAGGAAACGTCATATATGAGAACTCTTACTTCCAGTTAGGAGGGAAAGAATAGAGAAAGGTCAGTGAAGATAGGGTGAACTTCACCAGGGGCCACAGTCAAAAGGAGGACTCTGATCCCTTTTAAAAGTGAACAGTGTAAACACTGAACCTAAGTATGTACCTATGTACGAAATACATCACTGGACTGGTTACGTTTCACTGTAGAATGTGACAGTTGAAAGGAATCTAAGGAATTGTTTAGTTTAAGTTTCATATTTCATGGAAGTGTATAACATGGTCCAGACCAGGCAAGTGATTTGTTGAAAGTCAAATGAGAAAATGCATGTGAGGCATCCAGCAGGTAAAAGTGAGCTATGTCTACCTTACCATTATCTAGTCCATGCCCACCGGATTGATTTTCATGTTTTGAAGTTGGCTGTAAGGTGGCTATTAGTGTTTAATGGAACATGTAAAACAAAACAAAACAAAACAGAAAGCATTGCAGGTTATTTTCAAGGCAGCATGATATAGTAGAAAAAATGGAATTGGGTTCAAAATCTGATCCACCAAGTTTGGACACATTAATCGACCCACCTGAGCCTCAGTTTTCTCATGTCTGGAGTGGGTATTATAATTAGAGTTGGCAAGAGATTAAAATAAAAAATGTATACTTAAGGACATAACACAGGACCCAATGTGAAGTAAACCCTGAATATGTGTGATTCTCTTCACCAAGCTCATCAGCAAGTCAGCAGAACAGTCAGGTCTAAAAAGCACCCAAGTCTCCACATTCCTAATCAAGTAGTCTTTCCCCCATACCACGCTGCTTCTCTTTTGCCACCTGCCTGTTGGCTGAGTTTGCCACTTTGCTGTGTTTGTTTCAGTGTTGTAGAAGCACATTCTCAAGCTGTGAACACCAGCCCCTAGCCAGCATAGGAGTTTTGGGAACAGGACCACACACCTCCAGGAACTAGCTTATTTCCTGCAAGACGTTTAAGTCTCCAGTTTTTTGTTACCGGAAAATGAGGGTAAGGCTTGTTCAGCATGAATTCAACACTTCGCCCGGTTGCCCACTAGGCGTAAAAGTATGGTTCTCTTAAACCAAGAGAGCTGAAAGATTAGAGACCACTGTCTGGAAATAAAAGGTAGGCTCTCAGCAACCCCGAAAGCATTGCTTTAGTTGCATCCTTCATTTTGGTCCTGATTATGATACTCGCCAGAAGTTTTGCTTGCCACTTACCTTATAGTTACAACATGTAGACATTTTTCAAAGATGCTATAGAGGAAATGGCCTGATAACAATTTGGAAGCCTTAAAACACTCCTGAGGGGAAGAGAGGACGCAGCTCACAATACCATGCGAGAAGCTTACACCACCCTTTCTGAGTCCCTGTTCAGGGCAAGGGTAGAGTAGAAAGAAGGTGGACTTAATGTTGTTATTGGCATGTGCTTTGCATACCATGCATTATAGTTAACCTTTCTCTTAGTGTTGACTCCACGACTCCTGCCTTTCACTGAGCCACGTCACCACCTTTAGGCATGTGTGTCGATTGAGTACAACAGCTGGGAATGTTGTTGGGTATTTCATGATGCTGTTTAATGTTCAAAGTCATCCTTTGAACCTTACATTGAACCCTTGAGGGTGAAACCTTGAGAAGGTTCGTTTATGTGGTAGCTTCCTCTCATTCTCTTCACTATTGTTGGCAACAGCATCTATTATCCTGGGAAGCCATTCCTAGTCAGGTGGGATATCCTGTTATGTGCCCGAATGCTGTCTTTATAATTTAACACTGACCACAAATAGAAAGGGAAGGAAATGAATATTTATTGAGAGCTTAATTAGCATCAGGCCCTCAACATACACTATCTCATTTAGTCTTCACAGTAAAAGGACAAAGTAGAGATTTGTATTCTCATTTTAATTATAAGAGAATTAAGGTATAACACATTAATGCAATTTGCCCAAGGTCACTTAGCTAATAAATGACCAAGCTAGGAGTAGAATCCATGTTCCAAAGTTGAGTTTTCTACTTCATCATGCTGAACCCTAAGAATGATTACTTCCAGGTAGCAGAAAACATGAATAAGTTCACCTTTTTCCTCATTCGTCATATATTTACATATATGTTAATAACCACATGTTTATACATACTTATACTGGTTTAGGATCTGAAGATACAGCAGTAAAATAGATATAGCTCCTGCCCTCAAGGATTTTACAAATGAATATACATATATTCAAATATATAAGTAGGAAATTATATTCCAGGGGCAAAATTGATATAATGGGGGAAGTTTGAGGTCATAGGACAATACACAGAAGAGGCAATCAATTCAGGGTTAGGAAATATTTGGAAAGAACTGATGTCTTAACAGAAATCCTTAGGAATGGAAGGAGATAAAATGGAGATGAGGTTTGACGTAAGAATACAAACGTCTAGAAATGAGAGAACCCTTTGGGGAGAAGTAAAAATTGATCTACATAAATTGTATGGGAAAAACTGTTTCCCAGCACATCACTGCCTCATGCCACTCTAAGCCCTTAACATACCAGGTGCCGGGGGATAAAGATGAATAAGCCATGATGCGTCTCCTGGGAGGAGTTAACAGTTAGAAATAACTAAGAGGTAGTGGGTGCTAGAGTGAAGAAAGAAAAGCTAATCCATAAAGTTGGGGGAAGGGGGAAGTAAAGTCAGAGAAGATAACAGAAAGTCTCTGAAGAATGAATTGAGTTTTGAAGGTCAAGATCGAGCAGGGATCCAGTAGGAAGGGGGCCAGAAATTTGCATTCCAGACAGAGGACATGGTATTTTCAATGGAGAGGATGCTTGTCTTGGAGATTTGCGAGGAACTCATTAGTCATCTCCTTTTCTGGATTTATTTGAATACATCCTTCACTAAGTGACAAGAGGATACAAGATGACATCAGGGTGTTTTTACTAGAAGTTATAATTCCAGTCCATTGAATGTTCCTTGTTGACAGGAAGTGGGTACAAAAAGAATCTTGAGGAAAATAAACTTTTAAAGGAAATAGGTTGTCTGGCTTCAGCAGCACTGGACTTGCAGTCAATTATCATCAGATTCTAGACTGCATAAAAGTCAAGGAATTTGTCTACTTATCTTATTCATTTCTGCATTTCCAAACCCCAGCTCGGTGTCTGACTCATAGAAGATATTCAAAATATTTATTAAATAAGTAAAAAGTAAGAGGTACTTCAACCTTGCTGAGGTTCAATTCTGGAACAATCAGGATCACAACATATCGTTAAGCATATACCTGGACTCTGCTTGGATTTGAATTCTGCTGTTCCACATACCCCCTGTTTTCCTTTTGGATAAATTGCTTAACTTCTAAGGGACACTGGGCAATCATCTGGAAAGTGGGGTTCACAGTAGCTCCTCAGAGGAATGGTGAAAATGAAATGAAACGGGCCTATACGTGACTTAGAATAGGGTTAGGCACATAGGAAGTTCTTAGTAAATATTAACTAACATGATAATTGTTAAAAGATAATTTTCCCAAAGATTGTCAAATCACGACTCTCATACAGATATAAACACATATTAAAGATCTCGTTTAATGCATTAATGAGGGAATTAGTGAGATGTTAACAACCATTTCACAGGAGATTTCAAAAAACAAACCCACTTATAGATCAGATGTTAAAAGGAACGTGCAAATGGAGGAAAATTTAGTCTTTTCTACAGTGGGGGAAGGAAAGCAATTAGACTTTCACTGGACATAATTGACCAAACTTACATGTGTATGGACGGGTTTTGCATTGCTACCAATTATCTATAACTGGTTTGCATTGCTACCAGTTATCTATAATACACAGAGCTGTAAAATAATTCCCGGAGAAGCAAAATTAGATAACTTAGACTAATGTGCTATCCATATTGCATAGTTTTCCATCAAGATAGAAAAATTTTTATATTATCATTATTATTAATTGTTTAAAACTATTAACATGAGAGTCATATGAGATCATATAATATGTTATATAAAGAGAAATGATTCTTTCTCATCTTTTTTTTTTTTTTTTTACTTTTGATACAGGTCCTTCTAGGGTTTTTTTGTAATATTATTCCTTTTTAGCATATATTTAGAAGTTATTAATGTACTTCATTTTCAAAATGGTAATGCATTGATTATAAAGATATTGCATATTCAGTGTAATAAAATCGCTCATTCAGAAAGGTATAAAGTAAAATCATCAGTAATCTACCAACTAAGAGTAATATTGTTAATACACATATATATATGTATTAATACATATTATATGTAGTGTTCAAGATCATACTACACAATGTGCTTTGTAATCTGATTTTTTCACACTTTACAATTTATCATGGTCATCTTTTCATGGTAATAAATATTAACATCTTTTTTTAAATGGATAAACGATACTCAAAAGTTCCTAAAGCTCTCTAAGATTTATAAATCTATAGGAGTACAGGTTGATTTTTTGGCCCTATAATGGGCATTTTCATTTATAAATAATCTGCAGGCATGAGAATTTGTATTTTGCCTGAGATTTAATCTGTGAGCCTGAGCAATTTCCATTCCACCTTTTTACCTGTCCATTACCTTGATGGGTGAAGGAAGTGTAGACTCATGAAAAGCTGGCCATAGGAGATGCCGCCGTTGGCCTTATGCAAGCTGAGAAACCTCTGAGTTCCTGATGCCCACTCAGCCAACTCCCAACAGGCATTGCAACCCTTCTGCACACCTGAGAGGAAATACTGACTTAAAGGTGAAGCTGGATAAACAGCAAGGGCAAAAATATGAGCGTGATCGCATTCAGTCTAAATGGGAGTTATTTCCAAGTGGGTTGGCCCCCTCTGTGCTATATGTCTGTCTCTTTCTCACACATGTCCTTCTCCAGCTGGCTCAAAAGCTTTTTGAGGAAAGAGTCAAGCTCTGATTCATCTCTCTGTCTCTTGTGACCATCAAAATGCTGACGCGATAGACACTCAATTAATGTTACTCGTATGAATGAGTAAAGGAATGAACAAGTATGGTCAAATAGATGTCCTAATGAGCCTGAGCAAGAGCTCCGTAACTGCCTATTACTCGTATGAATGAGTAAAGGAATGAACAAGTATAGTCAGTTTCCATTCATGCTTCATGTCCTAATGAGCCTGAGCAAGAGCTCCATAACTGCCTGGTTGAAGAAGCTTCCCTTCCTCTATCTGCAGCCCTGAAAGGGTATAACTACCAACCTATAACTACATCCCTCAGACTAGGAGGAAAATTCAACTTGATCTCTCCCATCTTCTATACCACCTTAATTTTCCACTCCCATTCAGCAGGGAAGTTTGATGGATTTGACTACCATACACCATCAATCCTGTCTCTCCCACCCACCTTGCTTACTCTACTCATGTTTACTCCCTTCTTGCCTCTCACTTTGACTCCAGGGTCACTGTTTTCAGGTCATTCTTTACCAGGGTCAAGGACAACTATTTGAAAACTCAAATCTTACCATATTGTTTCCTTAGTTAATATTTTATAAGTAATACTCATACTTGTAGCTATAGTTCTCAAATTTGCATCAGAATCCTCTGGGTAATGTGTTAAAACATGAATTGCTGTGACTGACTCTCATAACATTTGGTGTAATAAGTCTGGGATAGGGTCTATTAATTTGCATTTCTTAGTTTCCAGGTGATGTTGATCCTGCTGGTCTAGGGATATACTTTGAGAACACTAGCTGTGGTAATAAACCAGTTCTATAGTGAGAAATATACTGGGGATACTACAATATTTACACTATACCAAATATTAAACTACTTTTCTAGGTCCTTCTTCTACTGTTTCTACTTTCTCTTCTTCTCATTTCAGGCACACAACCAACAACTATTCTCCATGTATTCCCTATTCTTTCCTAGTTTTGCTTAATATGTAATGTTCCTCCTTATTAACTTTAATAAGTCAAAATTCTACTTGTACTTGAAAGACCAACATAAACAACCAAAAACTCTTCTTGAAAGAATCTTGGCCCATCTCTGAACTACCTCTTTTCCCAAACATCCAGGCAGAGTCAGAATCACAGGAAACTTTTTACACTTCATTCTGCCTCTTCTGTAAAACCCTAGATTACAGGTGTTTATTTCTATGCCAATATATTTAGCTCAATTATAAGCTCTGGAAGGCAGAAGTTTATTTTTCTTTCTTTTTCCTCCCTCCTTTCCTCCCTCCTTTCCTCCCTCCCTCCCTCCTTCCCACACATCCTTCCTTCCTTTCTTATTATCTTTCTATCTTTCAAGGAAATTCAAGAAAGAATGAGAATTTTGGAACTCTACGCCAATGATCCTGAGTTTGCAGCTTTTGTGAGAGAACATCAAATGTAAGTGTTAGGAACAGTGCCTCAGCTCAGGTTCTTCTTAGCAGTTTGCCTTAGAATAGTACCTCTAGTGTGAGCACATAATTCCTGCCCATGTGACATGGGTTCTGGTGATAACCAACATTTGCTGAGTTCTTTACAGTGAATATATTTTCACACAGATTACCTCATTTATTTCTCATAATGGCTTTATAAGTTGAAAGTTTTTTATTTAAGTTTTATAAATGAGGATATAAAGCCTCCGAGAGCTGAAGGGACTTACTCAAAAGCACAATGATAGCAAATGGCAGAGAAAATGTAAAACTTAGACACTGCATGTTTTGGCCTAGAGCTTCCTGGGCTCTGTCATATTTTCTCTCTTGTTACCATAAATATCACCCATGATTGAATGATATAAAGTATTTTTCATAGACAGTTTCTATGAAAAGCATTTGAGTAGCCACAAATCCTAACATTATTTTAACATATTCTTCCTTTTCCAAATCTATAGATACTTTTCACTGGACATTGAATTACACAAATCTCATTAAAGTGTATCTATTGCCTCTATCACGTTCATTTTACATATCATCCTATCTTTCCATTTGTTTTTCTCAGCATGCATGTCTGTAGTTTCTTCCTCTTTGTTCCTAGGACCCCTAACGAGACTTAGGTTACAAAAGTAAACTATCTTGTAAAGAGATCATGATAGGTATTGAGTGTTGCAGGTGGGATATTTGGTCCTACTGCTGCCCTTACAAAGGTGCTTCCTCATGGATGGGATCCAACAAGGCCAGATATCTTCACCCGGCTTTTAAAAGAGAAAATCCAGAGCAATTTATTCACCTTTATAGAAGAAATTGATGAAGGGTCAGGATAACACCCATGGCCCTGATTGAAGCCTCTGCTCCAGATCTGTTTTCTCTGATAGGTAGCCCCTCACTCATGGTTTCTCTTTGATAGGAAGGGATGAATTGACACCAAAGGAGATTGAGGAAGATACTTTTCTAATGCCATGTGCATGATAGAAACTCCTTTAAAAGTCTCTACACATCTGACTTGGCCCCTGGAAGATGCTGCTAACCTTACTAAATGCTGCCAGAGTAGTATTACCAAGAGTCTGTCTTTTAAACTAGGATGCCCCCTCATCCTGGCATCTCCAGCTAGCAGATGGCCTATAACTCCAGTAGTACCCAATAGAAAAAACATGACTGGTGTTTTTATCTCTCCTATGACCATTTATAAGCCCCCTCAGAGCCACCTGCCTGAATGTATTTCCCGAGTTAAAAATGCATCTCATCTAGGACAAGACATCCAAAGAAAGGATTCATGAAAGCCTAATTAGGGAGAGACAGATTGACTACATGCTTCAATTTCTTTTGGTAAATTGTCTGATATTAAAATGTACTAAAAAAAAAATCCATGTAACATATAAGATTTAAACGAGATCAATGAAATAAAAAGAAGTTCATATAGTCATTATAATCTTAAGAGGGATGTTCACTGAGGAAATGACATTGAAAAAATGTTAGGCACATCATCCATACAACATTTTCACATAGTCTCAGCATTTTCATCTATCAGTAGCCCAAGAAAATGTTAATAGACTACTTACTTTGGGATTCAGTAAAAGCATGGTCTTTGTAGAGTGGAATTTTTTAAAACGTAGCAAAGCACAGGAACAACTTTCCTGCAAAAAAATAAAATAGAAAGTATTGGTGATTTTAGGAGCATAGTTTGGCAATGTATTACAGTAAAAGTGCCTTTCAGTATATTCTTGCTTTTTCAATTAATTGTGCTTTGTTTTTTCATGGCAGAGAAGAGCTTTAATCAAAAGTCCTATTTTGGAACTGATTAGAAGTCTAAAGAAGATGGAAATCACTTCTTACTTATATCATATAATTAACTTGGAATTTGCACTCTGTTGGAAGAAGAGTATTCTATTAAAAACATTACATTTGGGGCACAAAATTTTTTTTTCTAGCTTAAAGTTTCAGAATGTAGTAAAAGATGTGACAATTTTTATACCAGAAAAAATTTTTTATACCTAAGCTGTATTTAAAGAAATTCAAAATTGTATGAGTTCTAGAAAGCATTTTATAAGAAAACGTTTTACAAGAAAATAGGCTCGGGAATTGGGGGTGCATTGCTGTCTGCTTCTGAATCTCCGAGGGCATCTCTTAATAACTGTGCCTCAGGTTTTCTAGGAGGAGAATGTGAGATTATTACAGAAGGCAAGCTTAGTAAGTAAATGTTTTGTAACATGTTTGTTATTGTCAGATGGAATGAGAAGCCTTTGAAGTAGTTTTAATATAATTTATAGTCATATATTCATCTAAATAAAATATTAAGTTTTGGGGATATTGAACTACTGAAGAAAGATATTGAACTACTGAAGAAAAAGAAACCTTTTGCTTCAGTATAGAGTTAGGCTTGTGCTTTATGCTTCTACCAAAGTTTTGGATTCCATGAGCATATTAACCATGATCACATTATTAAGTAATTTCGATATCCTATTTTTTTAAACTGGTAAGAAAATATGTACATATAAATTTTAGAGGATGCTGTTAGACTAAAGCTGCATTTAATTTTGGACAGGAAGGGAGTAGGGGTTGAGTCAAGGCCACAGTGCTGAGAATATATGCTTTGCTGACTGATGAGTGGATGAGTCAGAACTAATGGGTTCCCTGGCTCTGCTTCTGATATCTAAAGGTGTCCTAGACAAATCCTGGATTTTCTCTAGTTCCTGGTATTTTACTTTTAAACAGCACTTAACTACCTCACATAGTGTAGGTTAGATCATATGGATTACTTCTCCTTTGTGAGATAACTAAATTAATTCCTGCTTACAGGACATTTATTGCAATTAAATATCTTTTATTTTATGGGTAAGAAAAGTCCACATCTTATATAAATTTTTAATCGAAATAGATGTTTTCCTCTTTATCTCTAGTGTGTTTTTGAATGGGTAGCTTTGGAGGGGGACAAGGAGAGGGCCAAATAATCATTATTCATATTAAGTTGCTCATGCAAGTAGGTTATTATCAATACAGGTATTTTATGTTAAGATGTCTTCTTATTTGCCAAAAACAATCTGAAACATTTTGATTTTTGTCTGACCAGGCATAGATTGACCATAAGAGAAAATACTTGTTTCATTTTTTTTTCCTGAACTTGATGACTGCCAACTTTACTCATGAGTACACCAGTAACTAAATCTCTGGGCAAAGTGTATACCATAGTAAAGCTGTCTAAAGCCTTGAAGATATCTAGGTATTTTGCAAAGTGTGTATGGGTAACAGGTTGTGTGTGTGTGTGTGTGTGTGTGTGTGTGTGTGTGTGTGTGTGTGTGTGTGTGAAGGCAGTTCCCTTATCTCAGTATTTCTTTTCATTCTCTACTCATATAATAGATTCTCTATAACTTCAGCATAGGTACAAACTACTGTTGGGAAATTTTTTACTGGGCCCTTTTGAAAGATAATTGATAGTTATCTTTAAAGCATTATAAACGTTAACGACATTTGTCACTACTAAATGCTTAATTTTATTTGTAAAACTTTCGAAGATTTCTGATCGGCTTTTAAACTCCCCCTTTCCCACCTCGCCACCCAAACTTATTTGTGTTAGATAAAAAAGAAAATTTGTTTTATCAGGGATTAACCCTAGAATCCCTTTTGAATGTCTGCTTGCTGGCAGAGTTCTAGGAGACATAAAGGGATCTAGAGCAGGTCACCACATGGAACACTTAGAAGCACAAACTTAGCTGAAGGAGGATTGTTGTTTTCAAGAAGCCAAACAATGAAGTGGGAATTTGAGAATTCTGACATGAATGTCTCTGATTTCCTTTTGTATGACTTTTTCATGCAAGAACAAATCACTTAGCTCTACATGAATATCTACTCCATACTGATTAAATGGAAAAATAAGGAACTACTAAACTCAGGGAGAGACCTGGAGTCTCAGTCCAGGAATAAAGACTATTGCCCTACCTTTACTATAGCTGAACCACAGTGGAGAAGATCAGGAGCAGTTTCTATGCTGAAGATCCACAGATGTTCAAAGTAAAGGGCTAAAGGAGCTATCAGTCTGACAGGACAAACTAGCCAGAAAGAGCATACAGTATTATATTGGTTGTATTAGTTTTGGGTGTACAAGATAGTGATTTGACATTTTTATTCCTTGCAATGTGATCACCCTACTAATTCTAGTAATCATCTGTCATTGTGCGAACTCACCACAATATTATTGACTATATTCTGCTTCAGAGGATATTATGCTAAGTGATATAAGACTGGGTAAGGCAAATACTGTATGTTTTTACTTATACATACAGTATTTAAATCTAAAAAAAAAAAAATCTAAAAAAAAATCTAAAAAAAGAAGCAAAACAAACAAAACAAAACATAAACAGACTCATAGGTCTAGAAAAAGCTTCTTTTTAAAAGAGCTTTCCCTAAGGTAATTTAATGGCATGTAGTCATTGAAAAGTATTAGGCTAAACTCTCCTTTTCGGCTGTGTGATTGAGGAATGAAAAGTTCTGATTATTAAACATTCTCATTAACCTAGCAATATAATGTTCAAAAAGACTATCACCTTATTTGAAAATAATGAAATGCAATTAGCATTAAAAATGCATGGTAAATAACTCAAACTTTTTTTGATTCATAAGGTGCTTTAGAGTCTTGGAGATATGTATAGCCTTTATAATTGAGTATACATACATGGTTCTTATTTACATAGGTTCTAGATAAAAGGGAATTTATTTAATAAGTAGGACTCCATTTCTACTATAGCAATGTTTGAATGGTATTTGTTCACATTTATGTGCACATTTAAAGTCCCATTTACATCTTGTTCTCACCTCTTTTTTTCTTTTTTCTTCTGCAGTTTCTGGTCACCACGGGTTGGCTGCTCCCCACCTACCTCCCCTTTCTTGTTTTTACCACATAGTGAATCGTAATGTAGTTGAACAACCCTAACTTAATATTACTCTGACAAAAATATGGAAACTGCACAATTATTTTTTTGTAGGCTCTAAAACTATGTTGGCTCAAGTATGATACCTTTTTAGGCAGGTGTTATCATTGGGTCATTTCTGTGTTTTCAGTAATAGATATTTTGATATCTATTGGATGTGAATTGAATTTTTTTTTTTTTTGAAATGGAAGGGGAGGCAACATCTTTATTGCATAAGGAAAATAGCTCATTTAGGAGAATAACTTTACTAATTGAGATGTTTTAGCCAAGAAAAATATGGGTCAATTTTTTTTCCCTAAAATGTTTTTTAACAATTCTCAGTAGGAATGGGTGGGGCCAGCCTGCCTCGTTTACAATCCAGCTGCAATGAATCATGGATTCTAGCTCATTCTATTCTCAAGTGTATAATAAATGCAGGAAAAAGATGTAAAGGGCACAATCCTCAACTCAATTGCATTGTGTTCTATAACAGATTCTGGATGGAAGTGGGAAAGTGGGAGGGTACCCGAAAGTAATTGATAATGTAAAGAATCTGCCTGGAAATTTTCTTGAACCTTATACTACTAAGAGTTAATAAGGACACAGGTTAAACCACTCCCCTCGGCCACACAATTTACAGCTACAGACTAGATTAAATGATGTCTCATCCTGTCTCATCCCCCCACTTAATTTTTCTTTAGAGATTCAAGGCATAAATAGGAAAAAAAGTAACCACAATATTAGAGAATAAAGGTAAATTATTTATGTTTCAGGACTATGTGATGTTTCTGAAGTGATCGTGTACATATCATATGTTCAATATGGAGCATAGATAATGAAAGACTTTTTCATCTTGTTTATAATGACATTTTACCTAAAGTATGGATCAGATAAGTTCATGCTACTATATTGTTTTTTTTAAATGCTCTAGTTTTAATGATAGTTAATTAGAAATAAAAATTCATCTTATGAATAAAATTTTAAAAGTCTTTGTCTTGTATATAATTGTGCCATTTTCATTATTAATAAACTTCTCTTTCAAGAACCTCCCCTACATTTTTTTTTTAAGTCCATTAGGGGAAAACATTGCAGATCTTAGCAACAGTTGAGTAGTAATTAACATTCAAAGATACAACATGAGCATGGTGTGGAAATGAAAACCATTCTTTGATTAATCTTTTAAAACATCATTTTACTTATTTGATTTTTTAAAAAAATTGAAAAAATTTTAAAATTACAGTTGACATACAATATATTAGTTTTAGGTATATAACATGGTGATTAGACATTTATATAACTTATGAAGTGATCAACCTAAGTCTAGTTACCCACCTGACACCAAATACAGTTATTATAGTATTATTGACTATATTTCCTATGCTGTACTTTACATCTTCATGGCAGTTTTTATAAGTGCAATTTGTACTTCTTAATCTTTTCATCTTTTTCATCCAGTTCCCCAACCCTCTTCCCATCTCACTGACCTTGATTAATCTTTGTGTAGTGAGGATGTAAGGGAACTGGAGACAAATCTAGAGCCCAATAGTTGCCTTCGATTTTGTTGATAGTTAATGATGCTGAGCCATTATTTAGCCTATCTTGAACTTTACTCTTTAAACTCGTAGCAACTTTCATTTTTTCCCTTATCTGCTTAAGGCAGGGGTGGAAAGAAAACTGATGGAGTTGATTATAAAGAAAGATTAGAGGGTTAGCTAGCACCAGCTGTCCTCTAATGAGAGAAGAAATTGGTGACCTGTCTATAGAGGAGACATAAACGTGCTAACAGCACTGTAAAGCAATCTTGCATGGAAAGGTCAGGAGGAAAATCAGCTCACACTTACCTAAGCATCATCATCAGAAACCTCAAAGTTCAGTTTTTTTCCTTCTTGCATTTGTGTGACATCTTGCTGGCAACAGGGCATAAGGAAATCCTAATTAGTCTTAGAAAAGAGGAAGATAGTCTTTATTTGACTCCAAAGACCGTATTATAAAAGCACAAAGTGGGAGACATGTATTTAATAAATACTGTTGATTGATTAATAAGTGATCTAGTTTTAAGAGAAACAGTAACAGCACCGTTGTAAGTAAATCTGTTCAGGACAAGCCCTAGTCTCTCTTAGCTCATGCCCTCACAAATGCTGATCCACTATCTAGGTCCTTCTGGACATATGTCCCATCTGAGCTGCTAGTTCTTGATAGGCTGTGTCCCATTAAGTAACCTTTAAATTATCTTCTCACCAAAACACACGTTTTGTGTTTCACTTTTTAACGTACAAATAAACCTATGCTAATATAACAGTTTTTAAGAAATCATGATTTTCTAAGTAACACCAACATGGTGTGTGGGCTTTCTGGAAATAATGTAATAAAGTGAGCCTTGCGATAAAGCGCCTTGTGGTAAAACGAGCTGTAATCTTTTTACTAGTGGAGGGCCTTGGCTTTGGTACAAAAAACGCAACATCTGTGACCTGCAATAAAATGAGGTACGCCTGTAGTTAGAAGTATCAATTTGGCACTATACTCCAAGAAGATGAGTATTAGTTTTGCTCGGTGTCAGAAAATTCACAAATGTTCAATGAGGATGATATTGCTGCTGCTGCTTTGAGACCATCAAAGGTTTGTATGATACTAAAACAAATGCTGAATTTTTTCTTTTGTATAATGAATGATGGAAACTTATTTCTGATTCAGATTTTAAATTGCTATTGCTCGGAAGTTACAGAAAAAAAGATCAGAAAATTTTCAGTTTGAGGAAAAACTAAATTGCAAGTATTTGAAAACAGATATTGCTTTAATTTCTAATTACCTTTTAAGCAATTATTGGTTAAGATGTCCCTCTTTCTCCCTTTTAAATTTTACTGTGAACACCATTTTTCCACTTTGAACATTTTTATACAGAAGCTTTTGTAAAATATTGTTTTTCCTCAAACAATTTGTGCTTTCTAATATCTTAGTACCTTATTTACTATATGAGAGAAGTTTAATGATATAAATTAAAGAAAAAATGGTTCTTCAACTTTTTAATAACTATTTGGATTTGAATGCCACAGATAAAATGAGCATCTAGATCTCTTTCTACCATTTAGTTACAGTTTCACTTGAGATGAATAAATAATCATTCATGTTGCAGTTTGTACCAGAAAAATGGATTGAATGGCTTATTCCAGGGCAGATGATACTCTTTAAAGTATCTAGATAAGGAGACTGTTTGGTTAAAATTTCCCCTTAAAACACTGCTTGTTTCTTTTAAAAATGTAAATCTATACATAACTTATTTCTAGAAAAATTTATTTTCCTTATGAAGTGCTCTCCATGATGGTAGTGGAATGATCTTTCTTCCTCATGAAAGAAAGCTCTAAAACACATGTTGAGAACTGGAAATGCCTTCTGTGAGCCAGGGGAGAGTTTTCCATCACTTCACATTTTCTTATTTTACTTTCGGATTTGCCAGTGATGTTTCAAAGTCAGAATTTAGCTTGGAATTGCAAAGCTGCAAGCTTAAATAGACTTTCCAATAATGAACAGGTTTAGACATGACTATTTTGAGGACAGTCTTAAATTAATTTTGACTTAAAAATATGAAATCGATAGTTTGGAAAGATCTATAAAATCGAATGATTCCTTTCAGTTTCTTCAGTGCCCAGGTGGGAGCAACACTGATTGATGGCATTTTATCATTTCTTCTTGGCCCTACCCTGTGATACACTGCTGCTTTCTTGTACATGTTTGTATAAGGACCTCACAGTGACCCTCACTTGATATACGGCTCAGCAGTGTACAAAGTGAGGGCCAGATCCTTGCTCTCTGGTTCAGAACTCACTGGGGAAAAGAAGAGAGTTATATGGCAATCTAACCTTCATGGATAAACATGTTACCTTGCAATTCAGTTGCTCCAGGGTTCTATCTAATTGTTTTATAAAATTTTGTCCCCGATACTATTCATTTTAGAGCAGAAGATTGGGTTACATTACAGTAAATCTTAACATTGTCCATAGGTTCTGTGACTTTAAGTGGAACGATGTACACTGAAGCCAGTTTTACTCTAGGCTAACTGACATGATTGTGAGTTAAGTTCCCATGGCATCTGATCAATGCTATAACAAAATGATGTTATTCAAGGACATACTACATTGTTTAAAATATTCACTGTTGAGGCTATCTTTTATTGCCAAATTATATGAACCAAAATATAATGCTTTTTAACCTCTTAACTTTTATACCGCTTTAAGAGGAAGATAATATTCCCATTACCAAGTCATAAAACTGTTCCTCAGAAGCAGAAACAAGGTAAAATATCTTGAGAACTTTCTCACTTCAAGTTTCCTTTTATAATCTAGGAAACTGGAAAATACAGTAATTCTAGCCAAGAGAGGTGGTTATGAGTCTTGGTTTTCTAATGTTAATCTACTTGCCCAAACCTAGACTATGTCATACAGAACTCACTATCCAGTCCTGGTAACCTAACTCCTGTTTCAGGCACCAGTGGGGAGCGAGGTGCTTTTGTGTTGCAGGGTACTTGTACTGTCTCTACCTCATCCCTCCCTTTAATGCGACTCCTTGTCTCTCTGCATGTCTTAAGTTGCTGATGGCTTCTTGCTCTGGCACTGTCTTCTCTGCTGGCCATAGTGACCTGTGTGCACTCTTGGTTACTAGGTGAGCTCAGTGTCTGAGCTTGAAAGTCGTCACTTTCCCAGAGAGCTTGTGTCTGAGGCTGTGCAACAGAGTGCCCAGTGAAAGGGAGAGCATGTTGCGCTGTGTGGCTGCAAACAGAGGCTGCGGGGACAATCTGTTGTTAAAGTGGCTAGTAGAGAAGTGGCAGGTAAATAATACATCTTTCCTCTTAGCCCCCAAACTAGACACTTTTGTAAGATGAACAGTAAATAAAATTAGCTAGTGTACATGTGGATATTATCAAATATACATTCCCAAAGGAATAAGTTTTCTTTTTCTTTTTTTTTTTTTGGTCATTTTAGGTGAGCTGACCCCTTTCAGTATTTCCTGTAGTGTAGGCCTCACAGTGGAGAATTCCCTCAATTTTTGTATGTCTAGAAAGGTCTTAATTTCTCCTTCATATCTAAAGGAGAGCTTAGCTGGGTACATTATTCTAGGCTGGTAGTTCCTTTCACTTATAGTTTAAATGTTTGATTCCATTCCTTTCTGGCTTGTAAGGTTTGTGCTGAGAAGTCCAAAGATAATCTAATGGGTTTTCCTTTATAAGTTACCATTTTCTTCTCCCTGGCTGCCCTGAGAATTCTGTCTTTGTCGTTGATTTTTGATAACTTTAATACAATGTGTCTCGGTGAAGGCCTTTTTGGGTTGAGATAACTGGGTGTTCTGTTGACTTCTTGAAATCCAAGCTCCAGCTCATTCCTTAGATTTGGGAAATTCTTGTCCACTATTTGTCTGAAAATGCTTTCTAATCCCTGCTCCTTTTCCTTACCTTCGATAATGCCCATTATTCTTATGTTTCCTCTCCTGATGGTATCAGCTAGTTCTTGTATTTCTCTTTCATTATTTTTCATTCTTCGGTTTCGCTCTTCTTCCTTCTGATTTGTGTCTAGATTTTTATCTTCGATATCACTGGTACTTTCCTCCATTTGGTTGACTATTTCCTAAGCTTGCTATTTCATTTTTCAACTCTTGCAGTGTGTTCTTCATCTCCAGAAGGTCTACTCAGTTCTTTTTGAGGGTTTCAATCTCCGTTCTCTGCTCATCTAGTTGTTTTCTCAATTCCTGAAATTGTTGATATGATTCATTTCAGAACTCACTGAGTTTTTTCAGAAGTACCATCCTGAATTCTCTGTCATTTAAGTCACATATTTCTATGTCTATAAGCTTATTTTCTCAAGATTTTTCTCTTTCTTTCTGAGACACCTTGTCACCTTGGTTATTCATGGTGTTTAATAGGCTATTTCTCCGCCTGGGCGTTAATAAAGTGTATTCTGCTTCCCCCGCTCTCCCCCAGAAAGAAGATTTATTATATAAAGGTCTCTCTTTAGCGTGTTGCAAAGAAGGTGCTTTCCTTTTGGTTCCCAGTAGGTGGCTTCTAAGCCTCTTGGCTCCCTGCTTTATATAAAGCCTAAATGTCTTTTTTATTTTCTTGTAGATATTTAATCACACTTGCTATTCTCAGGTTCAGTCCCTGTCAGTGTTAGCAACAGTTTCAGTAGCGTTTGCTCAGATTCCCTTGGTGATTGGTCTCAGAGGGTATAGAGGGAGGGGCCCTCTGTGTTGGGAGTTGGGGGCTGTGGCTCAGCCTCAGTTTTGCAACCGCAGCCGGTAAAAATCAACTGTTGTTTCTCTCCTGTCCTGTCCTGCTTCCTCTGTCTTCTGCCCTGCTTCCAGCCAGCCGTGGGGAGCTCACAGTTTTCCCAGGCAGGGCTGTTCAGGGAACTGGCTGCTCCTTCTCCCCTCCCACTCCTCCTGCAGGGAGCTCAGGTGGCTGCAAGAGGCAGCTTCTTTGTTTCTCCCAGTCCACCACCTGATTCCCAGAGTTCTGACCTGTGGTAGCTTCAGTGCGCAGATCCCGTGCTCAGCTGTGCTGGTGTACAGTTTGGGTGTTTTTTGTTGAGTATTAGATATTCAGCTTATTGTTGTTTCAAGGAGAGAGATCTGAGGACATCTCTCTGCCATATTTTTCTGACTTTCTCCAAGAATAAGTTTTCTATAAAGATATTGTTCTCTTTTACATGCCTTCTTTTGTCTGCTCCTTGTTTGGGTGTTCTATGTGATTCAGGAATTATTGAAAAATATTGGAACAGGCAACTCTCATTTGCTCATGGTAAAATTTTATATCTTCCTGACAACTAGGCAGATTTCCTCCCACTCTTATCTAATCAAAACATAAAAGTAAATATAGGTGACCTTGCTTTATGAAAAGTTACCTGATTATCTCACGATTACCCAGTGTTTCATTTCTTTCATTCCCGGATGTGGTGACATGAAACAACATGCTCTTCTAAGTCTCCAGACACCTTTTCTCCAAGGAGCTCTAGAATGGCACACAGTGGGAAATAAAGACTGAGATAAGTCATAAACATGGGCTAAATAAGGAGCAAAAAGAGAAGAAGGGAAAGCAGGGAAATGTGATAAACGCATACTTTAAAAATGTCTGGCCAATATTTGAAGTAAGCTTCCCAGAGGAGTAGAAAATCACATTTGTTGCTGAATTACAGATAACCAGGGGTTGGAGGTTTGGGTAAGGAGACATGGTCTCCAGTTAACCATGTTAATCAGAATCTGAGACACAGGTCATGTTGTGGTGTTGGGGAGTCAGTGGGGAGAGGGTTCAGAAAAGCTGGTAACTAAACTATAGACAATGGTCTCAAAATCAGGTTGGATTGAAGCCAGCATCAAGGCAGGCAAGCCAAAGGCAGATATTTTGGAAGTCAAGTAGTGAGAGCCTGAAGCTGCTGCAGAATGCAGGCTTCCAACACATTCAGGGGCCAGGATGGCGGAGTTCATGGAAGGTGAAGGAAAAACACATCAGTGAACAAAGGGACACTCTAGCAGGTGTGCCTTCATCATAAGGAAAGTTTCTGTCCTTGCTTCCAGGTTTAAATGGCTCCTGAGAGACAGGAATCTCTCCCTTGGTGCTGCCTGCTCTATGCAGCAGAAGCAGATAATTGAGAGAGCCTGGCTGAGGCTGGTAGGTGAGGGCAAGGAATGCTCACATGAAAATGACCCAGGGGTACCTGATTTCCCAGGGATAGCTCTGTGCTGCTGGCCACTGAGTTACTCAGCTAGTTTCTCTAAATTCTCTGATAAATTCTAAAATTTATATTAGGTCATATAGACTTAATCTAAGAGTTTTTCTTTTTGTAAATGAGTTTAAAATACCAAATTCAGCCTTCGTGATGCAGTGGAAAACATTCCATATATGCACGTCAGTCTGCCTTATGGTAATAACCTCTGGGCATAGTACTGAAAAGTGAACATAAACCATAAATGATAGCATAAAAAGTGAACTGTCATTGCATCTTATTGCTTTCCTCTTTTTAATAAGATGGATCCATTTTATGTTTACAGGCATTATTTTTGTTGGCAGTTAACCATTTTACAAACTTATTCCTGGCTTTACTCTTAAAGGCCTATTGTTGGCCTCAAAAAAGTAATGCAATCACTTATATTCAATTCTCATTTGAGAACAACAAGGAACCTATACTCCCTGCTAATTCTGAATATCTTATTTTAAGATTACCATTCATTGAGTATGTCAATGGGCTTAGTGGGTCATATACAGGATTCCTTTGCATTATTTCTACAATTGCCTTTAACAATGTTTCTGACCTGTTAATAACTCAAATTAGTAAGTTTTATGTCAATTAAAAATTGTGAGGCCTCACAAATAGTCATTTACACACAAAATTTAACATGACTACTTGGAAAAAAGAAGAGACATCGGCCTTGCCAACTTGCCTCTTTTTAGGGACATTGCCAAATTAATGATGCAACATTAATGTTGAACCCAAAGGAAGGGCTGAGCAAATGCACTTTTCCTTCTTTAAGATACTTTAAAAAATATTATAAAATAGTAAATCCTCATTTAAAGAGAATTTTGAAAATATGAAAAAGTGTAAATAAAAATCGTCCATCCCTTCCTTCCAGATATAGCAATCATGATTTTGATGTCTTTCCTGCTAATCTTTTTTCCTATACAAGGAAAAAATTTAAGTAGTTTTTAAAAGTAATAAAGACTATATAACCATGCCCCTTTTAACCTAATATTATACGAAGAGCATTTTTATTAAAAATTCTTTAATCGCATAATTTTCCAAAACATTCCACCACGTAGATCAGAGGTAGCAAGCTGGTGGTTGTGTGGGCCAAGTCTGGACCATAGACATAATTTGTTTGACTGTTGCAATATTACTAAGTATTTGAATTATTAGTTGCCAATATATTTTAAAATCAGGAGATTTCACATCACCTAGCCCACTTTACTCATCTAGGTAACCTGTATGGCCATTTTCAGTATGTGCTTAGAGAGTTCTTGGATGGCTCTACCAAAATCCATATTAGCCATTCATTCACATATAGAGATCATTTAAAAATTATTTCTGAGGTTTTTAATTGTTAGGATGAATAACATAAGAAATACCACTGTATTTTCTGCCTTTCTGAATGACTTTCTATTTAAGAAAGACTTCTGGAAGTAGATTTATTTCATTAAGGTTTCAAAGTTTTTCTTATCACATTTTCTTGGCAAACAAGCCAGAGAACCTTCTTTCCATTTGGCTAATCTGCTCATAATGTCTGCAAAGCAGGATCTTGGACTGACTGCATGGGCGGTAACATGACCAGACCTCCTGTTGGCCTGGCATGGAAGGGCTCTTAGTGGCCTGCATGAGAGCATGTCCAGGCCTGATTTTCCACTCACTACTTTGCTGAAATCTTGGCTTATGTTAATTTGGCCAGGGTATTTTATAATTTATTATTTTTTAAATCAAGTGGAGTTAGTACAAGTCAGTTTTGTGACAGTTATTTACTTTTTACTTGAATATAAGATCACTGCTAAAAGAATGAATTTTAAATTTAATTATTTAAAAATATTCTCAACTTTTAATTCTGAGTTACAAACTTGTGGGTATTGTTTCAGTGTATGACTATGCTTTAATGTTTAGAAAAATATTTGTTTTATTTGATAAAAGTCTATCTTAGACTAAGATTTATAAATACTCATTACAAAATGAGAAGCCCATAATAATTATACAAAATGTCAATATATAATGATGAATAAGATACATTTTATCTTAATACTTTTATTAAAGAATAAACTGTGTTTCTTCTTTAATAAATCTCTTCCATTCAGTTTACCTTAATTACTTTAGGTTACATCTCAAGACTTAACCTTTCTTTATAGATTTTTTTCCAACTTATTGCTTCAAGAAGATACATATTTTTTAATTTTAATTTTTAAATTAGAGTTGACATTCAGTATTATTTTATATTAGTTTCAGATGTATGTCATAGTGGTTAGACATTTGTATAATTTGTGAAGTGATCCCCCTGAATAGTACCCACCTGGCACTATACATAATTACAATATTATTGACTATGTTCCCTGTACTGTGCCTCATATCACTGTGACTATTATGTAAGTACCAGTTTGTACTTCTTAATCCCTTTACATATTTCATCCAATCCCCAACCCCCCCCCATCTGGCAATCACTAGTTTATTCTCTATATCTATGAGTCTGTTTTCATTTTGTTTGTTCATTTATTTTATTTTTTAGAGTCCACATTTAAGCAAAATCATATGGTATTTGTCTTTCTTTGCCTGACTTATTTCACTTAGCATCATACCTTCTAATTCCTTCCATGTTGTTGTAAATGGTAAGATTTCATTTTTTTATGGCCGAATAATATTCCATTCCTCTTCTTTATCCAATCATCTATTGATGGGCACTTAGTTTGGTTCTATATCTTGGCTATTGTAAATCGTGCTGCAGTGAACATAGGGGTCCATATATCTTTTCAAATTATTGTTCTGGTTTTCTTTGGATAAACAAAAGTGGAATTGCTGGGTCATAAGATAGTTCTATTTTTAATTTTTTGAGGAAACTCTGAACTGTTTTCCATAGTGGATGTACCAATTTGCAATCCCACCAACAGCGCATGAAGGGTCCCTTTTCCTCTACATTCTCACCAGCACTTGTTGTTTGTTGACTTATTGATGATAGCCATTCTGACAGGTGTGAGGTGCTATCTCATTGTGGTTTTAATCTGCATTTCTCTGATGATTAGTGACATTGAGCATCTTTTCATATGTCTATTGATCGTTTGTATGTTGTCTTTGAAGAAATGTCTATTCAAGTTCTCTGCCCATTTTTTAATTGATTTGTTTGTTTTCTTGATGTTGAGTTGTATGAGTTCTTTATAAATTTTGGATAGTAACTCCTTATCAGAGCTGTCATTGGCGAATATCTTCTCTCAACTGGTAGGTTGTCTTTTCATTTGATAGGTTGTCTTTCGTTCCTTTGCTGTGCAAAAACTTTTATGTTTGATGTAGTCCCATTTGCTTATTCTTTCTTTTGTTTCCCTTGCCTGAGGAGATGCATTAAAAAAATTTTACTAAGAGAAATGTCAGAGAGTTTACTGCCTATGTTTTCTTCTAGGAGTTTTATGTTTTCGGGTCTTACATTTACGTCTTTAATACATTTTGAGTTTATTCTTGTATAGAGTATAAAAAGGTGGTCCCGTTTCTTTTTTTTTTTTGCATGTATTTGTCCATAATTATCAAAATGTTAGCAAGGTAAAGATCATGAATTTTTTTTTCCTTTCATTCCCATATGGTAATTGGCAACAGAAATTGCTCTTAATCATGAATTCACTAATTTACAAATTCATGTCGTTAACACCAGGGAGATTGGGAGTTTGGGAGAATGAATCTCTGGAAATTAATTTCTGCTTTTAAAACACAAAAATGCATACTCATGCAGCCATGAGTGCACACCCACTCACATGCATGTATACGTACATATACACAAACATATACACACATCCAGATCTGTGCCTTACCTATAATTGGGTTAGTGTATTTTTCAAAGCCTAGATCATATATTTCTTGATTGACTTATTTACTTTTCAACAATAGATGTTAAAGAAGGAATAAGAAATGACTAAAAATGAATAAATTGGTAGTCTTAATGTTTAAAGGGTTAGATTGGGTTGTAGAACATGGAATGGAACTAAGCAGTTCTTTTGCTGCAAACATTAGTCTGGGTAATTTTACCTTAAATCACTATAACATATGATTATATATACTTAAGAGAAACAAAACTAATTTTGAACTCTTTGTCAGGGAAATTAACAAGATAACTTCTTTTAATAAGCATGTTGGAATCCATTTTTAAGGCTGTTCCTAGGTTATCAAGATGCGTATAAAGGGTATCAAGTAGCCTTATTACCTTTAACAGTTGTAAAATGCAGAAAACAATAATTTTTTTTCTTTACATTTGTGAATGAGATGAGTTCTTGGTTGGTCTAAGTGAAAAAGCATCACCCAGTAGCAATAGTAGCCAAGTTTCCCTGGGTTGGAGTAATGAATTCCCAGACCATGAACATGGCATTGTTGCACACTGATCTGTTTGCCGCTTTGACCGCACATGATATATTCCTAAATCCATTTTTGTAGGGCTTTTGGGTTATAAAGGAATGGCAAGAGTAAGGGTGAGTTTAGGCACTTAAGGCCAAGAGGAGCCAAACAGTGAATTGATAATTTAAAGAGCAACAAAGATACCAAATTGGTTAAGACGAAGTTAGTTATAGAGTGAAAATAGCAGGAGAGGGGTTGAAAACTGGATTAAACTGGGATAGAATGGTGCAAGAGCAAGATTAGGAACAAAACAAAGGGATTCTAGGTTTACAGAGCAGAAATACCTGTGACTTCCTTTTATTGGCTGCCTGCTGAATGTTGCATAGTTAGTCTGGTTTAATTTAAAGAATAGGGTGGACAACATGAGACTCATAAACTTAATCATATTGCTTTACCTTGATTTGATTCCACAGTTTCTGGTCTCCTGTGTTAAAAATAAGCAAATAGTAGATGTAGTAAAAAACAAGACGATATATTTTGGTTTGTGTTAAATGTTCTCAGCCAGATCTGGGAGAAGATAGTTAAGGCAGCTATTGAGAAACTGCTCCATTATAAGTCAATAGAACTACTTACTGCCTGTTGCTGAACATAGAGAGGCATTTTGAAAAGCTTAATTAGCCAGAGGGTTTTCACAGTTCAGACCAGGATGTCCTTAGTCTTCTCTTCTGTACCATTCATTCATACTGGCTCTTTCCTTGATGACAGAGAGGTACATAGTGACAGTTTAGATAAATTTCTTGATCACAAATCTCTTCAATTCAAGTGTGTGTATATGGCATTAAATAAAGTTTCTGACTAATCCATGTATAACAAATAGCAAGAGTGGTGAGACAGAGTAGGAAAAACACTATTTCGTAAATGAGGACAGTCAGTATAACTTTCAGTCATGAAGTCATGGATCAGTCACAAGATAACTAAGAGACCATGGCCAAGTTACTTCTCTGGGTTTGAATTCCTCATGTGAAAAGTAAGGAGGTTAAAAGACTGGCAACTCAATAGATGTGACTGATACTTATACATGAGGTTTATTTTACTCGCCTCCCTACCTTTATGTATATTTAAAGATTTTCATAATGGAGGAGAAAAAAAATGGTGTAGATGATAGAGGCCCTGTTCATCTCTCTGGCAACCAAATCAAAGCTGTGACAGAAACAAGGAGCAGCAGCAAGAAGAAATTGCCTGAGCACTAGAGGAACAAATAAGCCATCTTACTAGAGAGAAGTCCAAGGAAGCACCCTGCAATGGCAGAAGATAGGATGGGGTGAGGACGCGGGGCTCCCCATCCCGGTAGTGGCAGAAGCCTCTTAAAGGGGCAGCGACCGCTAGGGATTTTCATGGTGATGGACCTGCTCGCTCTGAGCACCAGTGCTGATTGGGTTGCATGCAGGGGGCACCAGGGACTTACAGGGAGACATTGTCGGAGTGAGGGCCGAGGCGCGACTTGCTCCGTACAGAAGTGTCGGTGGTATCCATTGTTTCCTGGTGAGCCCTCCCTGCTCCCAGTGTGCAGACACGGTGCCACTGTAGCTGAGAAGTCATCAAAGTGGATAACTGAGGTCGCTTTGCCCAGAAGATTCCCTGAAACCCCACCTCTCCCAGCTGGCTGCTCCACCCAAACCACATCCAAGAATATCCTCAGCAAGTCAGGTGCTCCTTGATGAGCAGCACCTAGACTCACACTGGAGGCAGCTGGCCTTGCTTTCTGGTATGGTGTTTTGAGGCAACTATAAGCACAGCATCTGTGGATTGCTTGCTGAATCTTAACAGGCGGCCCCAGAGGGGTAAAGGCTTGGGCTAAGTTTGGCCTGCAGCTCAACCCCTCTCAGGACTGTGCCACTGGATACTTACTTCACAAATCCACACTAATAAGACCAGGAAACTTAGGAGCTTTGCTTAGTACATAGAAACAGACACAGAAAGGCAGCCAAAATGGGAAGACAAAGAAGCAGAAACCATATGAGAAAAGAGAACAGAGATCCAGATATAATGGAGTCAAGTAACCTAACAGATGCAGAGTTCAAAACACTGGTTATAAAGATGCTCAATGAACTTCTGGGAAGTGTAGATAAATTCAGTGAGAACTTCAACAAAGAGATAAAAATGGAAATGGAAATTATAAAAGGGAACCAATCTGAAATGAGAAGTATATTAAATGGAATAAACAAAAGAATAAACCAAGTGAATAAAGAAGAGGGTCAAATGACCTATACAGAGGATGAGAAAGCCAAGGACACTCAATCAGAATGGCAAGGAAAAAAATGCCAAGCCTAT